>NC_057388.1:107880295-108180295 GCF_019320065.1 Cervus canadensis
TATTATATATTCATTCATTCACAGGTGACGCTAGTGGTAAAGAATCCACCTGCAATGCAGGAGACTTGAGAGACGCAGATTCGATCCCTGGGTCAGGAAGATACGCTGGAGAAGGAAATGGCAACCCACTCCAGCATTTTCACCTGTAAAATTCCATGGACAGAGGAGCCTGGCGGGCTACAGTCCATGGGGTCGCAAAGAGTCAGACACGACTAAAGCAACCGAGCACCTTCATTCCCTGGAATTCTTTAATGTGTAGACACACACATACACACATATGCATGGACTGAAGATATATAGTGAATATACATGCATGTTTATATAAACAATGTCTGGTCGCAAGCTGAGTTTGATTCACTGTCTCCTGTGCTGAACCCCACTTCCTCTGTCATAGGCGTTACATGATAACTCAGGTCAGGTGCCTGCTCTAATATGTTTTAATAAGCACGCCTTTGCAATGCCACCTTGAAACAGCACACCGTCCTTCATTAATCATCACTGATATTTTTCTCCTCCAAGTGTTTGCTTTCCGTTATGAAGAACAGCTTCAGTGCTCACTGGCTTTGCCCTTTTAATTAAGCTTTTTATTTTGAAGAAATTATAGATTTATGTGCATGTATACGAAATAACACAGCAGGACCTCGAGTGCCCTTCCAGCCCCCACACCCCTCACTGTGGTGCCCCGCCACGGGGACCAGAGGCAAACACCACACCAGACGCAGATCCTGGTGCAGACAGAACGCAAGGCATTCTGTCCCCACGAGGCCCTTCCGGGGCCCCTTTTACGGCCGGTTCTGTACCCTCCTGCCCTCACCCCTCCTTAACCCTGGCATCCACTCATCTGTTCTCTAGCTTGGTAACTTTTTCATTTCCAGTGAAAGTGAAAGTCTCTCAGTCGTGTCCGACTCTTTGCAAGTCCATGGAATTCTCCAGGCCAGAATCCTGAAGTGGGTAGCCGTTCCCTTCTCCAGCGGATCTTCCCGACCCAGGAATCGAAACAGGGTCTCCTGCCTTGCAGGTGGATTCTTTACCAACTGAGCTATGAGGGAAGCCCCAACTGTGACATAAATGGAACCACACAGTGTGTGGTAGTGACTTCCCTGGTGACTCAGACAGAAAAGAATCCGCCTGCAATGCAGGAGACCCAGGTTCAATCCCTGGGTCAGGAAGATCCCCTGAAGAAGGAAATGGCAACCCACTCCAGTATTCTTGCCTGGAGAATCCCATGGACAGAGAAGCCTGGTAGGCTGCAGTTCATGGGGTCACAAAGAGTCGGACACAACTGAGCGACTTCAATTTCACTACACAGTATGTAACCTTAAGGGGTGCCTTTTTCCACTCAGCATATTTCTGTGGAGAGGATTTATATCCATCCACTCCTGTGGCTTCATCTTGAACGAATCCCAAGTCTGAAATCCTAAGAGTTAGGATCCAAGGACCCCAGAGCCATAGGATATCTCCCCACTCACCCCTCCCACCCCCCTACCCACCCTTACCCCCACCCCAAGTGACAGAGGCTCAGAGAGGCCATCTGTCAAGGAGAGATTATTCACAGCTCAGTGCAAAGCTCTTGACTTTTGCCAAAACTGGGATTCTGAGAGGAAGCCCCGTTAACGGCTCCCCGACTGGGGGTTCTTGACCACCCACCTTCCTGGTCCCCAGCACGGCCATGGCCTCTGGTGCATCAAAAGATATGCATCTCCTCTAATGCTTCGTCAAATTTGACTTATCAATGCTTCTGATGGAAGGAAGGTCCCTAAAGAAGCCAGAAATGGGCGTGACCTTCCACAAGATCAGGGTGTCTTCCTTGCCTCTCCTCTGGCTAAAGTCTTCACCGCCCCCCCGCCTCCCGCTGCCCCCACAGTGGGTTGTTCCACCTCTTGCCCCGCTCTCTGCTTTCCTCTCCAGGAACATTCTATTCCTTGACCATTTCAGACCAGGACCCCCAAGGCCTCGCACTGGGGACCTCTCACCCCCTAACACTCCATGTTAACTGCAGCCCTGTAGGAAAAAGGGGACCTTTGCGTTTCCCAGGAGATCAGACTTAGCAGGAGGAGGGAAGACCTTCTTCTTGCCTAGCAACCACTCAGTCTATCACAGCTCATCCAATGAAAAGCCTCCACCCTCTGAGCTCCCAGTGTCCTCTGCTGAACTCAGCTGATAGCATCAGGAGATGTTCCCCCAGCTCCCGGTTCTCCTGTATGAAAGAAGGCTTCTCCTTTCTTCTCCAGACTTGCGTGTGATTCTCCAGAGCCTGCATATCCTGAATTGCAGTTTGGGAACTTTGCTTTTCCTGAATAAATCCATTTTGCTGGTTAGAAGGGGGGGGGGGCTCCCACCACCCCCATCTCTCTCTGCTCTGTTCTCTCAGCACCTGTGTGCTCTTTCTGATTGGAATCCTCAGCCCTCCCTGGCCCCCCGGCCTGTCTGCTACCCCGACAACCCTGCCCTGGTCTGGTAGCCAAAGCAGCACAGAGGCTGAGTCCTGCAAGAGAAAGGGAAGAGGGAGGAGCCGTGAACCCGTATCCTTGAGTGTCTTCCTGTCCCAGATACGCTGCTCATTTGGAGGTCTTAACAGCTCACAAAGTCATCTTTTTAAAACAAATTTATTTATTTACTGACTTTTTAGTTGAAGTATAGTTGATTTATAATGTTGTGCTAGTTTCAGGCATATAGCAAAGTGATTCAGTGATATACATATCACTTCTCCCTTTATAAGTCATTACAAAATAGAGTATAGTTCCCTGTGCTATACATAGGCCCTGGTTGGTTCTCTATTTTATATACATATGCGTGTGCTCAGTCGCCTCTGACTCTTTGCGATCCCATGGGCAATATTCTGAGTGTTCACACTCAGACGAGTCTCCTGCTCTGTGACCCCATGAACTGTAGCCCGCCAGGCTCCTCTGTTCATGGGATTCTCCAGGCAGGATTACTGGAGTGGGGTGGCATGCCCTCCTCCAGGGCATCCTCCCGACCCAGGGATCGAACCTGCGTCTCCTACGTCTCCTGCACCAGCAGGTGGATTCTTTACCTCTAGCTCCACCTGGGAAGCCCTATTTTATATATAGCAATGTGTATTTGTTAGGGTTAGATGAACTTATATACAAAACAGAAATAGACCCACAGACATAGAAAACATACTTGTTACCAAGGAGGAAAGGGAAAGGGTAAATTATATGTTTGGGATTAACATATAACAAAGTTACCTTTTAATATACATTAGAAACATTCTGAATGTGTTTGAACTCATGTGACTAAGTCCGTTGACCTCTTTCTTAGCCATGCTCCTCACACACCCCATGGACCCGCCAATCCATCCAAGCAATAATAGGGAACATTTATTTATAAGACTATTGGTCCAATTCATTCTTTTCTCCTCCATGTGTCAGAAACCATTGAAATGTCCTTGAATAACATGTGAGAAGGGTTTTATTTTAGAGTGACAGAAATCTTTTAGAAGTAGAGGAGGTCGTTGTACGACATGTGTACTGAATTCCACTGAATTGTTTACTTTAAAATGGTTGACTTTATGATACAAGAATTTCACTTGGGTCAATTATTCTTTTAAATGTAAATGATGTCCCTTCAGAGGTGATGTCCCCAGTTTTCCCTCGGTAGACACTCCTCATATCTACAGGGGAGTAGATAGAACATTCTTGAACATATTCAAGCAGAAAGTAAGGGGAGCCAAAGAGTGAGAAAGGAGAATGGGAATCAGAGATGCTCTTCTCAGTATCAGCTCCTTAAAATGGTGTAAGATTAAAGACTCGGAGTTGGGGCCTTTGTGTGTTTAGATTTGAAGCATTTTGTGGGGGAAATACCAAGATGAAAGCATGAAGTATGTTGCTGGCAAAGAAGCATTAACACACCCACAGGGCACACGTGTAAAAGTTGCCAGTGACGATCTGATCCTTTAAGATCCAGGGCTTACTGTTGATACAAGCAATTCCAGCTAATCATTCTAACTGTGAAAACCTAATCGTATGCATTTCCTGACCTTCTGAATTTGCAAGTGTAATGTCATTTGTTTCTGTGTAGTAGGAAGACATACAGTGTTTGGGAGGATGTACATTTTACTTTTAGATTTTTCTATATCGTATTTATCAATTTTCATGATTTTGAAAAAACAATGTATAACGTTAGCACCAAATATATACAAATGCAATTATGCCGAAGCTGCTGAATCCGACGGGTTCCCTGCTCCACTTTCTACTGCCTGTTCACAGTTGAATCCAGACACGTCAGGATCAGAAGGCCCCTCCCAAGAGCAGAAGCCCGAAACACCAGATCACAGTGATCTGTAATTTGCAGTTAATCAGGTATGACTGTGGAGTAAGATGATTTCCAACCACCGTCAATGAAAAATTAATCGATCAACCCAAGAAAGAAATGGAAAATTGTATTCAAGTCGGATGTGAGGTTATTACCCGTGGGAGAGTGTCTCAGAAAGCTCTGAGAACCTGTTCTGCCCATTAAATTCAAAGCAGTTATGTAAGTTTTTTGAGACAGAGGGCCGTGCATCAAATGATGTGTTACTGTCAGTTTACATAATCCAGATCCAAGCAGCATCATGTGACCCCTTATAAGATCAAGGAGAAATGTTATCTTTCAGGATTTGTTTTGCTGATGTTGGGAGAACTTTGCTGTTGATGGATGAGCAGGTATTCCTGCCAGTGGGGGATGTGTGGTCCATACATGACACAGATACACATGCATAGCAGAGGGAGAGGAGGCCAAAATTCAGTTCAGTTCAGTCCAGTTGCTCAGTCGTGTCCGACTCTTTGCAACCCCATGAACCGCAGCACGCCAGGCCTCCCTGTCCATCACCAACTCCCGGAGTCTACCCAAACTCATGTGCATCGAGTCGGTGATGCCAACCAACCACCTCATCCTCTGTCGTCCCCTTCTCCTCTTGCCTTCAATCCTTCCCAGCATCAGGGTCTTTTCAAATGAGTCAGTTCTTTGCATGAGGTGGCCAAAGTATTGGAGTTTCAGCTTCAGCATCAGTCCTTCCAGTGAATATTCAGGACTGATTTGCTTTAGGGTTGACTGGTTGGATCTCCTTGCTGTCCAAGGGACTCTCAAGCGTCTTCTGCAACACCACAGTTCAAAAGCATCAATTCTTTGGCCAAAGGGCAGAAGAGAATTTTTGTTTAAATTTTTATTGTCTTGCCTTGAAAATAGGAATTTTATTTCACACCGTGAAACAAGTTTGCTTTTAAACAGACCCAGAGCCAAGTATAGAGTAAGACTCAAAACTGCCTTTCAGTTCAGCCTCTTGGTTTATAAGTGAAGAAGCAGAACCCAGGGAATCTTCTTTTGACTAGGAATTTTGAAGGCAAAATGCTGTTTAAAAAGTATCATCAGTTTTGAAGAGCCTTTGTGTTCTGATTTTATATGTAATTGAATTCTCCTAGTTACAGATCACTCTGATCTTTTTTATCCAGAGGCATGGCACAAAAAGAGCTTCTCTGGTGGTTCAGTCAGTAAAAATCCGCCTGCAATGCAGGAGACCCGGGCTCGATCCCCGGCTCAGGAAGATCTCCTGGACAAGGAAATGGCAACCCACTCCAGTTTTCTTGTCTTGGAAATCCCATGGACAGAGGAGCCTGGTGGGCTGCAGTCTCTGGGGTTGCAAAGAATCGGACACAACTGAGCAAGTGACACTTTCATTCACTTTCATTACACAGAAAATAGGCATGGGTGAATAGTTTCTCATTTTAAAATGGAAAGAAAAATCATTCACCTCCAAAAGTGATTACTAACAGTATATCTGAGAGCTCCTTGGACAGCAAGGAGATCAAACCAGTAAAGGAAATCAAACCAGAATATTCATTGGAAGGACTGATGCAGAAACTGAATCTCTAATGCTTCAGCCACCTGATGTGAAGAGTTGACTCATTCATTGGAAAAGACCCCGATGCTGGGAGAGAATAAAGGCAAAAGGAGAAGGGGGTGACAGAGATGGTTAGATAACATCACCAACTCAATGAAGATGAGTTTGAGCAAACTCCGGGAGATAGTGAAGGACAAGGAAGCCTGGCGTGCTTCCTTCACGTAGCCCGTGAGGTTGAGAAGAGTCGGACCCTGCTGAGCGCCTGTGCAACAACAGTATATCTAATCACGCCTCTGTTTCCAGACGTGACTTAGAAAAGAAAAGAGGTACTCGCTTCGGCAGCACATATACTAAAATTGGAACAATACAGAGACGATTAGCATGGCCCCTGCGCAAGGATGACACGCAAATTCGTGAAGCATTCCATATTTTTACCAGTAATAAATATGATACGTTACGTTGGAAAAAAAGAAAAGAGGCCCCAGGTACGTGTGTGTTCAGAGTATCAAAACCAACTGTGTGAGGCTGCAGCTCCTCCTGGCATTTACAGGGATCCAGACTTGGAGGCTGAAAGCTTCTTCCGAGGTCAGAGTTGACTGGAGAAAGTGAAACATTCCCTGGACAAAAATAGAGCTGAACTCTGCCCCTTAGAATCACCGAGATCTCACTGCATGTTTGTGTCTCTCCTTAGTATTTGAAGAGCCCCAGAAAACCAAAGATGTCCCACGCCCCACAGTATTCAGGTCACCCCGGCTGCTTCATCCCATCTGGAATGTGTGAGGGGCTATTTGTCACTACTGTAGTCATACTCCACTCTGCCCAACATAATAAATATTAAGCAAGCGCTATGTACTTACATAATTTGCAGAATTGATCGGCTGACTTAAAAGCTTGATTCCCTAACAAAAGAAAATGGAGTGCTTTGTGCAAAGGTTAAATGCACAGTTTAATTGGCAATTGTGCATTAGAAACCTATTGTAAAGCGATTACAGTTGGAGGGGACGGTCCAGATAGCACAGTCATGGAAATAAGTTTTCATTTTTGGCCATTAAAAAATCAGCTCCTGGAACTGGAGTGAAAAAATGGGACAGCCTCAGTCTGGATAAGTGCCTCACCAGAATGTAATTTTCTCCCTCCTACACTTTACCTCCTAACTCAGAATTTAGAACCTGTTAAGTATGCAGATTTTAAAGATTCTTTCCTTGCCTAAATAATTTATGCAAATCTAGCAAATTGTTAAATTTCAGAGAAATACACACACACATACATGATCTTGGTTATGATGGGTATATACCATTTAAGTTGAAGGAAATGGAGATCTAGCAAAGCCTTATGGAACTAATTTGGACTGAGTAAGAGCATTTCATAACAGAGATTTCCCCCAAATATTAAGAGAATTCCTAGCAAGAAATTAAGACTGTCGCATCCCCTCAAATAGAAAGTAAATGATGAGTTTTCCCAGGTCGCTCAGTGGTGAAGAAGCCACCTGCATGCAGGAGACATAAAGAGATACGGGTTTGATCCCTGGCTCGGAAAGATCCCCTGGAGAAGGAAATGGCAACCCTTTATTCTTGCCTAGAAAATCCCTTGGGCAGAGGAGCTTGGAGGGCTGCAGTTCATAGGGTTGCGAAGAGTCAGACACGTGTTCCAGTGAGGGATGAATCGTGAGCTTCGAGCAATGGGAAGCAGTCCTTGAAAAATCTGGTTCCCAAAAACAACTGTCAGCTTTGGGAGGCTTGTTCGATTTCAGGCAGAGGTTGCCTCAACAGTGAACTCCAGCCAGTGTACTACCTCCGGAATGTCCATCCTCTTTATTCCTCCTCCAGGGGATCAGCCCAACCGAGGGATTGAACCTGCATCTCCTGCATTGGCAGGTGGAATCTTTATTAACTGCGCCACCTGGGAAGGGAGCATCTCTCCACTAGGTGCCTACCTTTACCAAAGGCTGCCTGGGGTTCCACCAAGGAATTCAACCTCAGTGGGCATGACTATTATTTTCAAGATTTTTTTTTTAATGTGGACCATTTTTAAAGTCTTTATTGAATTTGTTACAATACTGCTTTCGTTTTATGTTTTGTTTTTTTAGCTGTGAGGCGTACAGGATCTTAGCTCCCCAACCAGGGATGGAACCCAGGGCCCCTGCAATGGAAGCTGAAGTCTTAACCACTGGACCGGCAGGGAAGTCCCAGTGGGTCTGACTTTCTGTGGCTTTCTTTTTTGTCTCTGATCACCATCTGCCAGTTTACAAAATGAGTAGTGATGCTTCTGGTGTGAAATTCAACTCCCCTAGTCATTCCCAGATACTGGGAGTGCTTTGAAACCAGAAAGCCCTTCTTCATGTCTAGTTGAAAAGGATCCAGTGATACAAACTGGACTTAGTTTTCTATCCTCATTGATAGAAAGTATGGGGCTTCCCAGGTGGCACTAGTGGTGAAGAACCCATCTGCCAGGGCAGGAGACATAAGAGACTTAGGTTTGATCTCTGGGTTGGGAAGATTCCCTGGAGGAGGGCATGGCCACCGGCTCTAGTATTCTTGCCTGGAGAATCCCATGGACAGAGGAGCCTGGCGGGCTACAGTCCTTAGGGTTGCAAAGAGTCGGAAACAGCTGAAGCGACTGAGCACGCAGGCACGCAGGTAGAGAGTATAGAGAAGCGCAGTAGAAGCCGCCGTGAATTAAGACCCTAGCTTCTCACTGTAAGTAAGAAAGGGATCTTTGCCTCTAGCTCGCTGTGAAAGCCAGCTCGGGACTCCACCAGAAGCATCCGGTACTGTTGAGATGCTAATGGTTTTTCTTGGTTCCAGGGTGGAAACATTAAGATTGTACTTATTTTTTTCTTGTCAAAGGGTGGAGCTGGCCAGTAGATGGTATTGACCTTTGGCTATTGATTGCAGGTATTATAGTATGTGCATTTAGACTCAGCATACACATCTCTAATGCAATGGAACTTTTCAAGGAGCTATAGAATTCTGCCTGGAAAATATCCATAGCTTCAGATTTTACTCTCTTTGATTGGGTTGAGAAAACCTCACGGCAAGAAACTTGTTCCCAATTTTTGAACCAAATGGTGGTGAAGAGTAATTGAATAGATCAATAGTGACCTTTCATTCTCTTTTTCTATAACCCTCCAGTCCCCAGGGTCTGGAAGAAAGGTCATCGTAACAGGGACATAGATTCGAGAAGGTTCAAGTCTATCTTTTAACAAATTAACAAATGCCTCATTGGCCCAGCCTGGCTGCTCAAGACCCTGCCCTCCCTCAAGCCTTCCATGTCCGCATGGACATCCTGTCATCCAGGATGGGGCCCGAGGGTAACTGCAGTGGGCATCATATCTTGGGGTGCTGCAGGGGTCTTCCCTGAGAAAATCCTCCTCTGTCCGTGGCCTGCCAGGGTGCCTGAACACCTGTCACCTATCGCTGCTTGTGAAGAGCTTGAGCCCTGGACGAGGCTGCAGAGCTCAGTTCTCATGTTCGTGTTCTTTTCCATGATGGTTTATCACAAGACACTGAATATAGTCCCCTGTGCTGTACAGTGGAACCTCATTGTCTATCCACCCTACACAGAATAGCTTGCTTCTGCTAGCCCCAGACTCCCACTACACCCCTTCCCTGGCTTCCCTCCCCCATGGCAACCACAGTTCTGTTGTCTAGGCCTGTGAGTTGGTTTCTGTTTCATAAATAAGTTCATTTGTGTTATATTTTAGATTCCACGTATACGTGATGTCATATGATATTTGTCCTTCTGACTTACTTCACTGAGTATGACAGTCTCTAGGTCCATCCAAGTTGCTTGCACTTGACGTTATTTCATTCTTTTTTACGGCTGAGTAGCATTCCATTGTATCTATGTGCCACATCTTCTTTATTCATCTGTGTTGGGCGTTTAGGTTGCTCCCATGTCTTGGCTCTGGTACATAGTGCTGCAGTAAACATAGGAGCACATGTATCTTTTAGAATTATAGTTTTCTTCAGATATGTGCCCAGGAGTGGGATTGCTGGAGCATATGGTAGCTCTGATTTTAGTTTATAAAGGAGCTTCCATACTGTTCTCCATCGTTGCTACACCAACTTACACTCCCATGGCACTGTCAGACAGCGTTCTATTTTCTCCACATCCTCTCCAGCACTGATTGTAGACTTTTAATCATGGCCATTCTGACCGGTGTGAGGTGGGCACTACTGTAGTTTCAGTTTGCATTTATCTAATAATTAGCAATGTTGAGTATCTTTTCATGTGCGTGCTGACCATCTCTATGTCTTAGTTGGAGTAATGTCTGTTTAGGTCTTCTGCCCATTTTTTGATTGTTTGATTTTGTTGTTGTTTTGTTTTGTTGTTTGATTTTGTTGTTGCCGGAGTTGTATGAGCTGTTTGTATATTTTGGGAATTACTGAGACTTTACTTCTTAATTACCCAATGACTTAGAGGAAAGTATAAAATAGTGATGATAGTAGTGCCTACCTCATGATGGCATTGAGCAGATGGTGTGAGTTAGCACCTGTAAAGACCTTGATATAATGCCTGGCCTGGTAGAAGCATGCAGTGAAATTAGCTATTTTTTTTACCATATGACCTCAGGGCCCTAACAACTGGAAGGTGAAAGGTGCTCAGTTGTGTTTGACCCTTTGCAACTCCATGGGCTTTATAGTCCATGGAATTCTCCAGGCCAGAATACTGCAGTGGGTAGCTTTTCCCTGCTCCAGGGGATCTTCCCAACCTAGGGACCAAACTCAGGCCTCCCGCATTGCAGGTGGATTCTTACCAGCTGAGCCACAAGGGAAGCCCAATCTAACAACTGGAAAACACAGCCAAAAACAGCTCCCAGGGACTTGTGCCTCTAAGTTTCTGGACTTTGGCTTTGGGGAAGGACATCTGTGGAGGGGATGGGGTGAGGGGGACCTGAAGGCTAGCAGAGGACGGGCTGGGTGGAATCACAGAATTCCTGGAGGTGTCTCCAGCGATGATCGCTGCACACCGTTGCTTCTCTGCCCCAGAGCCCAGCCTGTGTCTCCAAGTCCATGCCCGTCCTTTTCCTCTTCTGTCTCTGACGTCAGTGTTCAGTGAGGAATTTCTGCAGGAAGTGATGGAGCCACGAGCA
Source organism: Cervus canadensis (assembly GCF_019320065.1). NCBI lineage: Eukaryota > Metazoa > Chordata > Mammalia > Artiodactyla > Cervidae > Cervus > Cervus canadensis. Next base: position 107,891,230 of record NC_057388.1, read on the forward strand.
AGGGCGACACAGAGGAGTCTGACAGCCCAGCTTCCCCCGCCCCGAGCCCCTGGAAACGTGCCAGCAAGATACGCCCAAGCGGGGCTGGCAGGGACCCCAGAGCCCTGCCCTCTGGCCCCGGGTTTCCCGACGTTCAGTGCCACCTGCCTGGGGCTGCCCTCCTTTCCCACTTAGGAGACCCCTGTGTCTCTCCCTCAGGGCTATGCCCGGCTCGCAGGCAGAGAGGAATAAGTCACCGCCACCAGCCTGCGAACGCAGGGACCATTGCCAAAACTCAAGGGAGGAGGCTGCCTGCCTCTGACCGCCCCACCCACCAGGGGCGACCACTCTGTCTCCATCAGCCATGTTCCGTGCGGCACTGTCCGAAGTTAGGAATGAAACTCCCTCTGGTGCATATCCAGCTCCCCTGGCAGCTCAGACAGTAAAGAATCTGCCTGATAATGCAGGAGACGCGGGTGTGATCCCTGGGTCGGGAAGATCCCCTGGGTGAGGGCATGGCCACCCACTCCAGTATTCTTGCCTTGGAAGTCCCATGGACAGGGGAGCCTGGGGGGCTGCAGTCCACGGGGTCACAAGGAGTCAGACACGACTGAGCAACTCACACTACACTCCCACTACTACACTAGTGGCTCAATCCACGTCCTCCTCTCCAGTCCAGTGAATACGTCGAGTCATCAGCGTGGCTTCCAGGGCCCCTCCAGACCCTCTGATGAAACCAAGGCCATGGGTCCTCGAATACACCTGTCGATGTGACCACCAGCCCAGGTGCAGGCCCTCTGCAAAACCCAAGAGGCAGACTGAAAGCCTCAGCTTTCCAAGGAATTCTCTGCATTTTCAGGCAGAAGCAGCTCTCTTCCTGGAGGATGGCCTTTGAGGGTCACTGACTTCTTCCTTTTGCTGAAACTAAATTGTGCCTCTAAGGGGCAGCTGGTAATCAGTTGAAGCCCCTGAGGACAGGTGACTGCAAACACTCTAAGCTTTGCAGGCACCGCCGCTAATGAGGAACAAAGTCACTGCTTATTTGAAATGGTGTCATGGCCCTGGAAGCTGTCGGCACCCTTGACACATTTCAAGTTAAGTGTTTAGGTTCTAAAGGACAGGGATTTCAAGACCAAAGTCTTTCTGAAAATTCCAGCAACCCAATTTATCCACCAAAGCCTTGAGCCAGCAGCTCTTTTACATTGGAGTGTTTGAAATGGAGATTTAAGAAGTGTGCTTTTGCTGAAGGGCCTCCAGAAAAAGACTTTCTGTGCTTGAGGATCCTTGCAAACCTTTCTGTAGAGTATTAACCAGCCCTAGTCCATGCCTGGCACATCGCAGGTACTCACTAGACATGTGGGTGGGAAAAAAATTTGCATCCTGGAATAGATAAGTGACCCCTTTGATGGGGAGAGGAGAGACTGCAGGCCTTTGAGTCAGATGTCACACCCCGGTTCAGATGCCATGTCCACTTCTGACTTGGTTAACGAATTACTTAAATCCAGAGGTTCTGTTTCCTTTATTAGCTCAGGACAAAGTGAGTGTCTTGTAGTGTTCTTATGGGGCTTCCCTGGTGACTCAGTGGTAAAGAATCAGCCTTCCAATGCAGGAAACTCAGGTTTGATCCCTGGGTCTGGAAGATCCCCTGGAGGAGGAAATGGCAACCTACTCTAGTATTCTTGCCTGGAGAATCCCCTGGACAGAGGAGCCTGGGGACCTACAGTCCATGGGGTCACAAAAAAGTTGGAGATGAGTTAGAGACTAAACATCAACAACAACAAGTGTTGTGATGAGGCTCAGATGAGCTCTTTGCTGGTCTATGGAGCAGTTTAGTAAGCATTAGCCTTGCCAGCACTTTTACATTTGAAGTGGGGGCAAGGAGACTCGGGTAGTTGTAAGGAGACTTGTAGAAATGAGACAGTTTGGTGTGTGGATACTCCTACAATAGTATAGCTGAGTGATAACCCATTGTGCATGTATGTACCACATCTTTTCCCATTCGTCTGTCGGTGGACCCTTAGATTGTTGATGTTGCTGCTATGTGTTGGCTATTATACATAGTACTGCTATGAACATTGGAGTGCATGTATCTATTTAAATTAGCAACATAGTTTGAACTAAAGATTATCATACTAAGTGAAATAAGTCAGACAGAGGAGTGACAAATATGTGATATCACTTTTATGTGGAATCTTTTTAAAAAGATGCAAATGAACTTACTTACAAAACAGAAATAGACCCACAGACATAGAAAACAAACATATAGTTCCCAAAGGTGGAGGGAGAAATTAGGAAGATGGGATTTACAGATTGGGGCTTCCCAGGTGGTTCAGTGGGAGAGAATCCACCAGCCAATGCAGGAGATGCAGGAGACTCTGGTTCAATCCCTGGGTCGGGAAGATCTCCCAGAGAAGGAAATGGCAACCCACTCCAGTATTCTTGCTTGGAAAACCCCATGGACAGAGGAGCCTGGCAGGGTACAGCCAATGGAGTCACAAAGAGTCCGACATGACTGAGGACTGAGCATGCACCCACATAAAATAGAAAACCAACAAGGACCTGCTATGTAGCACAGAGTACTGTACTCAAGTTTTATTGTAACTTATACAAAATCACTGCAGATGGTGACTGCAGCCATGAGGTTAAAAGATGCTTATTCCTTGGAAGGAAAGTTATGACAAACCTACAGAGCATATTAAAAAGCAGAGACATTACTTTGACAACAAAGGTCCATCTAGTCAAGGCTATGGTTTTTCCAGTGGTCATGTATGGATGTGAGAGTTGGACTATAAAGAAAGCTGAGCACCGAAGAATTGATGCTTTTGAATGGTGGTATTGGAGAAGACTCTTGAGAGAACCCTTGGACAGCAAGGAAATCCAACCAGTCCATCCTAAAGGAAATCAGTCCTGGGTGTTCATTGGAAGAACTGATGTTGAAGCTGAAACTCCAATACTTTGGCCACCTGATGCAAAGAACTGACTCATTTGAAAAGACCCTGATGCTGGGAAAGATTGAGGGCAGGAGAAGAAGGGGACGACAGAGGATGAGATGGTTGGATGGCATCACCGACCCACTGGACATGAGTCTGAGTAAACTCCAGGAGTTGGTGATGGACAGGGAGGCCTGGCGTGCTGCGATTCATGGGGTCACAAAGAGTCGGACACGACTGAGTGACTGAACTGTGAACTGATAAGGAAAAAGAATCTGAGTCATTGTGCTCTACAATGGAAACTAACAGAACATTGTAAATCAGCTGCACTTCAATTAAAAAGAAAAGGAATAGAAAAGAATAGTCGTAACCAGGGCTCCTTTCTGGGAAGCCAGCTGAGGTCTGCTCTTCCCTGTCAAGGTCCTATCTCCCCCATCGGTTTGTCTTGGCAGGAGGGGAGCAGCCCCACTGCTTTTGCCAAGAGCCCCGGGGACCAGCGTCTGAGCATCAACTGAGAGCCTTTTAGAAGTGCCGTGTCCACCTCCAACCCCAGGCAGGCTGACTCCAGATCTACATGTAACAAGATCCCAGCGGATTCATTCGCACGTTGAAAGGAGATGCTGGCTGGCACGCTTCAGCCCCGTCTGGTGTCCTGGGTTCCTTGACTGATGACCACTGAGCCATGTGATGAGGGCGGGCGGTTCTGGAGAGTTTTCTGAACATGAGACTGAACTGTTCAAACTGCCAATAAAACAACCGGGCAGATCCATGTTGCACTAATCACACCTGCTGCTTTTAATATAACGGGCAACAACGGAACGGTCCTGGGCCCCGTAGACAGATGCACTTGCCCAGTCCTCCTTCTTGCCTCTGCCTGCTGGAAACGCTCACAGTGCCGAGTGCCTATCGGGACATGTCCACCTGGCAGCCAGTTCATCTCTGAGCCTCCGGACAGCTCCCCAGGCGGCACAGTGGTAAAGAACCTGCCTGCCAATGCAGGAGACTCAGGTCCATTCTCTGGGTCAGGAAGATCCCCTGGAGGAGGACATGGCAACCCACCCCAGTATTCTTGCCTGGAGAATCCCACGGACAGAGGAGCCTGGCGGGCTACAGTCCTTGGGGTCGCAAACAGTCAGACACCGCTGAGGGACTTAGCACATGTGGACGGGAGAACACACGTAACTTGGCGCCAGAAGGCTCACGGGAGCCAAGGGGCACCCGGAGACATCGGGAGGAGGGGGCAGCAAACTACACAGGCTCTGGGGCCTGAGGGGACAGGTGAGCCTCTAGGATCCATCCTCCACGTGGGCCGCTGGATTCCCTCTGCCCACAGCTCTTGACTACCACCCGTCTCGCTGGGTAGTTCCACAAAGTCTCTTCCTGGAAAAGTAATGGGCTCCCCAGGTGGCACAGTGGTGAAGGATCCGCCTGCCAATGCAGGAGACCCGGGATCGATCCCTGGGTCGGGAAGATCTCCCTGGGAGAAGGAATGATAACCCACGCTAATATTCTTGCCTGCAAAATCCCATGGACGGAGGAGCCTGGTGGGCTGCAGTCCATGGGGTCACAAAAATGTTAGACACAACTGACTGACTGAACACACACACACACACACACACACACACACACACACAATGGACTGTGACTCTCATTTGAGAATGCAAATTCAAATTTGTTGCCACGTGAGGATCCTAAGATAGTCTGGGGTGTGCTGAAGGGCCAGCTTCTAGGAATAGAGATCACACTTGGGTCCAGGAGAGGGGCTGCAGAAGCCCTTGACTTCAGGGAGGGATGAGGGGAGCCTGTGTCAAAGGCGCGGAGAGTCTGGCCAATCTGTCTTCATCTGGAGGAAGGGGCTATCCTGACTCCTTTTTTGAAAGGAGGGTCCTTTTCACATTATAAACTAGTGAGGGCTGTTCTCTCCTCCTGCCACCCAGGAAAGCAGCGCCAGCCCCCTGGGGCACGCCAGCCAGGAGAAGTGTGTCCTCACTCTCACAAACGGCCCCACACATGCTGCCATTTCCCTGCATAGCCTGACTATGACCATGTTTCAGCAGAGTTCAAGTTTTTGTGATATTCTTGTTTTTGCCAAATTACAGACTTCACACGTTAAGACTTCACACTTCAGCTGAATTCAATCTGACTTAGTGATTTAACCGTGGAAGCGAAAACCCTCTCAGAAAGAGAAACAGAAAAAAGACCCAGGGAAGTTACTTGGGCATAGATGAACGTGTTAGTCAATCAGTCATGTCCACCTCTTTGCAACCCCATGGTTGCAAATCCCTCTGTCCTTGGGATTCTCCAGGCAGGAATACTGGAGTGGGTTGCCATTCCCTCTTCTAGGGGATCTTCCGGACCCAGGGATCAAACCCTGGTCTCCTGCCTTGTACACAGATTCTTTACCGTCTGAGCCACAAAGAAAGCCCAGGACACCTGTACTAATTCTGATCCATGTTCTATATTTAGGAAGTCTCCCTTCCCAGAAAAAATGGGAATAAAAACGCTTACCTTATAAAGACTGAAACACCGGCCTCACCGTAAGGAAATTGAATTTAAAACAAACAAACAAAAAAAGGCTCTCAAATTATCATTTGATCAGTATTCCAGGTAGATTCCTTTTGGCAAAAGCACAGACATAAACAGATTAAGGAGGTTGTGATGTCCCCAGGAATAACTGTTTGAGGTTTGCAGCTATTTGCATCAGCCCTTGACTTCTGAGTTATTCCATCCAATAAACAATTTCAGGCTCTAAAACCATGTCAGCACGTTTAAGTGAGCTGGGTCCTGGGAGCTTCCAAACGTTGGTTTTCTTGCAACTGCAAATTATTTGACCCTCATTTACATAAAAAGGGTAGAACTGGCTGGAAGAGAAGCTCAAATTTAAAGTGTTAAAGATCTTTTGCCAACCTCAAGCAATCTCTCTGCAATGTTAATGTATACCTGGGCCAATAAGATTCCATTTTGACCACTAGAATTACCCTCAATTTTGCTTAGGAAATTACTTTCAAAAGGTTGAATTTTCTGAAAAGAAATAAAAGCCTATAACCTGTAAACAGATACATAGTTGTTAAAAATGAGTGTTGTTGTTGTTTTTAGTGACTAAGTCGTGTCTGACTCTTTGAGACCCCATGGACTGCAGCCCGCCAGGCTACTCTGTCCATGGGGTTTTCCAGGCAAGGGTACTGGAGTGGGTTGCCATTTCCTTCTCTAGGAGATCTTGCCCACCCCAGGATCGAACTCCTGTCTCCTGCATTGCAGGCAAATTCTTTACCGCTTGAGCAACCAAGGAAGCCCCCCAAGCGAGTGTATCTATAACCAATTTGTACTCCCCAAGGCTTGCATGAGCTGAGAAAGATCTGTGAGGGAAACACAGAGGTGGTGGATGCCCAGACCTTCTAGGGGCCTGAGTTCCTGCCTCATCTCTCCCTTGCATGGACCGTAGGGCCTGGGAAGTCCTTTATGGTTTCCATTGTCTCCTGCCAGCTTGGGAGAAGAAGCTAAAGAGCACCAATGTGACTGCAGAGGAAGCAATCAGGATCGAGGGCACAGATCATCCACAAACTGCCCATTGGATCGTCAGTCTCAGGGTCCGGGGTCTGGGTTCAGAGGGAACCGGGCGAGGCCTGGCGGAAAGGAATTCATTGTGATTCATTGCACATTCTCTGCGGTAGCTTACTGAGTATTCAAGTTTATTTCTCTGAGCACCCAGACTGTAATTAATATTAAAAAAAAAGGAAGCAAAATAAATCAAGGAATGGTGAAGCACTTCACATTTAAAATCCATCCATCGTCAGTTTTCTCATCTTATCGACAGAAAACAAATTACCCCAGACCATGTGCTGAGATGGATTTTACATTTCTACTACCTTTGGGGTGGAGGGTCAGTTGGGATCCTGGGCAGGCCAGTGACTTGCTTTTATCAAATGAAGCAGAAGAGATGCAGAAATCACCATTATCCCAAGGAGGCTACTTTCCTAATTCAAACACTGGGTTGCTCTCCCCGAGTACCCACCCAAGTCAAACAGCCTTAGAACAATTATGATCACAGCTAAACTGCCCAGACTTAGAGATTACCTTCAAAGAGCTATGGCAGGTCAACTTTATCTTCCAAAGTAACTGACATATCATATTAATATTAAACCAGATTTTTCAGCTAATTCATTGGTTTCCTTCAGGGTTAAGGCCACAGCTTACGTATTCACCTCTAGGTGACCTAATGCGTAGAAGTGTGGATTACTCACGTGCTTTCTCTCAGTTATAGGAAACCTTAATACAGCTTTTGTTTCCTAAGGTATTAATATTTGGTAGGTTCTCCATGCCTGATCACATTATATGGGCCTTGCTGGCAGTAAATTTTAAATTATGTAGTCTGCAGTTCTGCACTAAGAGGTGGTGGGAGATGATTCATCATCTTCCTTGTCTTCCTGTTTACATGCGGAAATATAATTCATGCTCAGAAACCATCTTTCAACTCATCTGGAAGCAGTCCCCGGCACCGCCACAGAATCTGTCACTGCCAATCTGCTGTTATAAATCACTTTTCTATTAAACAGCAGGGCCAAAAATACAAACATATGTACTTTAAATATAGGTAGCCATCTCTAATTCCCAGCGGATAAGCCAAAACTAGAGGATTGTCCCCCCAAAAGAGGTGCCTGAATTGAGTGAATGAATTCTTTGACTTAAGGGCATCAGAAATTTGCATCTCTATACGCATAGAGAAGGGTTTCCCTGGTGGCTTAGCTGTAAAGAATCTACCTGCCAATGCAGGAGATGGTGGTTCAATCCCTGGGTCTGGAAGATCCCCTGGAGAGGGAAATTGCAGCCCACTCCAGTGTTCTTGCCTGGGAAACCCCACGGATAGAGGAACCTGTCAAACTACAGTCCATGGGGTCACAGAAGAGTCAGACACGACTTAGCGACTACAATAGCAACAACACATATTGAAGAGCTGTACATATGTGAATTTCCCAGCTGGGTCTATATTTGGGGATGTGTCCTTTACAGAATTCTTGGTACATTAAATCTTTACTGTTTTGAAATTTCACTGCCTACCATTTTCCACTCAGGCAGTGTTAGAAGGCAGTGAAATGGCAGGAAAGAAATCTGCTTAAGTTATGATCTTAGTTGTACTGTCATGCCAGTTGTTGTCCATCTCCTTGACCTTCCTCCCCAGGATAGTGAAGCCACTAATTCAGAAGGGTACCCCCAGACTCAGCAGCACTCTTCATCTCTAACAAAGATAAAATTCAGTTCACCAAACCCACTTACTGCTAAGGAATGGGATTTAGGCATTTCAGAAGAATGTTCACCAGCAGCTACTTCTTTGCTCAGCAAACAGACCTAATCATGGCACCCCACTCCCTGCAACTTCAGTATCATCCGATTTCACTGAGGCTGTAGATCGCACTTCAACTTGCTCATACACACACGCACGTGAGCACCTCCTTTATCTGGCACGCTCAGGGATGGGAGGGCTTTCAAGGTAACTGATGCTTACGCATTGAAGAGTCTTTGTTCAACATTTCAGCTCTTTTACTGGAATCTTTTGAAACTATTATTTTCTTGCCTACTTTCTTAAGCAAAGGACACCCAACACAGATCTGTTTCCTTCCTTAGTTCTGCTGGGAATTATGATGTGGGTCTCACTGTAGGTTGTCAGCTACCTGTGTTGAAACTCACCTGGGCTTATATCTGGGTCTTCTAGGGGATATGTCTCAAGCCCTAGTTTGCCAGGCTTGATTTATACAGTCAGAGCTGGTAAGTCCTAAAAAAAAGAAAAATGCCCAAGTTCTTACAGAGTCTAGTATGAAGGCTTCCATGCACAAGTCTCACCTTGGCTCCTTGAGACCCCAAGGACTCTCTGTTAAGGTGGGATGGCTGCTCTGTCCTTATAGTGGTTGGTCTTGAATTCGTGGTCTCCAGGTCTCAGCTTAGGTATAGACAGCACATGCAGGTCTCCATTGAAACTTGGCTTTGAAGAGCATTGGCTAGACGCCCAGCATGGACACAACGGTTCCTGCTATCACCCCGGCCTTCTTCTCTCATCTGCTCTTTCTTTCTTTATTACTTTTGTTCAACAGCCTGTTCCCCGACCTTTTTAAGCCTCTGACTCAGTGGCTTAGCTTTTTTTGAACAGTAAATCACAGAAAGGTGGCTTAACTATTGAAAATTTTATTAAAATCGTTATGATAATGACTTCATTACTCTCTGAGATTTCCAGATCCTCTCTTCATTCCAGGGGAGCCGGCCATGCAAAGACATCTGTGGATTGCTGTTAACCTCCGCGGAATTAGAAATAGAGGTGGATGAAGAAGGTTGGAAGCTGGCCAAGCCCTTTTCAGAGATAATGGTCGTATTATAGCATCCCTAGTTTGTATTATTAAAATAAAAGGCATATGGATTCATGATAAACTGAGAATTTAATTTAATTTTCCCTAAATGAGTTAGGGGAAAAAAAGGAAGCATCTTTACTATGCTTGATGAGGTGCCCCCGGGACAGAAAATCTTTGTGGGAGAGTCTCTACCACATGTCACGTGACCCCCTCCTTCTCATCTCCTTGAATCCCAACCCCAGCATTTGCACAGCTTGGCCTTTTCTCAGATAAGTGTTTGCTCTCTATGCATTTTCATCTCTCAGTCGCTGCTCCTGACCTATGACTGTGGACCCTTCTCTTCCTCCCACAAACTAAATCGTGCTCATTTCCAGAGGACAACTCAAACCCCACCTTCTCCTGCTTGCAGGCCAACATCCATCCTGTCCCCTGTAGCTCACAGCTCTTCACAGCTGAGTTGGACAGAGAAGGACCGAAAGACTCAAAATAACATGCAACAATCTACCCTGCAACGGGGTCTTCCCAGGTGGCTCAGTGGTAAAGAAGCCACCTGCCAATGCAGGAGACGCAGGTTCAAGCCCTGGGTTGGGAAGAGCCCCTGGAGAAGGGAATGGCAATCCACTCCGATATTCCTGCCTGGGAAATCTCATGGACAGAGGAGCCTGGTGAGCTGTGGTTATTGGGTTTGCAAAGAGTTGGACATGACTGAGCAACTGAGCATCACCCTGCAGTAGTGGGGAATCTTTCAGTGGATTTCAGTGGATTCCTCCCCATCAGGATGACCATTTCCCACTTGTAAAAAATTATTTATTTACTTAGCTGCACTGGGTCCCAGTTCCTGCACACCAGATCCTCAGTCTTCATTGCTGTGTTCAGGATCTTTATTTGCAGCATACAAATGCTTAGCTGCATCATGTGGGATCTGGTTCCTTAACCAAGGATTGAACCTTAGCCTCCTGCATTGGGAGCATGAAATCTTAGCCGCTGGACCACCAGGGAAGTCCCATTTCATGCTTTTTAAATCTGCCACATCATCATCTGCCTCACGTACCTCTGGCTGTTTGTTGACAAGATCTAGGCTAGGGTTAAAGGAGTATGGATGGGCTCAATAGGAACCTTCTATGGCTTGTTTGACAAGAGCCACGATGGCCTGACTTTGCAGGCCTTGGGAAAGGTTTTGCTTATTGTTGTTTTTCATCATCTGGGACTTTATACCCCTTCTGTAAATACTAAATCATACTGTATAATTATTCATCAAATAATAATCTGTGAGAAAATTGGAAGCAGTTAGGTGAGGCTGTGGAGCCCACCGTCAAAACTGGAGAGCTAGAATTGACCCTGATGCTGGGAAAGATTGAAGGCAGGAGGAGAAGTAGATGACAGAGGATGAGACGGTTGTATAGCATCACCAACTCGATGGACATGAGTTTGAGCAAATTCCGGGGAATGGTGAAGGACAGGGAGGCCTGGAGTGCTGCAGTCCATGGGGTCGCAAAGAGTCGGACACGACTGAGCGACTGAGCAAAAACAGAGTTGAGTGCTGATGAGAAGAGTTTTGGTTTCCACTCCTGTCGGCTTTGTGCATGTTTGCATAATCAGAGTCTGCACCTCCTCCCATCAGAGACCCCCAGCCTCAAGCTAAGCTTTAAAGAGGTACTTCTCCTGGTCAGTGAGAGGAGAGTGACCACGGACAAGCAGAAGCACAGCTCACCAGGGCACCATGCCCTGCCTGTAGGTGATAAACAGATGCGTGTCCTGCCCATCCGTTCATGCATTCGCACACTGCCTCCACTGGTGCCAAGCACCGGAGCACAATAGAACCAATGATGTAGCGCCAATGATGTAGAGAGAGGTAAGAATGGACTGTAACTGCACAAACAAGCGTATTAACCCGTGACAAGGGCTTGGGAGAGTAATCGGATAGGGGCGATGTCGCGTCTGCAAACAGAAAAAGACCCTTTCTCTGCGGAGTGGAGAACAGTCGGGAGGAGGGACAGTGTGGAGGTGATGGAGGAGCTCAGCGGTCACCTCGGTACCCAGGCCGGGGGCAGCTTGGACCACGATGCTGATGGTTAGGTGGGGAGAAGCGGGTGGTGCTAAGAGGTACTGAGGTGTCACATTCACGTGACAAGGCCCTGGGGGTTAGAAAGAGCCGGGCATCCAGGGTGACTGCTGGGTTCTGTGCCCCCAGGTAACAATATAACCACACTTTGCTGAAACTGTGTACTTTACATGTTCCTGAATTGGTCCCCAGGCTACTCCAATCGACTGCAAAGCTTCATCTTCCATAAAACATGACATTAAATTAAGACCTAACTTTTAAATTGTGCTTTGTACGTTGAACAACATTATCAGTACGTTCCCAGATTCCTTGTTTAACTCTGACAACTTCAATAGTTCTCTTTCTCCAAATGGAAATCTCAGCTGTCCCCAGTGTACTGAGTTAGATTTCAGAATTTACCAAAATTAATCAACTGCAAAAAAGAGTCCTAGCAATAGCCAGAGGAAATTAACATCAGCCTAACAGTTTGATGACATAAGAGGCCTTTTGCAATGTCTGATCAGCTGCTTAATTGTTAGCATTTTTACAAAGAATTTGTTTGATGTCAGAATAGGCGTATCATGAACAAGAAATGACTCAAACCTTTCATCCTCCTTCTGGTTTTTAGAAAAATGCATTCATATGTGTAGTTTTCTGAAAAGAATCTGCAAAAAATTAAGAAAGTGAGTTTCCTTCCAGAGAATATATACAACATATATTATACATCTGTATAGATAATGTTCATATTATATATATATGTATATATATATATGTGTGTGTGTATATATATATATATATATATATATATATGCATGTATGTTAGGTACCTGATTCTGAGCAATCACATGACCTCTCAAACTCACCTTTCATGATGGAGTATCTAAATTTTCTTCAGCCTTCCAGATTTTTTTAATTCCATTATTTAAATGTCATTGCTTCTAAGCAGGGATAAAATAGAAAAATGTTGATTGACATTTTCCACTTTACTGTAAGACAAGCTGGGGAAGGAAAGGAAATTCTTACTGGTTTAGAGTTACTATGGGACAGGCTGTGTGTGTGTTTATGTGTGTGAGTGTGTGTATGTGTGAGTGTATGAGTGTGTGTGAGTGTGTGTGTCACTTTATGTAAAAATCTCATTAGTAATCATAGCATCTGTACCATCTCTCAGTGGAAGGTTTCATTTTACCCAGTCTATGAATAATACACTGATATTCAAGGAACAAAGATATTTATTCACTGCTCTGATGTTATCCACGTCAGGATTTAAACACAGGCTCGTCTGCCTTCAAAGACAAATCTTTTTCCCCAGCAAAGAGACTTTCTCATTTCCCAGCAGACCTCGTCCACCCTCTCTCGGGGGAGCCAGTCATACTTCGACTTTGATTAGCAAGCAATGTTTGTAAGCAACCTTTCAATTTTGGTCCCATTAGCCCTTAGATTTGGAAGACGGTTGTTAATATCCACTTCTCATGAATAAGCAAATGAAACGATTAAGCCCCAGCTGTTGAGGCGCATAGACTCGCCTGGAACTGTCTCCTATTCGGAGTATTTCCCTGTTGCACAGGGCTGCACCTGAGACTTGCCCTGGAGGTGGGACGACGCGGAATTCGGGAGGAGGAACAGCAGGAAGACAGGGCCTGGTACCAAACTGCATTCCGTGGTGCGAGATGCTCTCAGAGAAGCTCTCCTAAGACCCAGAGGCGTCTTGCCAGTGAAGCCAGAAGTTATTTGAAATATTGAAACGAGAAACTGTCTTGTGGAGAACCTGAGTTGAGGAATACAGACTGACGATCCAAGGATTAAGCATCAGGTTTGCAAACGATCATGGAAGATGGAGAAAGGGAAGGTGTATCTCAGTTCACAGGCAGAGAAAGTCACCAGCAAGGGAGGGACCCCTGTGTTTGTTCTGCTGATAACTCACTGCAGAGACACAGGGATCTGGCTGCAGGGACATTCCAGTGACTTCACAGGTGCTGAAAACTTAAGCATCCCGCACGTGTTTCACCCCATGGGGCATAGAGACCTGGCTTAGTTCCCAAGTATACGCCAGTAAATGCAGGTTCCTATTTCCAATTAGTCACGGGATGGATCTTACATGGACTTCCTCAGGAGCCGCTGCTCACAAAAATCCATAGTTTTAAAAACTATGGATAAAAAAATGCTGTTTTATCATGTGTCAAGGCACGTGTGGCCGTTTGTAGAGAGGAGCAATAGCTGGGCTCCTTTGTTTAGTCTTTGTGGTGTGTGATCTCCGGAGCCAAAGGATGTGGGAGACTTGGTTTTAGCTGTCAGCTGTCCACAGTCTGCCCTTGACTTTTAGAAGGTCACTCCATCTCCCTGGGTCTCCCTTTGGCACCCGAAGGATGAGGTAACAAGGTCCTTCAGCCAATTTCAAGGCCCCAAAAGAGGACAGATGAAAAAGCAAACACTTGGGCACCGTTAGGTCAGCATGTAATGGCATCACCGCTGTGCGAAGCACCATGGAGCCTCCTTTGAAAATGAAAAATAGATCTGCCGTATGATTCAACCATCCCTTTCTCTGAGGGTTCATCCCAAAGAATGGAAGACAGGATCGCAAAGAGCGATTTACACTCACGGTCGTAGCGACGTTATTCACAGTGACCGAGAGATGGAAGCGAAGCATGGATAAAGAAAATGTGGTCCCTCCATACAGTGGAATGTTCTTCAGCCTTAAAACATGAAAGGAATGCTGATTACGCTCCAATATGGAGGAACCTGGAGGACATCTTACACGCTCAGTGAAATAAGTCAATCACAGGACAGTTTGTATAGGAATCTAAAACAGGCAAACTGGTTGAATTAGAAAATAGAATGGTAGTAGTCGAGGACTTTGAGAAGGAAAATGAAGGTTGCCGTTCCACGGGTATAAAGCTTCACTTAACAAGTTGAGTAAGTTTTCTGTTTTAAACTTTTTCTTGGCCAAGTTGCACAGCATGCAGGATCTTATTTCCCCAATCAGGTATCAAACCTGCATCCAGTGTAGTGGAAGCACAGAGTCTTAGCCACTGGACTGCCAGGGAAGTCCTTAATTTTTATTTTCTATTGATGTATAATTGATTTACAACTTTGTGTTTGTTTAGGAATACAGCGAAGTGCTTCAATTATACAAATATATATATATATTTCACATTCTTTTCCCTTATAGGTTATTTCAGAATATTAAGTGTAGTTCCCTGTTTTCTATGCACTAGGTCCTTGTTGGTTCTCTATGGTGGGTTTATTTTATTTTAAATTTTATTATTTTTATTGAAGTATATAGTTGATTTACAATGCTGTGCCAACCTCTGCTATACGGCAGAGTGACTCAGCTATACATATACATACATTCTTTTCCATTTACTTTCCCATTATGGTTTATCACAGAATATTGACTATAGTTCCCTGTGCTGTTCAATAGGACCTTGTTCTTTACCCCTGCTTGGTGAATACATTTTAGAAGTCTGTCCTACACTGCTGTGCTTACAGCTAACAAATTGTACTGAGCACTTGAAACTGGGCTGAGGGCAGGTCCTAAGTTTTCTGCTTTTACCATAATAGAAACATCTAAAGCGCCACCCCAGATGTGCCTGAGAGGCGACCTTCCTCCCTACCGACCCCGTCATCCCACTGTGCTCCCCACGTGGCTCAGCATCCTCTGGGGCGTTTCTCGGCTCTCCATCCTAGGAGAGGTCTGCAGTCTGTGGGGCTGCCTGTGGGTGGGGTTGTCACTCAAAGCCACATCAGGAATAAGTGCCGGGCGCTGTCACCATTGTGACCATCGCCTATGTGAATGATCCATCACGCACAACTAGGATGTCCTGAGTGTTGTTCAACGTCTGGCTTTTAGCCCACGTTTCCTGCTCTCTGTTATTCACTGTTATTGTTGCTGCTCAATCACTCAGTCGTGTCCAACTCTGCAAAGCCATGGTCTGCAGCACGCCAGGCTTCCCTGTCCTTCAGTATCTCCCAGAGACTGCTCAGACTCATGTCCATCGAGTCGGTGATGCCATCCAACCATCTCATCCCCTTCTCCTCCTGCCCTCAATCTCTCCCAGCATCAGGGTCTTTTCCAATGAGTCATCTCTTCGCATCAGGTGGCCAAAGTATTGGAGCTTCAACATCAGTCCTTCCAATGAATATTCAGAGTTGATTTCCTTTAGGATTAACTGGCTGATCTCCTTGCTGTCCAGGGGACTCTCAAGAGTCTCACTCATTGTAGCCACAATATTTAACCTGCTTAGAAATTTCAGGAAGACAATAAGTGGATGAGAAATCAATAAGAATGAACAATGTCCCATTCAGAAATATCACTAGGGATTCTTTTTCCTTATCCCACTAGTAACAGCAAATTTAAAAGATATCATTATAAACTCAATACCCAAGCTTAATAGAATTAATAATCAAATGGGATCTTCAGATCAATAATTCTCAAATTGTTCTGTGTAGTCCAGTAATTCCCAGTGAATCCTTCAGACTGAATCTGACAGTCTTATTTTAAAAAAACAAGTTGGAGTGACTTTTACTCCTAGGAAAGATACCAAGTTGAGAGTTTAAAAAAATTGATAGTTTAAACCCTGACTGAAGAGGCAATGTACAAACCTTCGGAGTGGATTCTTTTTCTGCTTTTCACAGGGGTCCTCAACACACCAATCACACTGAAGTGCATATTTATGTAATTTCCACTACAAAGACATGTAAAAAAGTGCTGTGTCCTCCACTTAAGTCAGGGATCAAAGGAGAAGTCACAGCTTCTGTTTCAAATAAGCCGTTCCTTTATGTTGATAGTAAAATGGCAGAGATGTCTCCTTGGTGTAAACAGTGCCAGAAGATAGTTCAGCAGGTTGAAAAAAGAGGTGGAAATTAGAAGAGGATCTATTTCCCTTAATTTTAAGACCCTCAGATATCGTCCTTGGTTCACAAGGGGCTGGAGCAAGTAGGACTTGACCCTGATGGTATCGCAAGCTTGTGGAGATCTCGAAACAAGATTGTGCATGTGACAAGACTCCATCAAATTCTTCAGGCGCTTAGGTCCCTGTTAACTGTAACTTTGTAATATCATGGGTGGGTCTCCGAGGGTGGGTTCTTGGTGCTCTGAAGCGTGTAACAGGCAGGACAGAGTTTGTTAATGAATTAATTAACATTAAATATTGTACACGTAGGGGTTTGCTGTGGACAGGGAAACCTGGCAGGCTTCAGCCCACAGGGTCCCACAGCGTCACACAGGACTGACTGAAGCAGCTAAGCATGACTGCATGTGTTGCAGGACGGGGGACCCCTTCCAGGGCCCGAAGCTGGGCTCTTGTCTAACACTCGGAAATGAATTGTCCGAGGAGACACATGTGCTGACAAAGCCAGAGATTTTATTGGGAAGGGCACCCGGGTGGAGAGCAGGAGGGTGAGGGAACCCAGGAGAACTGCTCTGCCACCTGGCTCGCCGTCTCGGGTTTTATGGTGATGGGATTAGTTTCCAGGTAGTCTTTGGCCAATCATTCTGACTCAGAGTCTTTCCTGGTGGCGCATGCCTTGCTCAGCCAAGATGGATGCTAGCGAGAGGGATTCTGGGAAGTGGACGGACACGCAGTGTCTCCTTTTGACCTTTCCCGAACTCTTCTGGTTGGTAGTGGCTTATTAGCTCTGTATTCCTTACCAAGATCTCCTGTCATAAAACAACTCATGCAAATGGTTACTAAAGGGCCTGACCAGGGTGGGCAGTTTCAGTCAGTGTGCTTCCCCTAACACATGCATGTAAAGAAGTTTCCTTTTCCTTACACTACCAAGTTACATCTATTAGCCTTCCTGTGACAGCTGGTCATGGAGGGTTTTCTCCATAGTGGGTGGACAGTGTTCAGTGAGAGTTGGGAGGAAGAGAGTGCTTCCAGATCTTTCTGGATCATTCAGATTTGCTGGGTCATCTCTGACCACTTCAGCCACATGCTGGGCTGTCTTGCCGCCCTGCCAGCATCCCAAATGGAACGAAACTTTTCTTTAACAAACATTCACTGAAAACCTTCTCTGCACAGAGCCCTTCCCATGTGTTATTGCCTTCAGCCTCACAGTACACTCGCAGGATACCCATTTTACAGATGAGGAAACTGAGGCTCAGGGGAAACGCCTAAGTTCATAGCACTAGGAGGGGAAGGATGCAGAGACCTCCAGGGTCCAGTGGTTCTCCTGAGTTACTTCCCCTTTCTTCTCACTGGGCCCTCCAGCTCCATCCCTGTACCCATGAGAGGAATGGCTCAAGAAGCCCCTTCCCCTCCCACCTACCCACTGACCCCTTTCTGCATGGAGCCTCCCCCAAGACAGAGGGCTTGCTCTCTGTGTTCCAGAAGTATTGTCACTGTGGTGAATAAGTGACCTGAGGGAAAGTTCATGCTTTGTCTTGTATTAATAGACAGTGAGATTTTACAATGATTTTCCTGAATGTTTCATGTAGTAGTTAGTTTGCTTTGGCTTCTGTAATGTTTGAACTTAGGGCTCTAGAAGTTCAGGCCATGCCGTGAACCAAAAAACTCTACAGGAGCCACTCATGACCTTGAAAGAGGTGACTTCAGCCTCCACACAAAAAGCAAGAACCAGCTTTAGGAAGGAGGTGGGCTGAGATCTGCTGGGGGAGGGGCAGGGAACTGCGTGGGCGCAGTCCGTGCATCCTTACAGCAGGGTGTGGGGGGGACAAGGCCGGATGCTGACGTGTGATAAGTGACTTTCCAAGAGGACGATGCCAGTTGCCCTTCTTAATCTGGGGGCCTCCTTGACTCCTGCCTGTGACTTGATGAGTCCCAGCCCCCCTACTCCGGGCTGACTGCCTGGTCCTCCCCCAGCCCACCTCTGCCCTGGGTCCCTCTGTACCTCTCTGCTGCTGTCTCCTTTACCTGGTCTCACGTCTTCTAGATCATTATCCGGTCACTGATGCGAGATAATGTATCCATGACTCATCACAACCTAAAAGGTACGGAAAAATCACACTTACTGAGGGTGACCCGTATGTCTTCCCTCGCCAAAAAGATTGTCAGTAGCTTCTTTAGGAATTTTGAATATTGGAGCATACTCATGGCTTTAGAGGTCAGTGGACATCCTGGAAGATAGCCATCCTCCTGTTCTTCCCACCAGAAAGGAACATGACAGAGACCAATGTCATGATTTCCACTTTTCTTACAAAGATAGATGAATCTACAGGCTTGCTTCATAATAAGGCTTACCTAAACACTGTGGTCTTCCAGAATATAGCATCCCAGGGCAAGCCCTTACCTCAGGACCAGTGGAAATGATCGGGAGCTGGGAGGGGCCCGACAGGTAGGATAGGATGATGGGGTGGACAGGGTCAAGTGAATTGAGGTGGGGCAGGTACTGAAATTAACTCTTCAGGAAGGGTGCTTTTCACTGGGTCAGAATATATCCAGTCAAGGGCATGCAGAAAACCAACTATCAAGGGTTGTTGTTGTCGTTGTGTTAAGGCACTTCAGTCATGTCCAACTTTTTGCGACCCTGTGTAGCCCACCAGGCTCCTCAGTCCAGGGGATCCTCCAGGCAAGAACACTGGAGTGGGTTTCCATGCCCTCCTCCAGGGGATCCTCCCGACTCAGGGATCAAACCCAGTTTCTTATACCTCCTGCTTTGGCAGGTGGGTTCTTTACCACTAGCACCACCTGGGAAGCCCCGCGATCAAGGGTAACTGGCGAAAATGCCAGAGCCCGGAATGCAGAATCTGAGGCTGACACACCTGGGCGTTCAGGCAGGTTGTGTCCTGGTGTGGATTATCCCCCGACAGCAAAGCCCCAGGCACGGAGCAGGGTTTGGGGTCGGGGTCCCAGTCCCTGGGAGGAAGATGAGCACCGGCAGGACTGGCTCGTTATGTCCAGGTTGGACCAGTGTTAATGGGGACTCGATAATCATTACTGCTTTGGTTCTTTCATATTTAGTAAAAATCCTTTTGTCCAGTCATGTAACAGCCTTCTCTGGGTGTCCCTACCCAGCTCAGATCGGGGCATTTATATCTGTTTCTCCAGCTCTATCTGTATTTGTATCTTGATCTGCCAAGAGTAGAGCAGGCAGGGAGAAGCCAGAAGTCAGCAGAAAACAGCTGAGGCGAATCAGAAACAACGCAGGGGGAATGCAGATGGAAATAGATGGCATAAAGGTTTGAGAAGGGAGAACCCACGAAGTGCTAAGATTTGCAAGAATGCTGTCCGACTCGTCCCACTGTTTATGTTACAGATTACCAAGTTTCCTGCGGGTGTCAAAAATAAGTCATTGCCGCTTTATGTGTTCCAAAGAAAGAAACGTGGTTAAAATGGCTTCACGTAGATGCCCGATAACGAAACTGTTGAATACAGGGAGCGAATCTGTCTAGAGAATGGATCCTACCTGTGTGAACTGGAATAATCTCTCAGAGCTTGAATTCAGGAACTATTTTCTGGAGAAAAGCTGGGCTAAAGAGGGAATCCATTTTGCTAGGGAAGCATACCAGTGGGATGCAGTTATGAATTATAGGTAGTTGGGGAGAGGAGGCTTCTGCTGGCTTCAGTTTGTTTGTTGATTCAATGATAATTTATTCGTCACGGCGGTGATACAAAATATTTAGATAAGTCAGCACCTGTGTGGCTAAGGAGCTTCTGTGCTAATGAAACGTTTAGCATTCTTGTTGAATGGTTGAACTGCGTCCACTGAAAATTCATAGGTTGGAGTCCTAAACCCCCAGTGTCTGAGTTTGGCCTTATTTGAGAAGAGGGTCATTTAGACATACTTAGTTAAGATGAGATCACCCTGGAGGACATGCGGGCCCCTGATCCTATAGGACTTTTATGTTGCTGACTGAAAAGAAAAAGTACACAACCTAAAAAGTTGTGAGTTATGTTTTATTCGGCAGACTTCCCGCAGATTTCAAGTATAGGACATAGCATCTCAGATGACGCTGAGAAAACTGTTCAGAAGAGGCAAGGGAGAAGTCAGGATATAAAGGAGTTTTTGCAACAAAAGACCCAGTAGTTGGAACATCAAACTGTTACTGTTAATAAAAGAAAACCAGACACCTCAAGTTAGGGAATTCAGGGCTTTTCTATGTATGGGACGACACAGGAGTCTGGGCTCACTGAAATCCTTCCTTTGATGCGCACCTCTGCTCTCTGGGGCCAGCATCCTGTGCTTCTCACCTCGAGTGACCTCGGGGGGGTCCCTTACGGGGTGGCTGAGGGCTGGATGGGCTTGACAGTGGGCAGCCCTCTGGCTCCATCTGAGTTTCCTCGGGGCTCAGCGTCTGGTTGGCTACAATGTGATGGCTTGATGACTGCCACGACCTTTGTTTACTGAGAGGGCAGCAACCTTTTAGTTTCTCAGCCTTATAAAAAGGGGAAGAAATTCGAGCCCCCAAACATGCAGGGAGGCCATCACCACGTGAAGATGAAGGCAGAGACCAGGGCGATGTGTTGACGAGTCAAGGATGCGCTAAAGACAGCCAGAGAACCACCCAACCCTGGAAGGGAGGCCTGAGCCTACCTCCAGCCTCAGAAGGGCCCACCCTGCTGACTCCTTGATTTGGGATTTCCCATCTCCAGAACTAAGCAAATCACTTCCTGTTGTTTAAAGCACCCCGTTTGTGGTCCTTTGTTATAACAGATCTAAAAAAACTAAGTCAGTGCTTGAGAAAAACTGAAAAAAGCAACGCAAAGCAGAAATTGTGTAGAGAACAAATGGTACAATATTCATAAATCTACAGAGTGAGGAAGGTGGTGGCTTGGGAATACTCTGAAAAGCCTCCTAGAAAAATTGAACTGAATTTTTAGGGCGTGTGGGACGGGTCTGGGAGGATTAAAGCAAGAAAAAGGGAGAAATTCTTTCAGCACTTATTAGTTATGCATATGCGTGTGCGCGCTCAGTCGTATCTGGCTCTTTACGACCCCGCGGACTGCAGCCCGACAGGCTCCCCGTCCAGGCAAGAACACTGGAGTGGGTTGCCATTTCCCCCTCCAGGGGATCTTCCCCACCCAGGGATCGAACCTGCCTCTCCTCCTTGGCAGGCGGATTCTTTATCACTGAGCCACCAGGGAAGCTACTTAGTCTCCATCAGGGCCTAGTTCAGGTGGGGAAGGTGCAAGCCAGGCGATGGAACAGTGAATCAGGCTTGGACATGCAGAGCTGTAGCCTTTGAACATAAGAAGCTTTCAGACAGAGGGAACAGCACTCAGACAGAGGGAACAGCATCCAGACAGAAGGAACAGCATTCAGACAGAGGGAACAGCACTCAGACAGAGGGAACAGCACTCAGATAGAGGGAACAGCATCCAGACAGAGGGAACAGCACTCAGACAGAGGGAACAGCACTCAGACAGAGGGAACAGCATTCAGACAGAGGGAACAGCACTCAGACAGAGGGAACAGCATCCAGACAGAGGGAACAGCACTCAGACAGAGGAAAGAGCACTCAGACAGAGGGAACAGCACTCAGACAGAGGGAACAGCACTCAGACAGAGGGAACAGCACTCAGACAGAGGGAACAGCATTCAGACAGAGGGATGAGCATCCAGACAGAGGGAACAGCACTCAGACAGAGGGAACAGCACTCACACAGAAGGAACAGCACTCACACAGAGGGAACAGCACTCACACAGAGGGAACAGCATCCAGACAGAGGGAACAGCACTCAGACAGAGGGAACAGCACTCAGACAGAGGGAACAGCATCCAGACAGAGGGATCAGCACTCAGACAGAGGGAACAGCATCCAGACAGAGGGAACAGCACTCAGACAGAGGGAACAGCATCCACACAGAGGGAACAGCACTCAGACAGAGGGAACAGCACTCAGACAGAGAGAACAGCACTCAGACAGAGGGAACAGCACCCAGACAGAGGGAACAGCATCCAGACAGAGGGATCAGCACTCAGACAGAGGGAACAGCACTCACACAGAGGGAACAGCACTCACACAGAGGGAACAGCACTCACACAGAGGGAACAGCACTCACACAGAGGGAACAGCAGGAACAAAGGTGAGGATTTGGAAAGGAACCCCCCACCCCCACCCCACGTTCTAGGAAGGTCACCTGGGTGCTCCGGCCACTTGCTACATGGGGCTTCCTGGGCAGCCTCCTCCTGCAGAATTTGCTGCAGGAGGGAGTTAGATCTCAGTGTTGGTGAAATTGCTATCATGTGAAAAAAAGAAAAGTTCCGTGCTGAGCTGGGTGCCTCACAGGAAGTGCCCCTGACCGTGTTGACCTGTAGCATCTTCCTGTGTTTTAACTCTCGATGCACTTGCTCTGGAACAGCCAGGCCAGCGTTTCCTTCTGGTCCAGCAGCCAGGCCATCTCTCAGGACCTTTCTTCCTGACCCCACCTCTGGGCGTGCTCTTGAGGGGCTCAAATGATATTACTTAACTGGACTAATCTTCAATTCCACCCCTATCTCCCTGCCCCATGTGAAAGGTCAGTTCTCTGAAGAGCTTTCCTTCCCTGGGAGCAATTAAAGGCAGCATCACCTTTCCTCCTTCATTTTCTGGAGGATGAAATTATAAACAGTTTATTGAGAGGATCATTTCAGAAGCCTGCTAGAGTCAAACTAAATGACATGCTTAAGCCTAGAGAAACCAGTCATTTGGAACCTCACAGCACCCTGGAGAATATCTAATCCATCTCTTTGTTTTACAGGCAAGGAGTCTGAGGTCCCTGTGGGCCAGTTGACCTTCCCTAAGGTGGCAGGGGGTTCCCCTCAAGGCCCCTGATATATTTCAATGTACTATAAATCCAAATAGCTATTTGGATTACAAGGAAATAAACAATCTGCCTCATAATTTCGTGCAGAACAGTTGAGATTTGTACCAATGACTTCTAGGTAATTTCAATTCCTAGAATAATTTCTTCGTCTTCAATAAAAGACTCACTTTCTTCTTTTAAGAGATCAGAGGAGTCTGGAGGGAGGTCCAGCCTTTTTTCTCAGTAAGCCATCATCTGAATGGGGAGGGGTTTCACGGTCAGCCTGCTTGTCCAGCTGACCCATCCTCACGTGGATTCAGGAGGACCTCAGCGTCTCCCAGAAGGAGAGAGTCGTGCGGCCAGCCGCGTCTCCCTGACGCCTGCACCGGTGGGCGCTCTCGGTGTGATTGGCGTCACTGATGCTTGTGTCTCTTCTGTGGTCACATTCTTTCACTCACACGAAGGCCCTTAGGCGGGGAAGATGGAAGGACCTCCGGCTGGCAAGCAGGAAGCCAGTACAGGACCACACCCTTCCCTGGAGACCTCCTTGCCCCCAGCCCAGTATGTGGTCTCTGCTGCATCGCAGAGCTCCCAGCCCTGCAGGTCTCATCCACTTTCCTCTCCTTCCAGCCTGTACTTGCAGATCCCCAGATTCATTCCCACTGACGTTCAAATGACTGCTGATGACTTAAAATATCGCAGCTGGGAGGGAGGGAGGCAGGGCTCTGTACCTCGGCTCAGAGCTACGGTTGATGCTGGTGGCAGATCTCAGACAGCAGCCAGGAGTCGGGAGGGGTCGGATTTGGAGGCAGCGTTTCCCTTGTCACCTGTTCTTTGTGCAGCTGGCTTTTAGGGTCCATGCCTGGCTGTTTTCCAGGACATCTTGACTGCTTCATTGTATCCTAGTTTATGGGCTTCCCTTAAAGCTCAACATTCAGAAAACAAACATCATGGCATCTGGTCCCATCACTTCATGGCAAATAGATGGAGAAACAGTGGAAACAGTGGCAGACTTTATTTTGGGGGGCTCCAAAATCACTGCAGATGGTGACTGCATCCATGAAATTAAAAGACGCTTGCTCCTTGGAAGAAAAGTTATGACCAACCTAGACAGCAAATTAAAAAGCAGAGATGTTACTTTGCCAACAAAAGTCAGTCTAGTCAAGGCTAAGGTTTTTCCAGTAGTCATGTACGGATGTGAGAGTTAGACCATAGAGAAAGCTGAGTGGAGAAGAATTGATGCTTTTGAATTGTGGTTTTGGAGAAGGCTCTTGAGAGTCCCTTGGACAGCAAGGAGATCCAACCAGTCCATCCTAAAGGAGATCAGTCCTGGGTGTTCATTGGAAGGACTGATGCTGAAGCTGAAACTCCAATCCTTTGGCCACGTGATGTGGAGAGCTGACTCATTTGAAAAGACCCTGATGCTAGGAAAGAATGAAGGCTGGAGGAGAAGGGGACAACAGAGGATGAGGTGGTTGAATAGACTGACTCAATGGACATGACTTTGAGCAAGCTCTGGGAGTTGGTGATGGGCAGGGAGGCCCGGAGTGCTGCAGTCCATGGGGTCGCAAAGAGTCGGACACGACTGAGCGACTGAACGGCGACAGCAGCATCCTGGTTTTCGTGGTGTAACACAAGCACGTTCGTCGGAGAGTGGAGTGCAGGGGGCAATTAACCAAACCTCTTCAAGGTACTTGGTTGACAGCTTTTAGTGGCCAATTCAACCCTAGATAGAAAAGGCCCTTGAAATGAAGTTCCAAATGTAGGGAATGGGGTCCTCTCCCCCTCATGTCTGTCTCCCCAGTGTCACGTGTGTGTGCTGCGGGCCGCCCCCCGGGCGCCCCCGGGCTTGGGAAGCCCCGTGCGGGTGACAGCAGGTGTCCGGCTACCCTCTGACCTCACCGGACCCCCTTTGCTGCCGTGTCTGGGCTCTGTGGTCTCTGCTGCTCCGTGGTCACCAGGGAGTCGGCACTCCTGACACCCCCACTTTCATCCTTCTCTGCTTAGTTCTTTCTTCTGGACACTGAGTGCTCCGGACAAACCTCTCCTCTACAACAGGGGTCATTGTGCTCCTGACCCAGCTCAAGGCTCTGAGCTCCCAAGGAGGAATCTCGAGAGAAATAAAAGCACTGGGTCCGTGGCCAAGGACCCTCCGCAGGCCCTGGAAGAGTGCTTCATAGCAGAGCGTGCCCCATCCAGGCTCGGAAAGGCGGGGAAGCTGGTCAGAGATGGAGCTACAGCAGCAGAGAAGGGGCTTGTCTGAGGTCCTCTGCCGGGGAGACAGGGACCGAAGGCCCCGGGGCCACCGCCCCTTGAGAAGCTCCTGTCTGAGAATCCCAGGGCCCTCTTGAGGGCCTTTCCCCCTCTAAGCAGGAGAGCAGACTTCACAAGGTCCCTTTCGCAGTCTAAGGCAGCTTTTCCTCACTGAAGAGATGTGTGAGTTGGTCATTTTTAATAGCACCATCTGTCACCAAGGGGGAAGCTCTAGTTGCAGAATTGATCTTGTCACTTCAGGAAACAGGTTGATATTTAGGATTATAAATAACATTTTCATTTGCTGTGTTATCGCGTTCAGGTTGTGTTTGATGGCAGAGCCCAGGAATATCATTTCTTATCAAATATGACGATGTGTACTTCTCTTGAAGTCTGAAGCCTAAAATACTATTGATGTGTGTTAGAGGGAGTGATTTACTAGGAAACCTTAATAATTCAAACATAACGTCAAGTTTTTCTTTTTGAATTTAGTTCAGTTCAGTCACTCAGTCGTGACCGACTCTTTGCAACCCTATCCACTGCAGCACACTAGGCTTCCCTGTCCATTACCAACTCCCAGAGCTTACCCAAACTCATCCATTGAGTTGGTGATGCCATCCAGCCATCTCATCCTCTGTCGTCTCCTTCTCCTCCTGCCTTCATCCAGCATCAGGGTCTTTTCCAAGGAGTCAGTTCTTTGCATCAGGTGGCCAAAGTGTTGGAGCTTCAACCTCAGCATTAGTCTTTCCAATAAATATTCAGGACTGATTTCCTCTAGGATGGACTGGTTGGATCTCCTTGCAGTACAAGGGACTCTCAAGAGTCTTCTCCAACACCACAGTCCAAAAGCATCAATTCTTCGGCTCTCAGCCTTCTTTATGGTCCAACTCTCAGATCCATACATGACCACTGGAAAAACCATAGCTTTGACTAGATGCACCTTTGTCGGTAAAGTAATGTCTCTGCTTTTTAATATGCTGTCTAGCTTTGCCATAGCTTTTCTTCTGAGGAGCAAGCGTCTTTTAATTTCATGGCTGTAGTTACCATCTGCAGTGATTTTGGAGTCCAAGAAAATAAAGTCTGTCACTCTTTCCACTGTTTCCCCATCTATTTGCCATGAGGTGATGGGACCGGATGTCATGATCTTAGTTTTTTTAATGTTGAGTTTTAAGACAGTTTTTCACTCTCCTCTTTCACTTTCATCTAAAGGTTCTTTAGTTTTTCTTTGCTTTCTGCCATAAGGGTGTCATCTGCATATTAAACAGAAGAATTTTTAAATTAAATTCCTTTTTGAATTAGAGAAAACTATGCGTTGACCGTAGCAACACTGGCTGACATTTATCCCTGGTGGCTCAGACGGTAAAGAATCGGCCTGCAATGCAGAGACCCAGTTCAATGCCTGGGTCAGGAAATAACTTGGAGAAGGGACTGGCTACCCACTTCAGTATTCTTGCCTGGAGAGTTCCGTGGACAGAGGAGCCTGGTGGGCTACAGTCCATGGGGTCACAAAGAGTTGGACATGACTGAGCGACTAACACTTTCTTTGACTTCACATTTGAGCGGGGGCTTCCCAGGTGGCTCAGTGGTTAAAAAAAGAGCTGCCTGCCAATGCAGGAGACTCAGGAGACTCGGGTTCGGTCCCGGAAGGAAGAAAAATGGCAAAGCACTCCACAGCCTGGAGTCTGTGAATAGACACTTTTATTATTATGCTTTCAGTGTCTCCAGCATTGCACACGTTGGCTTTTATTCTCTTCCCCTTGATTTTTACAAAAACCCCTTGACATGCACAGAGCAAATATTATTATCTCCATCTTGCAAGTTAAAAACCTGAGGCCCAGAGATAGTCAAGGATTTCGCCAATGCCATCTTGTAGTTAACAGCAGATTAACCTACTCAAACTGCTGTGTCTCTGTGATTTGAGCAACACAGAATTATTACCATTGTCTGGTTACGATTAGAAGATAAGATAAGCTGTGCATTTCTCTGGGTGACAGGACTGGTGAAGGGCAGATGTGCCGGACATCTAGCCAGGTCCCTGTTACAGGTTCTGGATGGACGTTCCAATTGAATTTCTTAGCGGGAGGAGGGGTGTGGGGAGGACTCACTGGAACCCATTTCTCTACCTGTTTCCAAGAAGGATGCTCAGACATCCTCTTGTGGCATTGAGTTTGAGCTCTGTTTCCAAAGAGCAATTCTATCCCCCTAGAGAGTATCTGATGCCTCAAATGGAACAGAGTCTCTGTATTTTCAAGAGAAACGACAAAGCTACCCCCACTCTGGCATTTCTAGTGTTATAGCTCTTAATTTCCTAGTTATATATGGAATCTGTATAACTAGGAATATAGTTAGTCATATATGGAATATATATAACCTAGTTATGTATGGAATATATATAATTAGGACTATTTATATCTAACTGGAATATAGTTATGTCTTCTGCTATAGAGAAAAATATTCCAGAACTCCATTTAGTATTAATTTATTTCATAGATTTTAGAAGAAGAAAGATCAACTGTGATGTTTTCATCTCTATATTTGGCTGAGTTTATGGCCAGTGATGTAATTCTAGTAATATTTTAAGACACCCCGTGCAGTAGATTCTCATCATTATCACTGAATGCCCTTTTTAGAAGGCCGTTATCCCATACATCAAGGACCGAGGGTGAGATAACCGGCACCTCCTTTAATTGGGCAGACCTGCTGATGCTGCATGCTGATTTCATCTGCATACAGTCCTCAGGCATCTGCCTTTGGGTCAGCCTTCCTTCTCTACTGAGAACAGGAATAGGAAATGACCCGTAAGCAGTCCTGTGTCCATTCCATGCTCCCCCAAGGCAAGATGGCAGAGAAGGAAATACACACTGGAGTATTAGAAGCGTCTGTCTCCTGTAAAAAAGAAACAAAAGGAGAATGTAAGTTCTCCACCAGTTAGAGGTGCTCAGATACTGTGTTCTCTATGGACTATTGGTTGATGTAGTTCCCTGTGAATATTCCCTCTTTGTTCCAAGATTCATGCTATAGCTGCATGGGCAAAGTGTCTGACCTTACATTCATGTTCAATTTTCCACCTGATTTCTTGAGGGACTAACTCTATTTCATCAAGTGCTTCTAATTTGGCTAATGATTATTCCAATATTTTCTTATTAGCAAATCAACAGTGACAGTTGTTTAATTGCTGCCAATGGATTTTATGCATGATGGACAGTGTTTCAAACATTCAATTTACTTGATTCAATTTATTTTTTATTGAAGTGTAGTTAATTTTCAATATTGTGCTAATTTATGCCATACAACAAAATGATTCAGTTATACACACACACACACACGCACACACACACATTCTATTTCTATATTCTTTTGCATTAGGTTAATCCTAGAAGATTGGATATAGTTCCCTGAGCTCTGCAGTAGGGGCTTGTTTATCCATCCTGCACATAATAGTTTGCATCTGCTAATCCCAAACGCCCACTCCACCCTTCCCTCACCCCCTGCCAGCAACCACAAGTCTATTCTTTATGTCTGTGAGTCTGTTTCTGTTTTGTAGATAAGTTTATTTTTTTTGCCATATTTTAGGTTCCACATATAAATTATATCATATGGTATTCATTTGTTTTTCTCTTTTTGACTTACTTCATTTATTATGATCATCTCTAGTTGCATCCATGTTGCTGAAATGGCATTATTTTGTTCTTTTTCATGACTGAGTAGTATGCCATTGTGTGTATGTATGTGTGTTGCATATATATGCCACATCTTCTTTATCCATTCATTTGTGAGTGGACATTTAGTTTGTTTCTATGTCTTGGCTGTTGTAAATGGTGCTGCTATAAACATAGAGGTCAATGTATCTTTTTGAATTATAGTTTTGTCTGAGAATAACCAAGGAGTGGGACTTCTGGGTCATATGGAACTCTCTTTTCAGTTTTCTTAGGAACCTTCATCCTGTTTTCCATTGTGGATGTACCAACTTACATTTCCACTGACAGTGTAGGAGGGTTCCCTTTTTTCCACACCCTCTCCAGCTTTTGTTATTTGTAGACTTTTTAATGATGACTGTTTTGACTGGT
The DNA here is from genome assembly GCF_019320065.1 of Cervus canadensis. Classification (NCBI taxonomy): domain Eukaryota; kingdom Metazoa; phylum Chordata; class Mammalia; order Artiodactyla; family Cervidae; genus Cervus; species Cervus canadensis. The sequence continues at coordinate 107,920,519 of NC_057388.1, forward strand.
GTGATGTGATAACCTTATTGTAGTTTTGATTTGCATTTCTCTAATTCTAATAGTGATGTTGGGCTTCTTTTCATGTGCCTAGTGGCCATCTGTATGTCTTCTTTGGAGATGTGTCTGTTTAGGTCTTCTGCCCATTTTTTGATTGGGTTATTCATTCGGTTAATTTGAAATGGGCCATATTTCCATTTGAAAAGATGTCATCTATTTGGTATTTCCATGTTGTATTTGGCCTGGGCCAATACACCTTTTGGTAAAAAGCTGTGAATTTAGCCAATTCAACCTCAGACCAAAAGGTCATCTCATTTTCAGGTCACTCCTTTATTTATTGGTAGAATATTAGGAAGTTTCATTGATAAAGATATGGGTTAAATTTTTCTTTTTATACTTACTGCTCTTGCTGTTTTGCACCACTGGTGTGGCGCAGAGAAAACATGTCACAAAATAGCAGGTGATTCAGTGAGCACGTGTGTGTACACATTGTCCATTGGCAAAAACAAACATGTTTCCTTTACAATGTATTCAATAAGTGCCTTCTTTCCTTTCCCTATTTTATCCAAAGCATGCATATTTTTAAATGTCCCCTTCTACTCCCATCTACACCAAAAAGCCTCCCTCAGTCCTTTAGATCCATTAATTCCCTCCTCAACAGTCTATTACTTTTGATTCACTATCACAGTCCTGGCCCTTGATTATCATATATTCTACTTGATTTTCCCCCGAAGAAAGCATTACGTTTAACCTGCCTCATTCTAAGTTTTTTAAAAATCTAATGGTTAAAAAAAATCTATCTCAGAACTAAAGAAAGGAGCCGTTTGTCCCATTTTGCTGTAATATAGCAGTGGTCAATCCCCTGGCTGCCCCACCCCGCCACACACACACACATTCTACTCTACTTATCTTCCAGAACTTACAGAGAACTGAGTTTCTGATAAATATTCATTAAATTCTTTGTACTTGATCCCTTAGCTTTTTATCTTGAAAAGGGTTAGGCAATCCTTGAACAAAGGAAAGAGCTACTCAGAAACTTAGAAGTCGGTCTTGACTTTTCGGTATCTGTGTTTCATCCCTTAGAACCTGCTACCATCTCCCTCTTGGAGAAGTTCTCGGCATCAACAAAGGGGTCTGTCCTTTCTGCGTCTCCTCACACTGAAACCTTTGAAATAGCATCCAGTCTTGCCACCTCCTCTTTCTGACTAGTGTGACATCCGCACGTAAGCACCCTGGAGCAGGCATCTTGATCTCACTCGGGCTTTGTGAAGTTCTGTGTGCCTCTGTGGTGCTCCATAAATAACTAATGGTGTGAAGCAGAGACCAAGTTGACTGCCGACTTTGTAGTTCTCAAGCTCTGATGACACTGGCTTCGAGAAGCATGTGTGCCTTTGCGTGTTTTCTTGGGCTATTGCATAAAAGCAACCAGTGAACTTTACTTATAGCTATGATGGAGTAACTCACACCGAACAGTCTTTCCTGGCACAAGTAACTTTCAGACTCATGAAATGTGTACGGCAACTCTTCTCAGGAATTGAACACAGCATCGCCGAGTCATAACCCTTGAGAGAAAGGAGCTGGTGGGGAGACCGACAGCTGCCTGAGCTGTCTGTCTGTGCCACTTTCCCCAGGTGTTGCCAGGCGGTAGGGACTGACTACAGGCCCTTGGCTGCAGCTGGTATGCATATGCACACCACCCGGCAGGGATTAGCTGCTGCAGGATGACAGGGAGCGTGAGTGAAGGTGGGAGAGGTCACACACTGCTGGGGATGTGGGACCTGCAGCCCAGCCTCAGCAAGGAGCCTCACTGAGCATCTCAGACTTCAGCTGAAGCCGCAGGAAGTCTATGACTTAAAAGTCAAAGCTATACCTTATAGAATAAAGGCCTTTCCATGGACAAGGTTCATGTCTAACAAAGATTAATAAAGCTGATACGACCAAAATAGTTCAGTTCAGTTCAGTCGCTCAGTCGTGTCCAACCCTTTGTGAGCCCATCCACTGCAGCACGCCAGGCCTCCCTGTCCATCACCAACTCCCGGAGTTTACTCAAACTCATGTCCATTGAGTTGGTGATGCCATCCAACCATCTCATCCTCTGTCGTCCCCTTCTCCTGCCTTCAGTCTTTCCCAGCATCAGGGTCTTTTCCAGTGGGTCAGTTCTTCGCATCAGGTGGCCAGACTATTGGAGCTTCAGCTTCAGCATCAGGCCTTCCAATGAATATTCAAAACTCATTTCCTTTAGGATTGACTGGTTTGATCTCCTTGCAGTCCAAGGGACTCTCAAGAGTCTTCTCCAACACCATAGTTCAAAAGTCTCAATTCTTCAGCACTCAGCTTTCTTTATGGTCCAGGTCTTACATCCATACATGACTATTAGAAAAACCATAGCTTTGACTAGATGGACCTTTGTTGGCATAGTAATGTCTCTGATTTTCTTTTTTTATGTCTCTGATTTTTAATATGCTATCTAGATTGGTGATAGCTTTTCTTCCAAGGAGCAAGCATCTTTTCATTTCATGGCTACAGTCACCATCCACAGTGATTGGTAATTTTTCAGCTGTCAAGAGAAAACTCAACAAACTATAATTTAAGGAGACACTATCTAGAATTCCTGAAATATCATCTGTAGTGTCTAGTGTAAAACATTTTTTTTTTAATTTATATATTTTTAATGGAAGGAAATTGCTTCACAGTATTGCACTGGTTTCTGCCATATGTCAACCTGGGTCAGTCATAGGTACACATATGTCGCCTCCCTCTTGAACCTCCCTCCAGCCTCCCATCCCTTCCCACACACCTAGGTTGATACGGAGCCCTAGTTTGAGTTCCCTGAGTCATAGAGCAAATTTCCATGGCTTTCTATTTTACATGTGGTAGGGTATATGTTTCCATGCTACTCTCTCTGTTTGTCCCACCCTCTCCTTCCTCAGCACCTCCCATGTCTGTTTTCTATGTCTGTGTCCCCATTGCTGCCCTGCAAATAGTGTAAAAAATTTTAAACAATTACTAGGTTTGTAGAGAAATACAAAGAGGTGACCCACGATCAAGGATAAGAGAAGTCAATGGAAATGAACCCTGAGATGACCTTGATGTTGCATTTTTCAGACAAGAACTTTACAACAGGTATCGTAAATATAGTCAAGAAATTAGAGGAAAACATGGTCATAACAAGGGAACAAAAGGAGAATTGCAACAGAGAAAATAAAAGTAGAAAAACATTTCTAGAACTGAAAATATAGTATGTGAAATAAAATTTCATTGGGCAGATTTAATAATGCATTGAGAACAATAGAGGAGCTAATCAGTTTGAAGGTAGTTCAACAGTGTTATCCAACTTGAAGAAGAGATATAGACATGGGAAAGTATAATAAGATATTTCTCAGTGATAAGCAGGACAACATCCAAGCGGTCATAAACACATGTAATCTGAGTCTCAAAAATACATAAAAGAAAAAAAAGATTTAAAAATAATGACTTAAATTTGCTAATATTTTGTGGAAACAAATGAAAACAAGTATTTAAGAGGTTCAAGAAATTCCAAGTGAGATTAAAAACTAAGTTACAGGACTAAGTTAATAAATATTTTAAGCTAAATGGCAATAAAAACATACATATCGAAGCTTGTGGTATGTATCTAAAATAGTGCTTGGTAGGAAATTTGTAGCTTTAAAGGTTTATATTAGAAAAAAAGAGAATAAAAATCAATAATCTGAATCAGAAAAAATGAAAATGAACCTCAAGTAAGTAAAAGTTGGAAATTATACAGGAAAAAATAATAAAATAGAAAAATGACAGATAATAGAGACAAGTTACATAAACGAGAAGAATCAGTAATATTAAATGTCAGTGATCCCAGATTGACCTATGGGTTTAATAAAAGCTAAATGAAAATTTCAGATAGATAGTAGAAATTGACAAGCATAAGAATTCTAAGGACTTAGAACAGCTGACATTCTAGGAATCAGTTCAGTCGCTAAATCACATCCAATTCTTTGCAACACCACACCAGGCTTCCTTGTCCTTTACTATCTCCCAAAGTTTGCTCAAATTCATGTCCATTGAGTCAGTAATGCCATCTCATCCTCTGTTGTCCCCTTCTCCTCCTGCCTTCAATCTTTCCCAGCATCAGGGTCTTTTCCAATGAGTCAGCTCTTTGCATCAGGTGGCCAAAGTATTGCAGTTTCAGCTTCAATATCAGTCCTTCCAGTGAACACCCAAGACTGATCTCCTTTAGGATGGACTGGTTGGATCTCCTTGCAGTCCCAGGGACTCTCAAGAGTCTTCTCCAACACCACACTTCAAAAGTCTCAATTCTTTGGCACTCAGCTTTCCTTATGGTCCAATTCTCACATCCATACATGACTCTTGGAAAAACCATAGCTTTGACTAGACGGACCTTTGTTGGCAAAATAATGTCTCTGCTTTTTAATATGCTGTCTAAGTTGGTCATAGTTTTTCTTCCAAGGAGTAAGGGTCTTTTAATTTCATGGCTGCAGTCACCATCTGCAGTGATTTTGGAGCCCCCCAAAATAAAGTCACATCCAATTCTTTGCAACCCCACGCCAGGCTTTCTTGTCCTTTACTATCTTCCCAAATTTGCTCAAATTCACATCCATTGAGTCAGTGATGCTATCTAACCATCTCATCCTGGTGCCCCTTTCTCCTCTTGCCCTCAATCTTTCCAAGCATCAGGGTCTTTTCCAGTGAGTTGGCTCTTTGCATCAGGTGGCCAAAGGATTGTAGCTTCAGCTTTAGCATCAGTCTTTCCAATGAATATTCAGGGTTGATTTCCTTTAGAATTGACTGGTTTGATCTCCTTGCTGTCCAAGGGACTCTCAAGAGTCTTCACCAAAACACCACAGTTCAAAAGCATTACTTCTCTGATGCTCAGCCTTCTTTATGGTCCAACTCTCACATCCATATATGACTACTGGAAAAACCACAGCTTTGACTATACGGGCATTTGTGGTACTAGTATTGGCATAAGGAAAGATGAATAATCAATGGAACTTATCTGTGAAGAATCCAGAATTAGACACTCACATACACAACCAATAAATTTTTGATAAGGTGTAAAGATCTGGATGAAGTTATGGGGAGAGAGGAAATTTAAACCCTACCCCTCATCATAAGCAATAGTCAATTTTAGGTGGATCATAAGCCTAACCATAAAATCTAAAATGATGATGCATATATTAATAGTCATGAGAAATACCCTAACTTTGAAGTTAGTAAAGGCTTCATGTTGTTCTTTAGTCTCTCAGTCATGTCCAACTCTGCAATCCTATGGACTGTAGCCTGCCAGGCTCTTCTGTCCATGGGATTTCCAAGGCAAAAATATTGGAGTGGGTTGCCATTTCCTTCCCCAGGGAATCTTCCTTACCCAACGATCGAACCCGTGTCTCCTGCTTGGCAGGCGAATTCTTTACCATTGAGCCACCTGGCAAGCCCCTCAACACCTCATAGGTAGGGATAAAAAAAAATAATAACAGATCAATTAGTTGGATTTCACCAAAGTAAAAATTTCTGCTCAGCTAAAGATGATGTTAAGAAAATGAATAGTCCAGTCATAGATTGGGAAAATTATATTCAATTCCATATACCTGACAAATGGACTTGTATCCCTAATATATAAAAATGCCTACACATCAATAATTTAAAATGGACAAGATATTTGAATAGGCGCTATACAAAAGAAGATGTATAAATGGTTGCACATGAAATGGTGTTCCATACTGTCAGAAATAAGGAAATGGCAGTCAAAACCGTGTTGAGATACCATTTCTCAACCCACTGACAACAACAAATGTTAACAGGAATGTGAAGTGACATGAATTCCTAACACTATTGATGAGAGTGTACAGTACCTATGACCACTTTGGGGAACAGTTTGAAAGTTTCTTATAAAACTAAATGTTTAACTCCCAACTGAAGTCTATTACACTCCTAGGTATTTCTCCAACAGTAGTGAAAACATGAGTCCTTGGAAAAAAATTTGTAATGTTCATAGCAAGTCTTATTCATAGTATACCCAAACTGGAAAAGACCCAAATATCCTTCAAGCAGATAATGGAAAAAGAAATTGTGCTGTATTCATGTAGTGAACTATTTGTGAGCAGCGTTCAATGCATACTGCTCTGAGGGTGAATCTCAACACGAACCTCATATCTGGCCTGGAGGAAGCCAGACAAAAAGATAACATGCTCATAATTCTGTGTATAAAAAACTCAGGAACAGTGAAAGAAATCAAAACAGGGGTTGCCTGTAGGAGATTCTGGGTGGAATTGGAATGCCCTCTATCTTGATTTGATCATATTCATTTGACTGTATATGCATTTGTCAAAACCAATGAAAGGTATACTTTAGATCTGTGTGTATCTAAATTTTATCTCAAAAAAAAAAAAAAAAAAAAAAAGAGCATGCCCTTTTTTTGGCTGCAAGGCTTATGGGAGGTTAGTTCCCTGACCAGGATTCCAACCTTTGCCTCTTGCAGTGGAAGCACAGAGTCCTAACCACTGGACCACCAGGGAATTTTGGAGGAGACCTGTCTGATAATATGTTCCTCTGTTATTCACGCACATCAGTGAGCAGACTGGGGTTCTCAGGTCCTAGTGCATAACCACGTATAAGGTCACCCTGAGATTCATAGGATGCCCGTGGATGCTGAAGACCCACGGTCCTAGTGATTGTTAGCTGTTGTTTGTTGCTATCTTTGGATTCTTACATATAGTGTTGGTGTTCAACTGGATCAGCACGTGAGTACCGATCCACAGCTTAATGAGAAAGGAGCCTTCTTTCTTCAAACACGTTGAAGGAGGCCGTTTTCTGATTTTGTGTGTCAGAGACAAGCATGCTGTTCATTTTGGAAACCACATCAGACTTTCTTTAGGACAGCAGCATTCATTGGATAGAGAATGGAAAATATCAATTAACCTATTAATTAACCCAGAGAAACTATTAGCCAGGGAGATCATCAAATTGCATCTGAAAAGATTGCCTGACCGCAGAGAAACCGCACAAATAATTTTCCTTCTGAAGGCATCTGGTGTGCCTCCATTCCCTCCGAGATATTTGGGAAATTTTAAACATCAGAGAACGCTGATTCTTCCGAGTGTTTCCTTCCGCTTATAGAAGATTGTATGCCGGCGGTTCAAGGATTCTGTTGTGCGTTTGTCTTAGCCGTGGACGAAGGGAAGCCTCTGTGTGGTCCAAACGTTGGATCTCTGCTTCAGAGTCCCTCTGGGTCGCAGCTCCATGAAGGTCAAGGTGCTGGCCGCTGTTACGAGTTCACACATACACAGAGACTTTTGCGTATGCTTTCAGAAGGTTCGTGGACCCCCAGAAATGTATCTGGTATCCGGAGGGGTTTGCTCTTGTCTGGCGGAAGAGCCCTCATTCTCATTTCTCACACAGTTGCCTCTAAGAAACCCACCCTGGCTACCTCGCTGGCATCCGGGGTGAGGGTCTCCGTTGCGGAGGGTGTGTGGGTGTGCGCCATGGCTCAGCGCCGGCAGGCTCGCCGGGTTTGTCTGCAGAGGTTATCTCACCAGGCTTTGAAAAAAGCTCTCTTCGATCTCTGCCTGTGAATTCGAGCAGGAGACAAATGGCTTTCTCCCCTCGTTCTGAGCCCGTGTGAGAGCTAAAGAAAAACGGGTGTCTCCAGCTAGTTAGAAAGAAAGGCCTTTCCCAAAGATGAATTCAGACAGCTTTATTTAATGGAGAAAATGTCTGCCTCTAAATGCAGTCTTCCCTGGTGCCTTCTACCTGGCGAAAAGAAAAATTAGTCTCTTGCCTGAAAGAGGTCTTGTCAAGAGGGAGGAAGGGGAAGGTGGGGAAATATAGGGACAGGCAGCCTGCACCACAGGCGGTTTTTGCCTGGGGCTCCAACCTTGGGCACACTGATCCTGGAACTTTGAACTTGCTCTTGGAGTGTTCAGAGGCCACGTGGGAGAGGTGGAGACTCAAGAAGAGGAGACTCCAGAGCTGGGTGGATTCATGAATGCACACTAGCTCTCTGAGCCTCAGTTTCCCCATGTGTAGGTTAATTACATGAGGGGTTTTTTTTTTAATTTCTCAGTGTTCTTTTTGAATTTTTCTTTATTCGTTTATGATTTTTAGCTGTGCTGGGTCTCTGTTGCCGCCCGGGGCTTCTCTCTAGCTGCAGAGTCAGAGGGCTGGGCTGCTGTCTAGTTGGGTGTACCGGCTCTCGTTGCGGCGGTTCTCTGTAGAGCACGGGTTGTTGGCCGTGTGGGTTCAGCAGTTGTGGCATGGGGGTGAGCTGCTCTGCAGCCTGTGGGATCTCCCCAGACCAGGGATCGAACCCGTGTTCCCTGCACTGGCAGGCGGCTTCTTAACCAGGGAAGCCCTACACGGAGTGTTTATCGGAGTCATTGTGAAAATATTCCCAAGAGTCTAGCTTCACAACTGTCAAGTAGCTGTTGCCCACACCCAAGGGCAGTGCACCTTTTATATGGAAGCAAAATGCAGTCTTATCGGTGGATAATGATATGTGTAACAATGCATTTTGTTACAGAGGATTATAGAAAGAACAGAAAAAATTACTGTCTTCACCTTTTGTGGGATCTGTGATTATTCCCACTTACAGCCACAAGTCTATTCTCTGTGTCTATGAGTCTATTTCTGTTCGGTAGGTAAGTTCATCTGACTGCAGAAAGGCTGCTACTTATTAGTATCTCTCACGTTAAGATCAAGTTGAACCTCAGAAAGCCTCCTGGCCACAGAGGAGAAAGACCCAGAGAAAAGATAGGTTCCTGCCCCAATTAGTGGATGGCTGTTCCAAAAGAGCTGTGTATTTCACAGGGAAATCTGCAGGTGGTTGGAAGCCGATGCCTTGGGAAGGGTGGAAGAGAAGGCAGGCGAGGGAAGAGCAAGGCCCAGGGCTTACGGACCTGATCACGCGTCAGGTGGGAGGTCTGCAGGTTTCCTGGTGTGGCCTGAATAGGAATAAGAATGCTTCCGAAGTCACATATTTATTGTCAAGGCTTGCAGCGTTCAGCCTGGAATGGGCCCATCACTACAGTGGTTCTCCAGAGGGATTTCTTCTTGGCTAAAAATGGAAATGTCAGCTAATAGGTTTTATTGGATCTATATTCATAACAGGGTGAGAAGATTTATCTACTTCAGTTAAATTGAAAATCAAGGCCCTTGTATTTCATATTCATGTGTGTGTGTGTGTGTGTGTTGGAAATACAATAAGGATGTTTGAGATCAAGTTAAGCTTTGATAAAATTCCTTCCATTTAGCAGCAAAGCAGAGCTGAGGACAGAAAGGAGAAGAGTCCTCTGTCCAGGCAGGGAGGGGCGTCTGAGCCCTCACGCTGGTTTCTGATCTTATACAAATCCTACCAACCTTTATTAGTCAGATCTGTTAAGCTTTAAATTCTCTAAAGACAATGCACTTTCTAAAACTTTTACTGTTGATTTGCAGTATCATGTTAATTTCTGCTATACAGTAACATGATTGAGTTATACATACATGTTGTTGTTGTTGTTTAGTCACTAAACCTTTGCAGCCCCATGGACTGCAAAGTCCGCCTGGCTCCTCTGTCCATGGGATTTCCCAGGCTAGAGTAACTAGAGTGGGTTGCCATGTCCTCCTCCAGGGGATCTTCCCAACCCAGGGGTCAAACCAGCATCTCCTGCATCTCCTGCATTGGCAGGTGGATTCTTTACCACTGAGCCACCTAGGAAGACCACCCCGACTATGATGACTGTTAGCTTTACAATTGTCAAATGGCCGTTATCCACACCCAAGGGCAGTGCACCTTTTACATGGAAGCAAAATACAGTCTTATCGGTGGACAGTGATATGTGTAACAATGCATTTCGTTACAGAGGATTATAAAAAGAACAGAAAAAAATATTGTCTTCAACTTTTGTGGGCTCTATGATTATTCCCAGTTACAGCCACAGGTCTATTCTCTGTGTCTGTGAGCCTGTTTCTGTTTGGTAGGTAAGTTCACCTGCAGACAGTATGCTTTCTGATTTCCTGTGCCCGTCACACTGCTGCCTCCCAGATCCCATCCTACTGACCGCCCAGCACATGCTCACACACGTACTGTCTCTCTCTCACACACACTCACACACACACACTCACACACTCATACACACTGTCTCTCTCTCTCTCACACACGCTCACACTCTCATACACAGTCTCTCTCTCTCTCACACACACACAGTCACACACACACACTTTCATACACACTCTCTCTCTCACACACTCACACACACTGTCTCTCTCACACACTCACACACTCACACTCTCATAACACACTGTCTCTCTCTCTCACACACACTCACACTCTCATACACACTGTCTCTCTCTCTCACACACACTCACACTCTCATACACACTGTCTCTCTCTCTCTCACACACACAGATATACACACACTCTCACACACACTGTCTCTCTCTCACACACTCACACACACACACTCTGACACACACACTCTCATACACACTTTCTCTCACACACACACACACACACTCTCTCATACATACTTTCTCTCTCTCACACACACTCACACATACTGTCTCTCTCTCACACACACACACTCACACACCGTCTCTCTCTCTCACACACACACACACTCACACACACACTGTCTCTCTCTCACACACACATGCACACACACTGTCACACACACACTCATACACACCATCTCTCTCTCAGTCACACACACAGTCACACACACACTCTCACACACAGTCTCTCTCACACACACACACTCACACACACTATCTCTCTCACACACACACTCACACATGCACTGTCTCTCTCTCACATACCTACACACACATTCTCTCACACACACTGTCTCTTATACACACACACACAGTTTCTCTCACACACACACTCACACACACTCACACTCACACACTGTCTCTCTCTCACACACTCACACACACTGTCTCACACATACACACACACACTCACACACTGTCTCACACATACACAGTCACACACACACTCTCACACACACTGTCTCTCTCTCTCACACACACACACAAACTCACACACACTCTCTCTCACACACACACACATGCCCTGTCTCTCACTCACACACTCACACAGTCTGTCTCACACTCACACACACTCACACACACACTGTCTCTCTCTCACACACTCACAGTCTCTCTCACACACACACTCACACACACACTCACACATACACTCTCTCTCTCACACACACACTCACACTGTCACTCTCTCACACATACACTCACATACATACTCACACACACTCATATACACACTGTCTCTCTCACACACACTCACACACACACACTCTGTCTCTCTCTCACACACACAGTCACACACACTGTCTCACACACACACTCACACACACTGTCTGTCTCACACATACACACTCTCTCACACACACACTCACACTGTCTCACACACACTCACACACACACTGTCTCTCTCTCACACACACACTCACACACACTGTCTCACACATACACGCTCTGACACACACACTGTCTCTCTCTCACACACACTCACACTGTCTCTCTCTCACACACATACACACACACACTGTCTCTCTCTCACACACTCACACACATACCACAGTTCTTATGAATGGCATATGAGCAAATTTCACTGAAACTGTTCCTGACCAACTGTTGCTGTCTCATCAAAGCAGGAGATGATTTTTTAGTGTTGACGGATTAGAAAAGATTAAAAAAAAATTACATGAAAGAAAAACTTAGATGTATGCCCTGAGAATATCCAAACTAGTTGGAAAAGTCAGACTAACCCATCTGAAACCAGAATGATCACTTTGCCGATTCCACTGATGGGTTGGGCAGAGTCAACGGCAACTACTGTCAAAGCTTCTCTTGAATCCTGTCTGCCCGCAGATGTAGTCATAAAACCTTGACTGCTGGGGAAAGGCCACTCAAAGCTCATTCAAAAGCTTTCCCTTTTGGTCAGATTTTAATCTGCCAGAATCAAAATAATATGACAATAAAATAAACATTTAGAAAGTCTCTGGCAAGAAGCCAGATGAGCTAGTTGACTGTGAAGAGAAATGAAAGCAGCATATCAGGGTTTCCTTGGAGAAAGTGCCCGGGGGGTGGGTGGTGATTCATGAGCTCAGGCCTCCGCTCTGATAACCAAGTGGACCAAAATACACATGGGTGAGTGGAGATGGTGTAGATCAGCAGACAGGCGCTTCCCACCTGCAGGGGAGAACAAGTGAGGAGAGACCAGGAAGCAAGAAGGTGATGTGAGCTGATTAAATAACGCTAAATGCTGTCTACATACAACCTACCCTGAAATGGTAGTTTGATTTAAATCTTGCCTTAGTACACTGTTTTAGGGCTTCCCTGGTAGCTCAGCTGGTAAAGAATCTGCCTGCAATGCAGGAGACTTGGGTTCCATCCCTGGGTTGGGAAGATCTTCTGAGAAAGGTACCCACTCCAGTATTCTGGCCTGGAGAATCCCATGGACTGTATAATCCATGTGGTTGCAAAGAGTTGGACACGACTGAGTGACTTTCACTTTCACACTGTTTTAAATTTAGAAATGATTTGATGTTTATCATTTGAAAAAATGATTTGATGTCTATCATTGTTTGAAAAAATATTGTTTATATGAGTAAAAGAGACACTATGAACCTTATTGATAATAAAAGTGATGATGACGAGGATGATGCTGCTGTCTTTGTAAAGAGGAACAGTGTTCCAGGTATTTTAATTTATCATCTAATTTATTCCTTGCAGCACTGCTTCACGGAAGCTGTTATCATCCTCCTTCTCTGGTTTGGAGAGGTTGAGGAAGTGGCCTGAGAGGACAATGATTTCACCTTGAGCTCAGCCCAGTCGAACCCATGTGCCCTCTTGGCCATATCTGTTCCCTGACCTCTCCTGAAGTTGAAGATTTCTTTGAAATTTGTGTTTGCTTTTTGGCTGTCACAGACCCAAATCTAGAGAATCTCAGCATAGCTATCTGTTTTGTAGATATGACTGAAGGTGGGTGTATTTTGTGTATTTATTTATAGGTTTAGTTTACAAGTTAAAATTTGTGAAGTGAGGCAGCTGTCACAGCCCATCATGAATTTTGCTGGAATGAACCACGGCTACACTGAGGTTCGGGCGTCCTTGGTAGCTCCACAAGTAAAGAATCCGCCTGCAATGCAGGAGACCCTGGTTTAAGTCCTGGGTTGGGAAGATCCACTGGAGAAGGGATAGGCTACCCACTCCAGTACTCTTGGGCTTCCCTGCTGGATCAGCTGGTAAAGAATCTGCCTGCAATGCAGGAGACCTGGGTTCGATCCCTGGGTCAAGAAGATCCCCTGGAGCAGGGCATGGCAACCCACTCCAGGATTCTTGCCTGGAGAATCCCCGTGGACAGCGTGGTGGGCTACAGTCCATGGGGTCGCAAAGAGTCGGACATGACCGAGAGACTAAGCTCAGCACAGCACACTGAGGGTCTAAGAAAAATCCGGGAGGGAAGCATGAGTCCTGTGATGCAGATGCACTGTCTTAATGCAGATGCTGCTCCCTTGGCCGTGGGTGTGAGGGTGGGGGTACACTGCAAGTTTAATGAACGAGTCCAAGGACGGAGTGGACACAGGGCTTGCCCTGATGGATGTTAGTACTGAGGGTGTGACTAGGAGATCTAAGAACAGTGGGGAGGAGGGGAATAGCCGTCATGTTTTCACTGGGTAGGAATTAAAACACAACTATTGCACCTAAAATACCAAATGCTTGAGCCACTGCAGAAGAATGTAACTCTTCTGTGAATGGAGTGAAAGTGAAATTGAAGTTGCTCAGTCATATCCGTCCATGGGATTTTCAAGGCAAGAGTACTGGAGTGGGTTGCCATTTCCTTCTCCGGGGGATCTTCCTGACCCAGGGATCAAACCCAGGTCTCCCGCATTGTAGGCAGACGCTTTTACCAACTGAGCCACCAGGGAAGTCATGAAGGGAATGGGAGGACCCATTTGTTATTGGAATAAAGGTTAGAGATAAGCCATGAAAATAAAGGAAAAATACATGCTCCAAACACACACACAGACACACAACTAAAGTTTTGAGGAATGAAAGCACATAAATCACACATTTTATTTTATTATTTATTTTCGTTTCTTTTTTTTTTAAAAAAAGCTTTATTTCATACTGGAGTGTAGCCTGTTAGCAATGGTGTGACAGTTTCCGGTTGTCAGCAAAGGCACTCAGCCATACACGCACATGTATCCATCCCCATCCCCCACTCACACACTAAACTCTCCTCCCATCTAGGATGCCACATAACACTGAGCAGAGTTCCCTGTGCAAATCACATGTTTTTTTGAGTGTGAGGGCTAGAGAGGGTCTGAGGTTGTACAAAAAGATTCAAAGGTAGGAAAATGAGCATGTTGCATGGTAATGGGAGAGGGATACATGTGGGAGGAATGCATTAAGAGTGACTCAGAGAGCCATATGAACCACAGATGGAAGGATGTATGAAAATTCCTAATGAAGTAAAGGATGTATGAAATTCCAGTGAAGATCTAATCACGCCATTTGCCCAGGGCAACCAGTCTGTTCTGAGCAAGAGTGAGAAGAGACTGGAGATCAGGGCAGGGAGACCTGAGTTGCAGCCAGGGCCCAGATGACCCCCTGCTTCCACATCAGACAGGAGGAGCTGAAGGTCACAGACCAGAAATGAAATCCATTTTCTGGGGGTGGGGGAGGGGCAGGCATGTGAAATGCTGAAAGGTCTTGTGATTATTCCAGAGCAGATAGTTAGACAATTAGCAATATTTGAAGCTTGACCAGTCTGCAGGCTTAAATGAATTCTGTCCCAGATGTGAGGAGAGAAAGAGGCAGTGAAATGTAAAATCAGAAGGTGGAGCCACTCCCCAGCAGAAGACAGAGCAGATCGGGTGCTGGGGACAGTCCTGCACCCTGACTCAGGTAGGCATGGGGGCTCCTTCAGGGCCTCATCACCTACTTTCTCGTGTCTTTCAGGGAGAACACTAGCCCACTCACCCTTCCTTTCTTTTCATCTTTTGCCTGCCCTCTCTAGCTAGAGCATACTTGTTCAGTCCCATCATAGTCTCCAGAACAGAAACTAGATGTTTCCAGAATTTTTCCAGTAGAGTGCTTGAAAACTATTGGTTTAACAATGTATTCCCACTTAACACTTAAAATAAACACTTAAAGTAATACAGCAAAAGTATTGTCCCATGAATTATAACAACTGGTTTCTATACCTGATGAAAGCTTGCAGTATTATTTTATTCCTCTTAATTTATCCATGTTTTTTTCACCACCTGCAAAATCACAAATAGCAATCTACAAAATCAGAATGGTACTATCTGCTCTCTTTATCAGTTTCCCTAAGGCACAGTGAGATAAATACATGAAAATATATTGTGAAAAGCATGAAATGCTTTATAACCTGTGGTGTTATTTTCATAAGGCTCAAGCAAAACCGTAATTGTGTCTGAGATCTACAGATTGATAAAGGAAAGATGTATTCTGTGGTGGATTCTGACATCATATAATTAAAATCTGACTAGGAGAAGAGAAACCACTTCCTGGTGAATTTTGAGACCCAACTTATGGAATAAATTATTGGACTAGTTTTTTAAAAAAGTCCAATAATGGTAATCACTTATCTTGATTAACCTAAAGTTTTCACAAACTATAGCATGCAAAACACTGATCTGCTCCCTGTAGGCCCCGGGCTGGCTGCTCAACACAAGCCAAGTATCCTTCATTCTGCAGAGAGTGGCTCCTCTGCCTAATGTGTTGCATGACAGTCTTGGAATGCATGGGAGATGGGTGTTATGATGGAAGGTGATCAGTCTGCAGGACGTGGTGCAGGGAAGTGAAGTGTGACATTTGAAGACATGTTTCCTCCCAAGATCTCAAAAGCCTCTTGAACCAGAGTTACCCACGTGTCTAAACCTTCCAGATTGCAGAGCCAGTCAGTACAGGGTTGGGGTTTGGTCCCCGGGGACTTTGCCTCTTCTTGCTCTTGCATTTACTTTTCTATAAGTTCAGTGAAAGTGTTAGTTGCTCAGCCATGTCTGACTCTTTGCAACCCGATAGACTGCAGCCCTCCAGACTCCTTTGTCCCTGGGATTTCTCCAGGCAAGGATACTGGAGTGGGTTGCCCCCTTCTCCAGGGGATCTTCCCAACCCAGGGATTGAACCTGGGTCTCCTGCATTGCAGGCAGATTCTGTACTGCCTGAGCTATCAGTTCAGGCCATTTCCAATGAACAGCAAGGAAGCTGAGTCTATTGCACGGTGGTAAACCGCTGTTAGTGTCATCACTGTGGAAATAAAGGAAAATTAGAATCTAGGTTCTCATTGGGTTACCCTTGATTAGCACCTGCTTACCCCCATCAATGCTTTCATGTCACAGGTCTTGTGGGGTTCTGGTGGGAGGTCAGGAAGGGTACCAGCCTAGAATTGCCACCGTATTTCCTTCTCGGCCTCACTTTAGGGAGGGCAAGTGTTTTTAGACGATACCAGGCTTCAGAGTGAGAGTGTGAAGTATTCCTCTTATCCCTCTGACTGAGGATACCTGAAGATATTCTCAGCCTTGCTCTTGCATCTTCTTTACTGGCATTTGGCCAGATCACCCCCTCCAGCCACAGTCTCCCTACTAGCCCTTTTTCATCAGTCCAGGGTTGCCTGCCTGTTCCGGCTTGCACTCACTGTGTCCTCAGAAGGCAGATCTCCCAGACAGAACACTCAAGTTCAACACCCAGCACAAGTGGGGAAGAAGTCAAATCAGGTGCAAGGTCGTAATTTCTATGCTTTGAGTAAGAGAGTCAGGCATGGGTGAATGGCTTGTGTCGTTTAAAGGAATGAATGGCAAAGCTGTAATGACCTTGTTCGGCTGCCCTTCGTGAGAAGAGACGTCTGACATCAACCCAATCCATCTGTTTTCTTGAATCTTAGCTTTTTTCTTGCCTTTGTTCCCCAGAACAAATACTAAAAGGGCAAACCACTTGACAGCATGTCTGGCTGTCATTTCCTAATGCAGCCATTTTAAAGGCTGAGAAGCCAAAACATCACTGGAAATTACACACATTATTGGACAGAAATGGAACTTAGAACAAGAACAGGTTGGAAAGAGGTAAAGAGCAAGGGTAAATTGTGGTCAAGAACTGCCTCACTCTTGGCATCTATCCAGATGACTTCTCCAGCTTTGAAGTAAACTCTGTGTTGTTGGGAAATGAAATGAAACAGTAAATTAGATGGTAAATCATTTATTATATATCTGGTTTTACTTTACTTGTCTAACAACGCAGTTTCTGTTTTATTATTCCCATGAGAGAACAAGAGACTGAGCAAGATTTATGCTGCCCATGAAAAATCACTGAAAAAACTTGAGTCATCATAGAACTTGAATGGTAACTGCGGTCCAGCAGAAAGGGAGCTGATAAGGGAGGTTTGGTTAGAGGACTAGGTGCACTTTGCCTATTACCTCAAATTTTATTGTATCATGCTTTACAAATACAGGCCATCGGACAATGCAAATGAATAGAAGTGTCAAGTGTATGCTTTCCAGTTTCTTTCTTTTAAATGCATTTAATTGAAATATAGTTGATGTACAGTCTTGTGCTAGTTTCTAGCAGAGTGATTTAGTCATACATGTGTACATAGTCTTTTTTGCATTCTTTCCCATGATGGTTTATCCCAGATATTGAATACAGCTCCCTGTGCTCTGTAGTAGGACCCTGTTGTTTACCTGTCTCATATGTAACAGTCAGCATCTGCTGCTCCCGGCTCCCAGTCCGTCCCTCCCCTGCCTGCCTCCCACTTGGCAACCTCAAATCTGTTTCTGTGTCTGTGAGTTTGTTTCTCTTTCATTTGTGTCAAATGCGTAATAAGTGTTTGGTGATGCCCCTTCTCTCAAAGTACATAGAATGTGCAGATGTTTTGCTGTAGCAAATAATAATGTTGTTGTTCATTCACTAGTCATGTCCAACTCTTTGTTACCCCATGGATTGCAGCATGCCAGGCTTCCCTGTCTTTCACTATCTCCTGGAGCTTGCTCAAACTCATGTCCATCAAGTCGGTGATGCCATCCAACCTTCTCATCCTCTGTCGCCCCCTTCTCCTCCTGCCTTCGATGTTTTCCCGCATTTGGGTCTTTTCCAGTGAGTTGGCTTTTCACATCAGATGGCCAAAGTAGTAGAGCTTCAGCTTCATCATCAGTCCTTCCAATGTATATTCAGGACTGATTTCCTTTAGAATGGACTGGTTTGATCTCCTTGCTGTCCAAGGAGCTCTCAAGAGTCTTCTCTAGCAATGATTCTTAGAAATCAGTGCCTTATTCAAAATTACACCATAAAAGCCACAGGGTTTATGGGGGAAATGGGGTTGTGGACCAAACATTGAAATATTCTGCCAGTAACACATAAAGAAGAGACAGGAACCTAGTAAAAGTGGGAGCACAATTTTACACGTGTTAAGTGGTTAAGGAGGACATGCAAACTGTAGTCTATATGGTATTTGACCTTGAGAAAGACCAGGAGATTGTTTGAGGAAGTGGGACTGGAAGAAGGTAGCTTGGGAGTCACGGTGGCAATGGGAGGAGATCACCTGAAATCCGAGGGAAAGCGTGACACAGGTCATGGTGGGTGTGGCTCCGGCAGGCGGCCGTCTGGGGTGAGCACTGTTTGGAAGTGTGTGTGCATTCTGTGTATTCCTGCAGCCTCGAAGCAGTGTTCTACATTCACCTAGAGTCTCTCAAAAACGAAGGACACATATGCAAACATGAAATTAGCCTTTATCCACAGGTTGTTCCCTTAATATTTCAAGTGCATTGAAACAAAGTCACGTTTTCAAAATGAACATTTTAACAGAATCGATTGCACGTAGGTCCTCCCTCTGAGGATTTTATGATCCTGTTCAGAATAAAATGTGGATTAAGAAAAAAGACTGAATTACAAAGTGCCAAGCTCAACAGCACAGGCGTCTCAGCCAGGGAGGGACCAGGGAAGGGTCTGTCCGGGAGGGTTTTCTTGCAGGAGTCTGTCCTTGAATAAATGCTCTGAACAGCCGTAGGAATAGAGATAAATGCGGTGGGGAAGAGTGAGGGTCAGAAGAGAGACCTGCTGGAGACAAACTGGAAATGAGGTCAGATGGTAGATTTGGGCGGAGCTGGCGTGACCACGGCGACCTGGAGGAGCAGTAAGACAAAGGAGGTAGGTTTAAGGATGTGGGCATGCGTGGCGTCTGCCGCACAGACTGAGGGCACACGTATTTTGCAGGATTCACGCCATCATTCTGTCTCTTCCGGCCCATCCTGTTCATTTCTCATTCAACAATACTTGGTGGGTTCCTGCTAAGTGCCAGACACTGTTCACAGCTGAGGACACGGTTGTGAACATGGAATGCAAAACACCTGCCCTAAGGAGCTTAGATGCTGGTGGAGGAGGAAAGCAACACAAAGCAAGGAAATAAACAACATAACGTCCAGTAGAAAAAAGGGCCTGTGAGTCAGGGAAGCCGAGTAAGGCAAGGAGGAATGATGGTCTGCACGGGCAGGTGACTATTTCAGAGTGGACGGCCAGAGACCTCTTCTCTAAGGAATAGACATTTGAATAGTGATGTGGCCCATGTAGAGTGGGGAACAGGTCTGGGCACGTTGGTGGGGCAGAGGAAACCTCGGAAGTAAGGATCCTGAGACACTGGAGGCAGACAGTGGAGCGGGGTGGGGGACGGGGTCAGAAACAGGGTGAGAGACTGTTGGACCTGTAGCGGCCACGCCCTGGAGGGGACCGAAGTTCATGGGAAGGAGTTAGGGTTCATTCTAAGTTTCATGGATCCTTTTAAGTGGGAGTTGGTCAGAATCAGATTCATATTTTTGAAAGGCCATTCTGTTGTGTGTGGAGAATAGTCTCCAGGGGGTAAAACTGGAATTGCAAGGAGCAAGTAGGGGCGAGGTGATGGGACCAGGAAGGCAGATCTAAGTGAGGCTAAGGAGGGAGCGGGGAAGGAGAGAAGTAGAGTTGAAATCAGGGGATGTGTTGAAATGAAAGCCTTCAGAATATACTCGTTTCCCAGATGGCACTAGTGGTAAAAAGAAAAACCCACCTCCAGTGCAGGAGGCGTAAGAGATGCAGGTTTGATCCCTGGATAGGGAAGATCCCCTGGAGAAGGCAATGGCTTCGCACTCCAGTATTCTTTCCTGGAGTATCCCATGGCCAGAGCAGCCTGGCGGGCTACAGTCCATGGGGTCTCAAAGAGTCAGGCATGATTGAAGTGACTTAGCATGCACGCAGAGTGTACTCACAGACCGAATGTGAAATACGAAAGAAAGTGTAAATCGAGGATCGCTTAAACTCCCTCTCCCTCCACCGACTAAGTGCATGGAGTCGGGTTTCCTTTCACGTGGGTGACTGTGAGAGAAAGAGTGTTACAGGCTCGGCTGTGTCCCCTCAGAACAGAAGCCCGAACCCCACTACCTCAGAATGTGACTGTATTTGCAGATAGAGCCTTTAATGAGGTGGTCCAGGTAACTAGGGCTTCCCCGGTGGCTCAGTGGTAAAGAATCGGCCTGCAGTACTGTAGACGCAGAAGCAGTTTTGATACCTGGGTTGGGAAGATCCCCTGGAGACAATGGCAACCCACTCCAGTCTGCTTGCCTGGGAAATCCCATGGACAGAGGAGCCTGGTGGGCTACAGTCCATGGGTTTGCAGAGAGTCAGACACGACTGAAGTGACTAAGCACTCAGGTAAAATAAGGCCATTGATGTGGGCCATAATCCAATGAGAATGATGGTCTTATACAGAGAAGAAATTATACACCCACTGAGACCCCAGGAATGCACACGAACAGAGAAAAGACCGTGGGAAGGCCAGTGAGGAGGTAGCTGCCTGCAAGGTGGGGAGAGGAGCCTCAGGAGAAACCAGACCTGCCAGCGCTTTGGTCTTGAACTTCCACCTCCAATAGCCATGGCAAAATAAATTAATTTTGCTTCAGCCAGCCAGTCTGAGGTAGGTTTCCATAGCAGCCTGAGCAAAGTAATAGTGCTTTGGGAACAAGAAGAGGGAAATTCAGGGCTCTGTTTTAAATATGTTAAAAGAGTAATAAGTGAAGTGAAAAGAAAAAAATAAACTATAGGTAAAGCTGTTGTTTATTATGGTTCAGTTGATAAGTTGTGTCCAATTCTTTGAGACCCCATGGACTGTATGTAGCCTTCCAGGCTCTTCCATCCATGGGATTCTCCAGACAACAATACTGGGGTGGGTTGCCATTTCCTTCTCCAGGGGATCTTTCCAACCCAGAGATCGAACCCATATCTCCTGCATTGGCAAGCGGATTCTTGACCACTGAGCCATCAGGAAATTAAGCTGACATAAGACATAATCAGGGCAAGTCATTTTATTGGAGATCAAAAGTCATATTTGTAGACAAGAATGCAGTTTCTCTAATTTGAGGCTAAATATGTTCAGTTATTTTCTTGGAGCCCAGCTTAACTTCGCAGTATATCCTTGTGGCTTAATTGTATTTTTCAGCTGTTGACCCAGGCCAAGGTCAGTGTAGCAAAAGCGAAGTAGTGAATTAGGAAAGTTTCTGTCTTGTTTGGTTACAACAGTGGGAAAGATTCGCCCTTGAAGAGTCTGGTCCAAGAATCTGCTTCCTCAGCAAGAAAGCACAGCTGGAAACTATAATCTTGTTGACTCCACTGCACGTCCATTCTGCAAGGACTCCTTCGGGAAGGAGTCAGGAAAACCTAGAAACCATTTAAGGAAAAGAGTCCCAATGTTGATAACAAGTGGAGAGTCTAGGATAAGAACCCCACCCCTCTGCTTTCCATCAGTTATTGTCTGTTACAGGAGAAAGGTAACTGAAGAAGAACTGTGACTGGGAGAACAAGAGGAAAAGGACCCCATAGACATGGTCATGTGACCCAGAGGGGGTCAACTCCAGGGAATGAAGCAGGTCAACTCGGGGGTCAGTCAGCATGTTTCCTCTTACCAGGAGAAAGTCTACACCATCAAGATCAGATTAGGAAGCTGGTAGAACAGATTCCGTTCTTCTTATACATGAGTAATTTTTAATTCCATAGCTGTTTGGGGAAAGAATTTGAGTAATTGTCAACTAATGATAGAAGCTAGGTCAATTTCCACAAGCCTGCAGCTTTGGAAGGTGGTCTGGAAGGAAACAGACCCTGAGATGTGAGGTCATCTGACACTTGCACTGTAGGTTTCCACTGCAAGTGTGAGCATCATTAATTCCCGTCTACTCATGTGTCTCTGCCCCTTCTCCTACCGTGCCTCACCTGTGCTGGCCTCAGAGCAGGTACTTAGGGCTTTCCAAACCATCCCTGTTATGTCCTGTTCCTGGAGGTCTGTGGGGACTGAGTGCTATAAAAATAAAGAGAATAGCTTGAGAGACGGACTAGAGCTCCCAGGAGGCCCTCCTCTTTGTCACAGTTAAGGCTTCCTGAGGTTGTGTTGTGCTGAAAAGTGGCCTCTTCAAGGACTGTGAGATGTGCATACATCTCAGATATACTTCAGGGTTGGTTCCAGACCACCCCAATAAAGAGTATCACAAAAAACTAGTCACGTGGATTTTTGTTGTTGGTGTTGTTCCTCAGTGCATATAAAAATTATGTTTACACTACCTTGTAAGTCTGGTAAGTGTGTAATAGCATTATGTCTGAAAATGCAATATACATGCCTTAATTTAAAATATTAATACATAATGTTAAAAAATGCTAACCATCATCTGAGCCTTCAGTGAGTCATAACAGTAACATCAAAGATCAGTGATCACAGATCCCCATAACAAGTATAATAATAATGAAAAAGTTTGAAATATTGCAAGAATGACCAAAATGTGACACAGAAATATGAAGTGAGGAAATGTTGGGGAAAATGGCACTGATAGACTTGCTCGACACAGGTTGCCACAAATCTTTAATTTGTGGGGGGGAAAAATGCAGTATCTGTGAAATGCAAGAAAGCAAAGCACAAGAAAATGCAGTCTGCCTGTACATGTATTTGCATGGAGTACCGGTATCCCCAAGTCTCATTATGCATAATGTATTTACTAATGCAGAGGTCAAAACCAGCCATGCATAAAAATTTATAACACAGATTTCAAACTCTGAAATCTTATTTTGTGGTTAGGCAAAGAAGCACCCTTTAAGTCAGAACACAGAGTTCTTTGGTGTCATATGGTGGTTTAGAAGATCACCCTCAAAGTCATGAAAATCTGGGTTTAATCCTCATCCAACCTCTCATTAGCTGTTCCTTTGGACATGTTATCTATCTCCCTATTTTCATTTGAAAACTGGAAAATAACCAGATTTGTCTAGTAGGTTTATTGTGAAGATGGAAGCTGTATTATGAAGAGCTTAGCATGCTTCCCGGCACAGAGTGGAGAGGCTCCAAATTGGTTTCTGTGATGCTGGCGGTGATGGTGGAGGTCATGATGAAAGATGATGGTGGTGGAGGTTATGGGTGGTGGTGATAATGAGAAAAATCCTGTGAGGACGGTGATGTGGATTGTGGTGATCTGATGGTGCTGACCTGATTAGGGTTATGATGCTGGCAGTGATGAAGTCATGTGATGATGGTGGTTATGTGGATGATAATGTAATGATGACACAAAGACAGTGATGATAATGAGATAAGGGTGGCATTGATGATGATGTGAGATTGATGAAGATGATCACGGTGATGATGATAAACATGCTGTGATGAGACTGATGATGTTGAAGGTTATGGGTGGTGGTGATAATGATGGAAATAATAACAATATGATGATGTGATGTTAATTATGATGACATGATGTTGATGACTATGATGATGGTTATGATGATGATCGTGACAATGATGAAGTTGATGAAGATGGTGTTGATAATGGTGCTTATGATCAGTTCAGTTCAGTCACTCAGTCGTGTTTGACTCTGCGACCCCATGGACTGCAGCACGCCAGGCCTCCCTGTCCATCACCAACTCCCAGAGCTTACTCAAACTCATGTCCATTGAGTCAGTGGTGCCATCCAACCATCTCATCCTCTGTCGTCCCCTTCTCCTCCTGCCTTCAATCTTTCCCAGCATCAGGGTCTTTTCTAATGAGTCAGTGCTTCACATCAGGTGGCCAAAGTATTGGAGCTTCAGCTTCAGCAGCTTATGAGCGTGTTTAACTTTAACAAAGTTTCTCTGAAATGAAATATACCTGCCTTATAATATCATTGCACAAATAGAAGGCCCTCTTAGGACATGCCCCTGCTGTGGCTTGTTCTCGGTTTGCATTCTAATAAGAAAGAGAAATTACTTAAATTCATTTTACAGAAAGGCACCATCTCATATTCTTTTACATACGGCCAAGATTGAGATGAAGACAATTGTGTTATAACTTTTAGTAAACGTGTTCAATCATAATATTCATTACTACTGTACCATAGATTGTATTAGCAAGATCAACACAACCTTAAGCAATAATGTAGCCCACTTACAGAAAATAAACTTAAAATTAGTGCTTTGCCCAGGAGACTTTCTTGGATCAGAAAAGGAAGATAAGAAAATTATTCAATTCTATTATAGTGTATTCCTTGGAGTTTTTTTTTTTCCTTGTGTGTGTGTATTTCTTTATAAAAATATATTCAAGTGAATATTCTCCCAAGGCTAAAATTTTTTCACTCAGACTTCTCATCATGACTGTGTTTGGTCTTCGTTTGGTCCTATGTTTAACAAGAGATGAGGAAAGATAAAGGGCAAAAACAAAGACTGTTTCCTAAAAGGGCAGTGTACCCAGTGGCGTGGTCTGGAGCTAACCTGGGTGACCACATGTGAGGTATGTCTTTGTCAATGGCCAACCCACGAAGAGGAGCCACAGACTTGTGCCCCCTGCCCGCCCCGTGCCTGCGGGGAGCTGGCTGGGCTGAGGTTGTAGGAGGGATGATGACCGTGGTCCTCCTTGGGCATCTGTGAGGGATGCATGAAGCAGGCCTGACTTGGAGCTCAGTGCAGGCTGCTTGCAGGAATGGAGGTGTGAAAGGACCACAGACAGGCGTGGGAGTGCCTTCAGATCCTTCACACGGATCTGTGCGTTGAAGGAGCCTGAACCAGTCAAGGCCTTGTTCCCGAGGCCCAGGCTCTGAAAGAAGCAGCATGAAACATTCTTTGTCCTTTCTGTACTCCCGGCCAGCGTTGACTTAGTGCAAGACCATTGGTTAATCAACAGTACTTACTAGCTTTTATATTCAGAATTAAGTCACCCTGAGAGTCTGCAGAAGTCACTCATGTGAATGATTTCACATATGTTGAATGAGTGAATTCAACCAAAAGTCCTCGAAGTGTTTCTCAGGACCCTGTGGGCACCCCTGACCTTTTTAAGGAGGTCTGGAATGCCAAATATTCTTTTGTAATAATACCAAGATTTTGTTTGACTTTTACACTTTCATTCTTTCATGCATATGAAAAATCCACCAATTTAGTTTTTGAGTCAACATTGCAAATAATGTTGTCAAATTTTGATGTAGTATCAAAGAAAAGT
The DNA here is from genome assembly GCF_019320065.1 of Cervus canadensis. Taxonomy (NCBI): domain Eukaryota; kingdom Metazoa; phylum Chordata; class Mammalia; order Artiodactyla; family Cervidae; genus Cervus; species Cervus canadensis. The sequence continues at coordinate 107,946,003 of NC_057388.1, forward strand.
GTCTGAAATTATTGAAAAAGGCAGTTAAAATATGGTTCACATTTCTAACTACGTATATATTCATGAAGCCAGATTACCTTCATATGCCTAAACCAAAATAATACATTATAACAAATTGAAGGCAAAAGCAGGTGTCAGAATCCAGCCTGTTTTTTTTCAATAAAGGCAGATATTAATTGAGTTTTGCAAAAGTTTAAAACAATACCATTCTACTAATTTTTTTGTCTTGGAAGATACAGTTATCGTTCATAAAATATTTAAATTATATTAACACATAATAGGTTTTCATTTTAAATAAATAAAGATAATATAATTTTTAAATTTAATACATATATAATTGTTTTAGTCACTAAGTCATGTCTGATTCCTTTCCAACCCATGAACGGTAGCCCACCAGGCTCTGCTGTCCATGAGATTTCCCAGGCAAGAATAGTGGAGTGGGTTGCCATTTCCTTCTCCAGGGGATCTTCCCGACCCAGGGATTGAATCCACATCTTATTTCCTACATTGACAGGTGTATTCTTTACCACTGAGCCACCAGGGAAGCCCATTTATATATATACATATATATATTATATGTGTGTGTGTATATATATTACATATATAATGTATATATACATGTGTATATTATTATATTATATATAATTATATTATAATATAATTGCATATATAATAATATACATATATATATGTAGAGAGAATATATGTATAAATAGAATATAAACACATAAACTAAAGCTCTTTGAGCTTCTTAGTAACTTCTAAAAGTGTGAAAAGATTCTGAGAAGAAAATTTTTTGAAAACCACTGGATTAGATTATTAACTCTATAATCCTTTTCCAGCCTGAAAGGTTTTGATTTATTTTTTAAATATAAGTTTTATTTTATATTGGGGTATACCTGATTTGCAATGTTGTGTTCATTTCAGATGTCCAGCACAGTGATTCAGTTATACACATATATATCCATTCTTTTTCAGATTCTTTCCCCATATAAGTTATATTGAGTAGAGTTCCCTGTGCTAAAAAGTAGGTCCTTGTTGGTTATTTTATAATAGTAGTGTGTATATGTTATGTATAGATGTGAGAGTTGGACTATAAAGAAAGCTGAGCACCAAAGAATTGATGCTTTTGAACTGCGGTGTTGGAGAAGACTCGAGAGTCCCTTGGACAGCAAGGAGATCCAACCAGTCCATCCTAAAGGAGATCAGTCCTGGGTGTTCACGGGAAGGACTGATGTTGAAGCTGAAACTCCAATGCTTTGGCCACCTGATGTGAAGAACTAACTCATTGGAAAAGACCCTGGTGCTGGGAAAGATTGGGGGCAGGAGGAGCAGGGGACGACAGAGGATGAGATGGTTGGATGGCATCATTGACTCGATGGACATGGGTTTGGGTGGACTCTGGGAGTTGGTGATGGACAAGGAGGCCTGGCGTGCTGCGGTTCATGGGGTCACAAAGAGTTGGACACGACTGAGTGACTGAACTGAACTAAAGTGTGTTTATGTTAATCCCAAACTCCTAATTCATCCCCCCCTCCACCTTTATCTATAACCAACCCTTTTCCAGCCTGAACGTTTTCGGTTCTAAAAAATGCCCAGCCCGTCCTGTGGTCTATGAGGAGTGAAGGTACTGTCTCAGCCCTTGGTGTTGCCTTGACACTGTTGGGGAGGTGACTATCCACACAAAGTTGGACTGAATCGCGTGGTTCCAGGATCAAGGACTGAATTGTGTGGTTCAGACTAAGGGAATCACCAGCAGAGCCTGGGGAGAGTGGCTTCTCCCTTTATCTGAATGGTTCTCTCTGTGATGACACACCATGCTCTCAACAGTGTGTGTTCCACAGACTGCACCTGTATTTTATTAAGAGACTTTCTACTGATGCCAATTATTATCAATAATCTTATGGAGGGCATCGCTGGTGACTCAGACAGTAAAGAATCTGCCTGCTGTGTGGGAGACCTGGGTTCAATCCCTGGGTTGGGGAGATCCCCTGGAGAAGAGAAAGGCTATCTACTCCAGTATTTTGGCCAGGAGGATTCCATGGACTGTATAGTCCATGGGGTTGCAAAGAGTTGGACATGACTGAGCGACTTTCAGTTTCAATCTTAGTAAATTCAAATGCTGGACCTGGTGACTTGAACCAGCTCTATTGGAACTTCTAAAATTGCCTTGTTTGTTGATTATCTTGACACAAGACTGGGTCAGAACACAAGATGAGGCAGATTAGCAGGTGAAAAGGTGAGCCTTGGAGGCAGTCAGAACTGGGGTCACATCTGACTCAACCTCTTCTATCTACAGGTTTCTCAGCAAGTCTTCTATTCCATGAAGCTTTTTTTAAAAATCAGTAATTTGGGGATGATAACTGCCATTTTAAAATCCCCTTCAATATTCCTATTGCTCTAAAAGATACTTTGTGTGAGTTATTGATTTAATTCTCAAAAACACTCCACTAAGTCAACACTGTGACCCTCATCCTACAGATGGGGAATGCGAAGATTAGAGAACTAAGGGCTAAAACCACACAATTGGTATGTGGACAGGCTCGCGTTTCAGTGTAAGCTCTTTGATCCTAAAACTTGTGATTTTCTTCCCTACATTGAACTCATTCTAATGGTCACCTTTGAGAGCTCTTGGGATCATTGGATACAGCAAAGCTTGCAAAGAGCCCAATACAACGCCAAGCTCACAGTAGGTGTTACAGAACCTACCTTGGGTCCACTCGCCCACACAAAGAAAGGCCAGTCTACTGAGAGAGGATCGTGGTGAAGGAGAGTGCAGCATTAATTTTGCAGACACCAAGCAAGGAGAACGGGCAACTCATGCTCAGAAGACCCAAGCTCCCCAATGGCTGTCAGGGGAGGGGCTTTAAAGGCGAGGAGAGGAGGGGCTGCTGGGGGCACGACCAGCTCTTGCAGAATCCTCAGATGGATTGGCATCAGGGTAACGTTTCAAGCATCTGTAACCTTCTGGGGTTTCAACCAGTCTAGGGTGTATGTTCCTGCCGTCAGCGGTTTTCATCTGGTGGGGCTCTGCTTCCTATAAAAACAACCCAAGAATGTGTGTTGGTCCTTTATCCATGCATTTCGGGGAACTGTGAGTTCAATGATTCTGCTCTCTGGCTGGTTATAGTCTAGTTGCCAGTTCTCCAGCCAACAGCTATGCTTGTCTCTATATTCCCACATTCCTCATTGTTTACTGAATCAGCCTTTTAAAATTCAGGAAGTCATGGAAGACTAAAGCAACAAGCTTTTCCTCCGAAGGACTGGGGCCCAGGGGCTTGTATGTGGTTTCCAAGGTGCTCAGTCAGTCTTAGTTCCCCACGCCCTGCCCTTCTCCGGGATCACACTGCTTTGTAGAATCACATGGTACCACTGAGTACGTGTAGCCACGTAGATCCCAGGAGATCAGGCTTGTGTGGATGCAGTGGGTTCTTGGCAGTGCTGCATGCATGTTTGCTGATGAAGCTGCAGCATCCTGTGGTCAGGTTGGGGACAACTTCCTTAATTTCTCTGGGCTTTGGTTTTCTTTTCTTTATAAGTATGAATTTGAACAAGCTTGCTTTAAGATCTATACAGATCTATACCATCTAGAGAGGTCTATATTGTACTATTGTGCAGTGTTTTTAAACAAACTTAGAAGTTCCCAGAAATAATGGTGTTTTAGTATTTGAATGCATTCTCCAAATCCCAGAGGTAAAATAAGAAACCTGTGTTGCAATTAAGGGAAGGTGATCTATAAGAAAAACAGTAAGATATATCTGCTCTTTCACAATTCCTGGCATTTGAGAGAAAAAAAAAAAACAACTGATGCCATAAATATGACTTCTTTCTTTTTGTATCAAACCCTAAATAATGAGAAAAATGCAAAGGAAATATGTTTCCTATTAGTAAATGGAAAGAATGACTTTCCTAACAGCCTTTATTTGGGTATGTTTTCAACTCTGGGCTAACCACAAGTACTTTTCATTTCATGCTTCTTTTCATGATTATCTAATTCTCATCTGCCTTTGAATTAAAGAGGGAAGATTAAATTCTTGCTGAAAGAGGAACATGATTTTGCTCTTACATTGCCTGTTTTCTGTATTCACCATGTTATGTAACCATTAAATGTGTTTCATCGTGTTGTTATTGAGTTAAGGACAAAGCGTTGTCATCCAGTTTTGCAGCCGGTGCTATTATTGTCAGTCTGCTCAGGCCAGGTTTAGTGCTGTTATGCAGAAATAATATTTTCCACCAACTTAGAAAATCTGATCATTATTGTTTTTGAACTGATAATACAGGAGAACCCTTTTGAATGGATGGAAACAAAAAAAAAATCACTTTCCTAAAGAAAAGGGAAATGCAATATATATAGGCAGTGAAGTAAGAAGTCAGAAGCATGGAATCTAGAAGCTTGGGGAGGCCTGAGAAGCAGCCGCACATGTCTTCCAAGGACCTGGAGGGGAAGGGGATGGCTGGTCGACCCCCTGCCCTCCAACCCCCACCTCTCACAGGTTAGACTGGAATGTCCAGTGTGTTCAGGGCCAGAGGTTCATGAAGTTTCTCCTGGGAGAGGAAGAAGCTGAGACCCAGCCTACATGTAGCAGAGTTTACAGTAAGACACCCAAAGGGGAGTTGAGTCAAGGTGTGCTGAGGCTGGGAAAGGGGTGGTTTTTGTTGCTGTTGTTTAGTTGCTAAGTTGTGACGGACTCTTTTGCAACCCCATGGACTGCAGCCTGCCAGGCTCCTCTGTCCTTGGGATTCTCTGGGCAAGAATACTGGAGTGGGTTGCCATTTCCTTCGCCAGGGGAACTTCCCCACCCAGGGATTGAACCTGGGTCTCCTGCATTAACAGGCGGATTCTTCACTGCTGAGCGACCAGGGAAGCCCGGGGGTGCTTTTGCCCCCGTGGAAACAAGGGTGCTGGTATCGCCACCCTTGGTGCGTCTGTTGAGTAATTCCACGCTGGCTCCAGAGCCCAGCCCCAGTCCTGGTGCACACAGCCCGGGCGGGTAGGGGCCTTCACCTGGGTTTCCTTTTTCAACCTCACTGCCCCACTTCTCTGGACCAACTTTCCTTTTATTGAAAACATCCATTTCCAAAGGAAAGGGGTTTATTAAATGGACAAAATATCAGTTCAGTTCAGTTCAGTTGCTCAATCATGTCTGATTCTTTGTGACCCCATGGACTACAGCACGCCAGGCTTCCCTGTCCATTACCAACTCCCAGAGCTTGCTCAAACTCATGTCCATCTAGTCAGTGGTGACATCCAACCATCTCATCCTCTGTTGTCCCCTTCTACTGCCTTCAATGTTTCCCAGCATCAGGGTCTTTTTCAGTGAGTCAGTTCTTCACCTCAGGTGGCCATTGGAGTTTCAGCTTCAGCATCAGTCCTTCCAGTGAATATTCAGGACTGATTTCCTTTATGATTGACTGTTAGATCTCCTTGCAGTCCAGGGGACCTTCAGGAGTCTTCTCCAACACCACAGTTCAAAAGCATCAATTCTTCGGTGCTCAGCTTTCTTTATAGTCCAACTCTCACATCCATACATGACTACTGGAAAAACCATAGCCTTGACTGGACGGACCTTTGTTGGCAAAGTAATGTCTCTGCTTTTTAAAATTTTTTAATTTTTTAAATATAAATTTATTTATTTTAATTGGAAGCTAATTACTTTACAATATTGTAGGGGTTTTGCCATACACTGACATGAATCAGCCATGGGTGTACATGTGTTCCCCATCCTGAACCTCCGTCCCACCTCTCTCCCCATCCCATCCCTCTGGGTCATCCCAGTGCACCAGCCCCAAGCACCCTGTCTCATGCATCGAACCTGGACTAGCGATTTGTTTCACATATGATAATTTACATGTTTCAATGCCATTCTCCCAAATCATCCCACCCTCTCCCTCTCCCAGAGAGTCTAAAAGACTGTTCTATACATCTGTGTCTCTTTTGCTGTCTCGCATATAGGGTTATCGTTACCATCTTTCTAAATTCCATATATATGTGTTAGTATACTGTGTTGGTGTTTTTCTTTCTGGCTTACTTCACTCTGTATAATAGGCTCTCTAGTTTCATCCACCTCATCAGAACTGATTCAAATGTATTCTTTTTAATGACTGAGTAATATTCCATTGTGTATATATACCATAGCTTTCCTATCCATTTGTCTGCTGATGGACATCTAGGTTGCTTCCGTGTTCTGGCTATTGTAAACAGTGCTGCGATGAACATTGGGGTACACGTGTCTCTTTCAATTCTGGTTTCCTCGGTGTGTATGCCCAGGAGTGGGATTGCTGGGTCATATGGCAGTGCTATTTCCAGTTTTTTAAGGAATCTCCACACTGTTCTCCATAGTGGCTGTACTAGTTTGCATTCCCACCAACAGTGCAAGAGGGTTCCCTTTTCTCCACACCCTCTCCAGCATTTATTGTCTCTGCTTTTTCATATGCTGTCTAGTTTGGTCATAACTTTTCTTCCAAGGAGCAAGAGTCTTAATTTCATGCTGCAGTGATTTTGGAGCCCAAGAAAATAAAGTCTGTCACTGTTTCCATTGTTTCCCCATCTATTTGCCATGCAGAGATGAGACCAGATGCCATGATCTTACTTTTCTGAATGTTGAGTTTTAAGCCAACTTTTTCACTCTGCTCTTTCACTTTCATCAAGAGGCTCTTTAGTTCTTCTTCGCATTCTGTCATAAGGGTGGTGTCATCTGCATATCTGAGGTTATTGATATTTCTCCCAGCAATCTTGATTCCAGCTTGTGCTTCCTCCAGCCCAGCATTTCTCATGATATACTCTGCATGTAAGTTAAATAAGCAGGGTGACAATATACAGCCTTGACGTACTCCTTTTCCTATTTGGAACCAGTCTGTTTTTCCATGTCCAGTGCCAACTGTTGCTTCTTAACCTGCATACAGATTTCTCAGGAGGCAGGTCAGGTGGTCTGGTATTCCAATCTCTTGAAGAATCTTCCACCATTTGTTGTGATCCACACAGTCAAAGGCTTTGGCATAGTTAATAAAGCCGAAGTAGATGTTTTTCTGGAACTCTCTTGCTTTTCCGATGATCCAACGGATGTTGGCAACTTGATCTCTGGTTCCTCTGCCTTTTCTAAATCCAGTGTGAACATCTGGAAGATCACAGTTTACATACTGTTGTAGCCTGGCTTGGAGAATTTTGAGCATTACTTTACTAGTGTGTGAGATGAGTGCAATTGTGAGGCAGTTTGAGCATTCTTTGGAGTTGCCTTTCTTTGGGATTGGAATGAAAACTGACCTTTTCCAATCCTGTGGCCATTGCTGAGTTTTCCAAATTTGCTGGCATATTGAGTGCAGCACTTTAACAGCATCATCTTTTAAGATTTGAAATAGCTCACCTGGAATTCCATCACCTCCACTAGCTTTGTTCATAGTGATGCTTCCTAAGGTCCACTTGATTTTGCATTCCAGGATGTCTGGCTGTAGGTGAGTGATCACACCATCGTGATTATCCGGGTCATGATGATCTTTTTTGTATAGTTCTTCTGTGTAATCTTGCCACCTCTTCTTAATATCTTCTGTTTCCGTTAGGTCCAGACCATTTCTGTCCTTTATCAAACCCATCTTTGCATGAAATGGTCCCTTGGTATCTCTAATTTTCTTGAGGAGATCTCTAGTCTTTCCCATTCTATTGTTTTCCTCTATTTCTTTGCATTGATCACTGAGAAAGGCTTTCTTATCTCTCCTTGCTATTCTTTGGAACTCTGCATTCAAGTGGTCATATCTTTCCTTTTCTCCTTTGCTTTTCTCTTCTTTTCTTTTCACAGCTATTTGTAAGGCCTCCTCAGACAGCCATTTTGCTTTTTTGCATTTCTTTTGCTTGAGGATGGGCTTGCTCCCTGTCTCCTGTACAATGTCACGAACCTCCGTCCATAGTTCATCAGGCATTCTGTCTATCAGACTTAGTCCCTTAAATCCATTTGTCACTTCCACTGTATAATTGTTAGGGATTTGATTTAGGTCATACCTGAATGGTCTAGTGGTTTTCCCTACTTTCTTCAATTTAAGTCTGAATTTGGCAATAAGGAATTCATGATCTGAGCCACAGTTATCTCCCGGTCTTGTTTTTGCTGACTGTATAGAGCTTCTCCATCTTTGGCTGCAAAGAATATAATCAGTCTGATTTTGGTGTTGACCATCTGGTGATAGCCATGTGTAGAGTCTTCTCTTTTTTTTTGTTTTTGGAAGAGGGTGTTTGCTATGACCAGTGCATTCTCTTGGCAGAACTCTATTAGCCTTTGCCCTGCTTCATTCTGTACTCCAAGGCCAAATTTGCCTGTTACTCTCGGTATCTCTTGACCTCCTACTTTTGCATTCCAGTCCCTGATGATGAAAAGGAAAAGGGCAAGGTATGTTGTAGTAATAATGAATTGTGATTAGGGACTGGCTTCATGGTCAACCTTGTAAACACCTTCCTTGGAATATCCTGGGCCCCAGGATGTCTGTTTCTGTTCCCAACTCAGAAGGTGTGTCTCTGCCCATCAGAGGGGAGCCATGGGACTCAAAGACGTAAGCGTCAGTCTCTGTACTCTGGGGCTTCCCAGGGGGTCCGGTGGTAAAGAACCTGTCTGCTAGTACAGGAGACACAAGAGACACGGGTTTGATCCCTGGGTTGGAAAGATCCCCTGGAGCGGGAAATGGCAACCTCCTGTCCATCTATTTTGTGCCTACTGAGTTTAAGAATTCAGTGGCACCCCGCTTATTTGTCAATCCAGTGAGGGAGGTCCCGGGGCTGCCTCTTTCTGGGGTCGCAGACTGGGAATGGCGCTGCTGATCGGGACAAGCTGGAGTGGGCGGGGGTTGGAGTGGGGTTCCCTGGAGTCAGGATGCAGAGCAAGCTAGGAGCGTGAGAAGCAGGACCCAGGAGGCCAGCGAAGACCAGGTGGCCTCGAGAGGAGGCCCTGGTGGACAGGGGAGCCTGCTCGTTTCCACAGTCCCGCTTCCTACACTCACTTGGGTGCTGGGGACCCATCAGACAGGCGCTCCTGTTTCCAGGGGACACGCTGGCTCAGCGGGGCCAGCGAGTGCCGCAGCCACCCCCGCCAAAGGGAACCTCCCTCCCTTGGCAATTATAAGAGCGTCCCAGCGAAAGCCCGAGGGCCAGCGCTGGGTGTCAGTCTGCCATCCCATAAAATGACACGAAAACGGCTGAGACGTTGGACCTGAAAGCCAGGTCAGCCTGCCCTGTTAAGAGCAGAGTCAGCTGAAGGCGGATGGTGTGATTCGGTGGGCCTGTGTCTGGGATCACTGCATAGACTTGATTTCCTGAAAGATGGGCATTGTGACCTGGGCACAGGCTGGAAAAGAATTTGCAGACGGGAGGCAGAATGAGAGGAGGATAGAGTTTGTTAGAGCAGGGGATCTGTTAGGACAGCGGGCCAGCAAAGGAAGAGCTGACGTCTTTTGCGGGCTTAGTGGCCTGGAGACAGAAAAAACTCCCCTGGAAGAGTGGCTTTAGGTGACTGATTAGGGTGCTATGGGGTGGGTATTTTTACCTAATATGTGGTTAGGGAGCTGGCCAGTTTAGGTCAGAGGGGCTCATGGCCACGGTTGCTATGGGGCTTGGTCAGTCCTGGAGATAACCTTGATACCAGGGCTCCACATCTTTGGCCTTGACACAAGGCTTTACACCTGTGACCTTGGTATTCAGTTCAGTTCAGTGCAGTCGCTCAGTAGTGTCCGACTCTTTGCGACCCCATGAATCACAGCACGCCAGGCCTCCCTGTCCATCACCAACTCCCGGAGTTTACTCAAACTCATGTCCATCAAGTCAGTGATGCCATCCAGCCATCTCATCCTCTGTCGTCCCCTTCTCCTCCTGCCCCCAATCCCTCCCAGCATCAGGGTCTTTTCCAATGAGTCAGCTCTTCACATCAGGTGGTCAAAGTATTGGAGTTTCAGCTTCAACATCAGTCCTTCCAATGAACACCCAGGACTGGTCTCCTTTAGGACGGACTGGTTGGATCTCCTTGCAGTCCAAGGGACTCTCAAGAGTCTTCTCCAACACCACTGTTCAAAAGCATCAATTCTTTGGTGCTCAGCTTTCTTCACAGTCCAACTCTTACATCCATACATGACCACTGGAAAAACTATAGCCTTGGCTGGACGGACCTTTGTTGGCAAAGTAATGTCTCTGCTTTTTAATATGCTATCTAGGTATAGGGCTGCACAAACATGATGCTCTGCATAAGGTCTGTAACCAAAGCCCTTAGGTGATAGTGAAGGGCCACCTTCGATAGTGAGTTTCCTAGTTTGAAGTAGGACGGTCTTGAGAATCCCTCTACGTCCAGCGTCTTGATGTACTCGGTGTCTCTCTCCCTGGAGAGATGAGTAGCTTCTGGACAAGAAGAAGCTGATTGATTCACCTGCAGGTCCCCACCTGCACGCAGAGGCCTTGGGCTGAGCTAGAGCTCTACCCGAGTGTCCCCTATCCTCTGCTGAAATAGGCTGCATGGTCCGTCCGTTTTCGACAGGCTCTCTCCTAATATTTACTTTTAATTAAGTGGAATGTTCATCAAAGTGAAAAACATGCTTCCCTTAGTGCATTACCTCAGACCACGGAGGACACACCTCCGTTACTCCTTACAGCCCTTTTGGGACAGCTGGGGCTTAGTTCCATATACTTTATTAGCGTAATTGAAATGGACATTAATCCAAGGGGAAGCATTTTGAATGCTGCCTGGGTAAAAACTCTGTGGAGGTGATCTGCCCAGCAGTGCGCTGGCTACTTTAATTCACCTAAAGAGTCATGGCTGAGCACTCGGCCACATTTCCCTTATTTGGAATTGGGTTTGAGAAATTTGGGGATCTCCAGAATTTCACTGAAGTTCATTTCAAAATTCCCACTGCACGTGAGCAGTGCAGGGGGAGGGGGGCATGGGGAGTGTTATGGAGGGGAAACATACAAAGGTGTTTAAAGTGCATGGGAGGGACTTCCTGGTGGTCCAGTGGTTAAGACTCCGCCTTCCGATGCAGGGGGTGGGGCTTCCATGCCCTGTCAGGGAGCAGAGATCCCACATGCCTCCGGTAGGAAAAAAGAAAACATTAAACAGGAACAATATTGTAACAAAGTCAATAAAGACTTTAAAAATGGTCCATGCCAAAAAAAAAAAAAGAAACTCTTTAGAAAAATAACAAGTGCTCAGGCAAGAGGGTGGGAGAAAGCGCTGTAGAGTGGTGAGAAGTGACCTTGAGTGACCTCTCCTGGACCCATGCTGGTAAAGAATGAAGAACTAGTGGGTGTTGCCGTGGCGTCTGATCCTGCACCCGAGCTGTTCCCATCACAAGTCTCTGCTGGCCCCACGCCTGGTCCTGAGACCCACCTGCCTTCAGGTCTGTGGAGATTTCTGTCCCTGGAGCCCCCAGGACCTCTGCTTTGCAGGACCGCTCTCCCCAAACCTGAAGTGTCACATGCTCCCAAGAAAATGCACCCTTCTCTTCTTTTTGTGGAAGGCTATTTAAAAAAAAAAAAAAAGATATATTTTTTTAATTTATTGGAGTAAAGTTGATTTACAATCTTGTGTTAGTTCCCGGTGTACAACAAAGTGATTCAGTTATATATGTATTCATGCCTTTTTAGATCCTTTCTCACATAGCTTATCATAGAATATTGAGTCGAGTTCCCGGTGCTATACTGTAAGTAGGTCCTTGTTGGTTATCTGTTTTGCATATAGCAGTATGTATGTGTCAATCCCAAACTCTTGAGTTATCCTTCCCCACCACATTTACCCTTTGGTAGCCATAAGTGTGTCTTCCATGTCTGTAAGTCTGTTCCTGTTTTGTAAATACGTTCATTTGTATCTCTCTCTTTAAATTTAGATTCCACACAGGAGTGATATGTTGTTGTATGAGTGATACACATCATAGTTGTCTTTCTCTGTCTGACTTAACTCACTTAGTATGATAATGTCTAGGTCCATCCATGTTACTGCAAATGGCACTATTCCGTTCATTTTTATGGCTGAGTATTATTCCATTGTATTTATATATACCACATCTTATTTATGTTTCTCCGGTGATGGACGCTTAGGTTGCTTCCATGCTGTGGCTATTATACATAGCGCTGCTGTGACCAAAGGGATGATGGTTTTCTCTGGATATATGCCCAGAGGTGGGCTTGCAGGATCTTTGGTAAATCTAGTGTTAGTTTTTTAAGGACTCTCCACACTGCTCTCCATAGTTGCTGCACCAATTCACGTTCCCACCAACAGTGCAAGGGCGTTCCCTTTTCTGCACATCCTCTCCAGCGTTTATGGTCTTTTCGATGATGGACGTTCTGACCCCAGTGTGAGGTGATAAGCTCAACAAGCCCCTGCACCCTTTAGATAGTCTTCCCCCCTGAGGCTGTGTTACCAGTTCTCTCCCCCAGGACCTTGCATGTATATAACCTCACTTTTCTTGGATATGGAGGAGTTCCACCGATCAGTGGACACAGCAGAGGTCTGGTGCTGTTTCCCTGTCTCATCCTTTGTCCCGAGGATCTTTTGATCTGTACCGTTTTGAGTCACGGTGACTTGAAATCCCCAGGACTAGAGGGTCCTCCGTGTTCAGCTCCGCCTCTCTGCCACTAGCCATGTGATGTTCAATAACAGAGTGAAGGACGCAGAGCAGAGAAAGGGGGGCTCCGGACATGTGGGGAACAGCTGCAGGAGGAGGACCACGGCCAGCAGAGCCCCCCGCTGCCCGCACGCCAGCAGCGGTTAATAACGAGACGCGGCTTGCGTCTCTGCCAGGCCGTGCGGCCGGGCAAGGCCCACTCTGCCCCTTACAATGCGCGTCTGCTCCATCCCTCAGTCATGACCAGTTCTTTCGTAACCCATGGACTGTAACCCACCAGGCTCCTCTGTCCATGGAATTTTATAGGCGAGAATAGTGGAGTGGGTTGCCATTTCCTTCTCCAGGGGATCTTCTCAACCCAGGGGTCAAACCAGCATCTCCTGCGTCTCCTGCATTGGCAGGTGGATTCTTTCCCACTGAGCCACCGAAGAAGACCACCCCCCGCTGTGATGACCATTAACTTTACAATTGTCAAGTGGCCATTTATCCATACCCAAGGGCAGTGCATCTTTTATATGGAAGCAAAATACAGTCTTATCAGTGGATAATGATCTGTATAAAAATGCATTTCATTACAGAAGATTATAAAAAGAACAGAGAAAAAATTATTATCCTCACCTTTCGTGGGATCTGTGATTACACCCACTTTCATTGATAAGCAGTATGTTTTAAACTGCAATTTAAAAGTAAAGTATAAACTCTGGGCTTTTTTTATGTGGAAGAGACCTGGGGGAGAGGGAGCGTTCTTTGGAAGGATTTCTCTCAAGATACAACCAGGACTGTAGAGTCAGGTTGGCACAAGTAGAAAGACATCGTTATAGCAGCACCAACATTAGGAGAAACACGGCACTCCCCATGGAACGATTCCAGGCATTTGTCTGTGAATGCCTCTCCCTGCCTTTATTCCTGCTATTTCAGAAAGTGAGGACGCTGGATAACCAGAGGGTTTTTAGGGGTGAGCGGGGAGGCACATGATGTTGGAAAGCATCTCAGTCAAGGCACTGGTTCCCTTCTGATGCCCCAAAGCCCTGAGAACTCAGGGTCCTAGCAGGGATAGCACAGGCTGCTTTATGATCTCCCAGGATCTCTCTAGCCACAGAATCCTGCGTTCCTGGCCCTGGCCCTTCCCTCCATCCAAAGTCCTGTTTGTGAGATGGAAGCCTCATTGCCAGGTTCCCAAGTTCTGATCAGCGTTTCCGTGGGACTCTCCGGTTCCTCAGACGGGAACCCCTGTTCCAATGCTGGCAGCACCAGTAAGATCACACCCAAGCAGGGCAGCCAGCCCTCCACGGCAGGGCTGCAGGAGCCACGTCCAAGCAGAGCTGGTCTCGTGTGTGGGCAGCTGCTCTGCGAGTGGAGATGCATCTACTCAGCCCTTGACCATCTGCGCGGCCACGGACAGCGCCAGCCTGCAGCCAAGCGAAGGCCTTGCCCTCTCGACGCCCAGAAGCCTAAAGCCCAAAACCGCAGTGTGTTCTGAGCTGGGATTCTCCTGTGCACATAAGGAGATGGTCTAAGTCTTCAGTGAGTCAGATGCAGACACGCCCACTAAGATTTTCTTTGCCTGCCCTCGGACACTCGTTTCTAAAATCTGGGTCTGTCCGGACTTTTCATTTACCTTCATTGTAAAAGCATCTCAGTGCCTGCACGTACTTTAGATTCCAAAGCTGGCTCTGACAAACCATGACTATAATTTTAAACCTAGCGAGTTATGATGGGGAAGGAAATAGCAACCCTCTCCAGTATTCTTGCCTGGGAAATCCCATGAACAGAGGAGCCTGGCGGGCTACAGTCCACGGGGTCACAAAGAGTTGGACATGACTTAGTGACTAAACAACAACAAGCGAGTTCTGAAGTCACTGCTTTTCTTATATGTTTTGACAATTCATTTTGTTTTTTTTTAAGTGTTTGGGAGTATAGTTGTTCTGCAGAGTTGTGTGAGCTTCCACTGTATGGCAAGGTGAACACAGATCCACTCTTGTTTTAGATTTCCTTCCCATTTAGGTCACCACAGAGCATAGAGTTCCGTGTGCTATAGAGTAGGTTCTCATGCGTTATCTATTTTATCCATAGCATCAACAGTATATATATATATATATATATATATATATATATATATAATGTCAGTCCCAATCTCCCAATCCATCCCACACCCCTTTCCCCCTTTGGTGTCCATTCATTTGTTCTCTACGTCTGCGTCTCTATTTCTGCTTTGTAAATAAGATCGTCTATACCATTTTTTCAGATTCCACATATGTGTGTTAATACATAATATTTGTTTTTCTCTTTGACTTACTTCACTCCAAATGTGGTACATATATACGGTGGACTATTGAGACGTGGATGGACCTGCAGACTGTCATAAAGAACTTTTTTTGTATTTTATTTCAAAATGTTAGGAGTAATTTTTTCAACAAAAGTGACCTTTTCAAATACACGATACTCCATCCCCATCACTGTTATGTGCATTAGCGTAGTCCCAGGCCACTGAGCCACATTTCTGGCAAACATGATCATCCATGTGTGTGTGAAAGTGTCACTCACTCAGTCAAGTCTCCAGGCAAGAAGACTGCAGTGAGTTGCCATTCCCTTCTGCAGGGGGTCTTCCTGACCCAGGCATCGAACCCAGGTCTCCCACACTGCAGGCAGATTCTTTACCATCTGAGCCACCAAGGTTGAGGTCAGAGACAGAGGTAGACGCTGACCTCTCTCCTGCAGGCCTTCAGCTCCCTTGACCTTTCCCAGGCACACCTGCCCCAGCTGCATACTCATGGCCAAGGCTAGCAGCTCTGTCTCCAGACGTGGACATCTCAGAGGTCACGTGCTTCTATGGTTCTCACGTGGGCGAATCACTTGGTTTATTTTCTAGAAGGCCTGTTGATGTGGGCCTTTCTGTCCTAAGTCAGTTGTTTGGGGACTCGTTACACTGTAAGTTAACTGCTCGTTCATAGTAAATGTTAGAATTGTTCAGAATGGCCAAGCCACTTAGGCTGCCCCCCTGCCTCTTGTGAAGGACTCAGTGTGATCACGGCCCTTCACCCTCACCATCTCCCCATCCCCGTCCATGCTGTCCACAGCTAATGGCTCTGAATTCAAAGCTTGGTGTGAGAACGCCCAAGAATCCAGATGCTTCTCCTGTAGCTCTGATAGTTGAGATTTGTCAGACTCTGCTGGTGTCTAGGACGACTCTGTTTATCCCAGAATGGACAAGTAGGAGCTTCCCTGGTGGCTCAGATAGTAAAGAATCTGCCTGCAATGCAGGAGACGTGGATTCAATCCCTAGGTGGGGAGATCACCTAGAAAAGGGCATGGCAACCCACTCCAGTATTCTTGCCTGGAGAATCCCATGGACAGAGGAGCCTGGCGGGCTACAGTCCACGGGGTCACAAAGAGTTGGACGTGACTGAGCACAGAGGGCTCCCCAGGCGGTGCTCATGGTGTAGAACCCGCCTGCCAACGCAGGAGACATGGGAAACTCAGGTTCAATCCCCGGGTCAGGGAGAGCCCCTGGAGGAGGGCATGGCAACCCACTCCAGTATTCTTGCCTGGAAAATCCCCATGGACAGGGGCGCCTGGCGGGCTGCAGTCCCTGGGGTCACAAAGAGTGAGCAACTAACACACATGCAACACGCATGGGGGTCTAAGCTGAGCACTTCCTGCTGATAACCTACTGTTGGTCATGTTTCTCCCCCAAACCTACGGGCATTATCTTAGAAACACAGACCAAAACCCCGTGGGCAGTTACTATTCCCATTTTAGAAACAAGACAGCTTTGACTCAGAACTGCAAACCGATGGTTTTCCTAGGGTCACTCAGATCCTTCCAGTTTGGTTCTAGCTGATGTCCGTGTCCCTGAAGCCTCTCGGTCATGACGCATGCTTTAGAGTCACAGTGGGATGTATAGGCCGGGTTGAGGAAAGAAGGAAATGTCCCTTCCCACAGCCAGGAAAGTACTAACTAGGAAATGGTGTGGACGAGGTCCAGAATTAAGCTGGATGTGAGAGTGTTCTGATCTTGGGGTAGAGACGGCTGGGGTGCAGGGGCACCCCCACTCGGCTTCAGGTGAAGAGGAAGACGGGCCGCAGTACCCTGACGAGCCCTGGACACAGCCTCGTCTCATGTCCATGGTGCTTCCGTTCTGTGAAGTCGCCAGGAACACTGAACCCTGGCTCCTGGTGGAAGCACAGGGTCGGTTCCTGTGAACCTCAGGTCCCAACATCTTCATCAACTGAACGGTACACAGTCTTCTTACATGTATTGTTCAGTTGTGACTTCAGAGCGGTCGTGATAAAATGTATCATCCAATTTAGAAAGATGGTAACGATGACCCTATATGCGAGACAGCAAAAGAGACACAGAGAGAAAGAACAGACTTTTGGACTCTGTGGGAGAAGGTGAGGGTGGGATGATTTGAGAGAACAGCATTGAAACATGTATATCATCATATGTGAAATAGATCGCCAGTCCAGGCTCGATGCATGAGACAAGTGCTCAGGGCTGGTGCACTGGGATAACCCAGAGGGATGGGATGGGGAGGGAGGTAAAAGGGGGCTCAGGATGGGGGACACATGTACACCCGTGGCTGATTCATGTCAATGTATGGCAAAACCACTACAGTATTGTAAAGTAATTAGCCTCCAATTAAGATAAATTAATTAATTTTTAAAAAATGTATCCATCCAGAGCAGCCCCTGTGAAGTCAGACGCTCGTTCGATGAAGGGTGTTCTTGTTCCACACGTATCTGGAAGTGTTTGAACACCTTCACCACATTTTTTGAAGATGTTTGATGGTGCCATTAAATCATAGACATTTAGGGAAAGACGTGTGAGTGCCCCTGTGTGTGTGTGTCCAGTGTGTGTGTACGTGGTGTGTGTGAGTGTGTATTTGTGGTATATGTATGGTGCGTGTATCAAGTACATAATATGAGATTTGCGTGTGTAGATCTAATCATGCAGAGGCAAGTATGGAGAATACCATGGTTCATCAGTCTAGATACTTTTCAGTTCAGTTCAGTTGAGTCACTCAGTCATGTCTAATTCTTTGCAACCCTGTGGACTGCAGCACACCAGGCCTCCCTGTCCATCACCAACTCCTGGAGTTTACTCAAACTCATGTCCATTGAGTTGGTGATGCCATCCAACCATCTCATCCTCTGTCATCCCCTTCTCCTGCCTTCAGTTTCTCCCAGCATCAGGGTCTTTTTCAATGAGTCAGTTCTTCACATCAGGTGGTCAAAGTATTGGAGTTTCAGCTTCAGTATCAGTCCTACCAGTGAATATTCAAGACTGATTTCCTTTAGGATGGACTAGTTGGATCTCCTTGCAATCCAAGGGACTCTCAAGAGTCTCCTCCAACACCACAGTTCAAAAGCTTCTTTTACATAGAGGTGAAAAATGGTCATGAAATTTTGTGATTGGTTTTCATCTGTGGTCCCAGACTGACCCTGGTCAGGATGTTCCCAGGTTACTGTCAGTGGCAGGGTCATGGGGCTCAGACTGGCTTTCTGAGGTGGCAGCTTTGAAGGGTATTACTTATTGGGACAGACGTGTAAATACAGTAATATGTAGAGTAAGGTGCCATGCCTGTGTGTGGGTTAAAAAAAAAGTGTTGTGTTCACATGAGCCTTTTTTACTGTGGTACTGACGATAATTGTGTTTATATTGCAGAGTCTCATTGGTCTGATTTTTGAATCCAGTTAAACTCTTAGAAAAGGATATTCATATATCCACTAAGGACTGTGAAGAACTGAATGAAACATAACATTTAATTACATTGGGGGTGAGACATGCATTAGTCACTCAGTTGAGTTGGATTCTTTGTGACCCCATGGACTGTAGCCCACCAGGCTTCTCTGTCCATGGGATTCTTCAGACAAGAATACTGGAGTGCGTTGCCATGACCTCCTCCAGGGGACCCAGGTCTCCTGCATTGCAGGCAGATTCTTTACCTGCCTAGCCACATGGGAAGCCTGGAGGGGGGTCAGATCGTCTACTTAAGGGTATTGTTTGTTGAAGAACGTGTTGGCTACTCCTAGGGTTTGGTTTGACTCTTAAGACCATTTGTCAGCAGATGGATCTAACTTTAGATTAAAACGCCTCATGCACTCCCTGCACAGCAGATGATCCTTTTAAAAAAAAAAACAAAACAGTTCTAAAGACCTCTGGGAGATACCCTGCTTTTTCCTAGTGAGATAATAAGCATATTAGGCCATTGTTTAGAATAATGATGCACAGGTCCTATTCAAATCCTAGAACATTTTATAATTCTCAATGGATGTTGAGAATAACCAGCAGGATATTTTGAAAGAAAAGTTGCATTTAGCATAGAGAGAAGTAAAATAATTGTTTACTCCCCATCACTGCATGCCAGTGGGCCAGCAGTGGGAGAAATAGCTCTGAAGTCATGGAAGTGTGGCTGGCCTGTCATTACTGAAAGTGACACAGTGGTACCTCTTATTGCTATAGTTCAATCGCTCAGTCGTGTTCAACTCCCCATGGCCTGCAGCACACCAGGCATTCCTGCCTTCGCTATCTCCTGGAGCTTGCTCAAACTCATGTCTGTTGAGTCAGTGATTCCATCCAACCATTTCATCCTCTGTCGTCCCCTTCTCCTCTCTGCCCTCAATCTTTCCCAGCATCAGGGGCTTTGCCAGTGAGTCAGCTCTTTGCATCAGGTAGCCAAAGTATTGGAGCTGCAGCTTCAGCCTTAGTCCTTTCAATGAGTATTCAGGGTTGATTTCCTTTAGGATTGACTGGTTTGATCTCCTTGCAGTCCAAGGGACTTTCAAGAGTCTTCTCCAACACCACAGTTTGAAAGCACCAATTCTTCAGCGCTCAGCCTTCTTAATGGTCCAACTCTCAAATTCATACAGAACTACTGGAAAAGCCATAGCTTTGACTATGGGGACCTTTGTCGGCAAAGTGTTGTCTCTGCTTTTTAATATGCTATCTAGGTTTGTCATAGCTTTTCTTCCAAGGAGCAGATGTCTTTTAATTTCATAGCTGCAGTCACCATCCACGGTGATTTTGGAGCCCAAGAAAACTTTTAATTTCGTATTAGTGGGTTTTTTTTAAAGTTTGCATTGTCGAGCTCATGAGGGTTAGACAAAATGCAAATATGCATTATAAATGCATCCCTTTGAGCTTCATGAACTTGAGCTAAGGCTTCATTAAGGGACTCTTTCTGGGGAAGCATCTCCAAAACCCACCCCAATTTGGAGGCACACCCGTGCCTGTGGCATGGGTTCGGGAAGCCCCGGGCTTTGGGGACAGCAGGCCCCGGGCTGGAGCTGCCCTCCACTTACTCCATCTGTGACCGTAGACACGGCACATCCGGGCCACGTCTCAGTTCCTTTATCCAGGAAGCAGTGTCTCCACGGCAGGGTGCTGTGGGGGCTGAGCACGATGTACCCAGCACAGGGCATGGACTCCTGGAGCAGCCCAGGAGATGATCGCCATGGTTACGCCTATTTGTCAGTTAGCTCCAAATTCAACTGGTGTTGGGATTTAACTAATGATGGTAACCAGTGAGTTCGTTATCACTCCAATAATCACATACAGGAAGTTCCCTACATATGAACCTTCAAGCTGCGGACTTTCAAAGCTGCGCACGTGCACCATCAGCGTCAGGCGTGAGAGACCCTGCAGCTGGCCCTCCGTCTGCCATCGCTGACCATCCTTCGGCTCCACCACCTCCCACCGCCCCTCCCCAGTCAGTCACTCTTCCTGCCTGTTCACAGATGCCGGCCCCTGAGTGCCATTGTGCTGGCCTGTTGTGCTTTTCAAGGTACTGTCCTGTGAGATTAAAAATGCTTTATTTTTTCTGCTGTTTGTCTTTATGTATTATTTATGTGAAAAGTACTGCAAACGTATTACAGTACAACACTATATATAGCCAAGTGTGTTAGTTGGGTGCCCAAGCTAACTTGGTTGGATTTATGAACAAATTGGACTTACAAATGCACTCTCAGAATGGAACGCATTCGTATGCGGGAGACTTACTGTATGTGTAGGTTAAAAATCATTCCTAGGAAAATCCCAGTGTTGACACTTTTCTGTTTCCTTACATCTCCTTGTTCCGATAATGCAATGTAAGAACCGACCTGAATTGACCGTTCACTCTGCGTCCACCCCTGTTTTAGCCGCTTTGTACGTATTAATATATCATCCATCCCGTGAGTTTGGGACAGTCACCACTTCATTTTCACAGGGAGGAAGCTGAGGAAGGTAAGAAATTGGACTAAACACACACAGCCAGTCAGTGGGAGACAGGTAGCTGTTATGTAATAAGAATGCAGTTTTAAATGCCAGGGTTCATACTCTAGATAAGATGCTGCATCTGGCACCACACTTGGCATGTGGCAGCCGCTCCTTCCCCAGGGAACTGTGTTCTGAATCATATAAGTCAGTCTTGGATCTCTGTCTTCACTGTCATAACTGAGTGTTAGATCCATACGGTATTATCTGACTTGACACAAGCATTGTTCATTGTAAATCACATAGCTTGTGATGAAATTTTTGAAAATCAAAGGAGTCACACAGTCCAAAGATGTATCACATTGTGTATCCAGGAGATCTTAGGATTCAGGATAAGTGGTATTTCAAATGCATTTTGTGCCTGAGTGTGAGGTATCTTGGGCTTCCCAGGTGGTGCTAGTGGTAAAGAACCTGCCTGCCAATACAGGAGACCATAAGAGACGCGGGTTTGATCCCTGGGTCAGGAGGATCCTCTGGAGGAGGGCATGGCAACCCACTCCAGTATTCTTGCCTGGAGAATCCCATGGACAGAGGAGCCTGGTGGGCTATATATAGTCCATGGGGTCACAAAGAGTAGGACACAACTGAGGTGACTTAGCAGGCATGTATGTAAGATCTTTGGAATAATCATGCAGTTCGGATAGGACCTGCTTTGCAACTGGCCACAGAGATGGATTTTAGCTCAGTGGGCTCTTGTTTACAGTCATGCCGCATGTTGAGGAATTTGAGCTTTGATGCAGTGGTCTGCATTCTGTGCATGCGAGCTAGGTCACTTCAATTGTGTCCAATTCTTTGCAACCCCATGGACTGTAGCCTGCCAGGCTCCTCTGTCCATGGGATTCTCTAGGCAAGAAAAA
The DNA here is from genome assembly GCF_019320065.1 of Cervus canadensis. Taxonomy (NCBI): domain Eukaryota; kingdom Metazoa; phylum Chordata; class Mammalia; order Artiodactyla; family Cervidae; genus Cervus; species Cervus canadensis. The sequence continues at coordinate 107,967,695 of NC_057388.1, forward strand.
TGGAGTGGTTGCCATGCCCTCCTCCAGGGGATCTTCCCGACCCAGGGACCAAACCCACTTGGTAGGCAGGTTCTTTACCATAGCGCCACCTGGGATGCCCAGTCTGCACCCCGCTCCTTGAGAAAAATGTGAGTCTCCCTCCTCCTCCTGCTGCTTAAAGAGTTTCCCATGATCCTTGGAGTTCCAATGCAGCAAAGACAGAGCAGTGTGCGCTTTGGGGTCACAAGACGCGGGTCTCTGCGACTTTATCTCAATGGCATAACCTCATGTCTCACTGTCCTCACTGTCAAAGGAAGAGTTGGCCCCCCCATGCAAGTCCTCTCGAGAATTCTAGGTGATTGGAGCGTCGGCAGGGGGCCTGGTGCAGGGTTTTGGGTGTGTCCTCGGCAAGCAGATGGCCACCTTGTCCCTCCGAATCCCACTCTGCCTGTGACCCCCTCAGGCAGGTGTGGACCCCTCGCTTCCTTTGGCTGGTGGTGCTTCGCCAGTTGACCAGGTAACCTTTGCTCAGCCGTGCGATCCAGTGACTGCCTTGACTGAGCTGTTCTTAAGGTCTACTCCCTGGCACAGGTCCATGCAGTGGTCCCCAAAGCCTTCTTCAAACAGCATAGGGAACTTTCCTGGGGGTCCACTGGTTAAGACTCCCCGCTCCCATGGCAGGGGGCCCGGGGTTGACCCCCGATCGGGGACTGAAGGTCCTGCATGCTGCACGGTGAGGCAAAGTGATTTTCACACTGTCTTCGCCACTGGAGATGTCCCTCCCCTCTGTTCTCCATACCCCGGGAAGGAGCTGCAGGCTGTGAAACGCGTCCCCCTGACCTTGGGCACAGCCCTGGCTTCAGACTCAAAGCTGGGACCCAAGTGAGCGGTCTGTGACAGAAGACTAGCCACGGCCTCTCTTAGGGGCAGGTTCCCTGGAGTTGCTATCAAGAGGGATGCTTATGGGATAGAATTCACACATAACGGCTTGTGTATAATAACTTGGCATCGATATGAAGACCATTTGCAAGAAAACAAGAACTCTAATGCGTGTTGGGGCAGATAAATCTTCAGTGGTTTCTAAGGGGGTTGGAAGCACTCGTGACTATTACTTACATAGCATTAGTCGCTCAGTCGTGTCCGACCCTTTGTGACCCCATGGACTGTGTCCTCCAGGCTCCTCTGTCCCTGGAATCCTCCAGGCAAGAACACTGGAGTGGGTGCCGTGCCTTTCTCCAACCAGGAATCGAACCTGGGGCTCCCGCATTTCAGGTGGTTTCTTTACCTTCTGAGCCACCAGGGAAGCCCAGTATTTATATAACAGGCGATCAAATTAGAAGTGATGACTCTTACCCCCACTCCCCCTCAAATGTCAGAACCTGCCGGGACACCCTGCTCAGGCCAGAGTCAGAACACACCTGAAATCTCACTCTGGCCTCAGGGGCAATACCTGTACATACCTGAAGGTCAGGAGACCCACATGCAGTCTCCAGCTCCCACTCCGTCAGGAAGCAGGCAGTGATGCTCACCATAGCCCTCTCTGGATTGGGACTGGACTCATTCCCGCCGGCCCCATTGGCTCCACTGATGGGATCTGCTCACCTTCTGAACCCTGGAGTCCCTCCTGCATCACCCTAGAGCACTCATCTGAAAGGAGATGGGAGTAGACGTTCCGTGCTTGAAATCTGCAAGAGATCCTGCTTTGTATCCTGGGCTTGACACAGTTGTGCCCGTCATCTGGAGCGAATGATTCCAACTTTCTCTGCCTAGGCTTACCATCTGTAAGATGAGGATAGAAATGATCTACTTCATCGGGTTCATTTAAGGATAATTGAGTTAATGCCCAGGAATTGTAAGAATGCTGGGGACTCGGTATTTGCTGGCAAGCATTAGACATTGTCATTGTCATCATCAACAACAACACTGCCATCATCACCAACGGGAACTTAATGAGGACTTATGGAGGCAAAGCAGCATGTGTGGGGAATACAGCAATGGGGTAGACATGACTCCTTTACTCAAGGAACTCACTCTGCATTCCAGGCAGAGAGTAATAAAAATAACAGAAAACACATAATCTCTGTTATGAAGCTCAGGGTACCATGGGAATTCCAAGAACACATGGGATGCCTGGGAGGCAGGCCTGTATAGACAGACCTGGAGCATCCTTGATGATCCTGCTGTCTTTCCAGATAGAAGGTCGGATGGTCCAGCAGGAAGGACTCAGAGGAAGCTCCAGGCATCCCAGGTATATGCAGGCATGATGGGCAGACATCAGATGTCCGCCGTCTATATGGGCTAAACAGGGCCTTGTGGGGTCCTGTGATATTTGTTGCTGGCTTGTGTGTGTGTGTGTGTGTTTGTGTACCCACAATTTTATTCATTTATAAATAAATATATATTTATATATATAAATATGACTGTGCTGGGTCTTCACTGCTGCTCAGGCTTTCCCTAGTTGTGGCGCTCGGGGGCTACTCTCTGGTCCCAGGATGCAGGCTTCTCTGTGTTGGCTTCTCTTGTGGTGCCCAGGCTCTGGGGCATGCGGGCTTCAGTCGTTGTGGCGCCTGGGCTCTAGAACACAGGCTCAATAGTTGTGGCTCATGGGCTTAGTTGGTCCGTGGCATGGATCTTCCCAGATGGGAACCGTGTCTTCTGCACTGACAGGCAGAGTCTTTACCACTGAGCCCCCAGGGAAGCCTGCTGGCTTGTTATTCTGACACCACCAAGACAAGGGAACAGGTGTTTCTGGACCCACATCATTTCAGTCCTCTTTGCAGATGCATGGAAACAGCTGTTTTCAAATTCAAAAATAATATATTGTGCTACATAGAGCTTTTCTGCATTTCAAAGGTTTCCTAAACATTGCCTCGTTTGATCCTCATGACAATCACATTAGATACACAAGGCAAGTATTATTTGCCCTGTTTGACAAATGGGGACTGAGTCACAGGAAGGCACCTGATCATGGTCACCGGAGAATGAGGGCTGAGTCCCAGAACCCCTGTGGTCTGTGGAGTTGAGAGGAACCTATTATAGGTGGGTCTTGGCTGATTTATAGACCAGTGGGGTATTGTTACTGAATTCCGTAAGAACTGTGAGGTGATTTCCAGGACATAAGAAGTGGATAACTCATGCAGATTTCAACCAATTAATTGTATTTCTGAAATTAAAGACAGTCGAAGTATCCCAAAGTATTAAAAACAAGGCCTTGGGTACTGAGTGTGCCCCATCAGATAGTGAGTGCAGTGGTCATTACAGCAGGACTCACAGGAGCCAAAAGGTGGAAGCAAGTTGGGTGTCCATCAGTTACTGAATGCAGAAATAAAATATGGCCTGCACATGTAAAGGGATGCCACTCAGACATGAAAAACAGTGAGGTTCTGATCCATCCTCCAACATGGATCAACTTGAAAAATTATACTTAGTGAAACGGGCCAGGCAAAAAGGACAGATTCTCTATGATTCTGCTTATCTGAAATATCTAGAATAGGCAAATTCATTGAGAGAGAGAGTGTTAGAGGTTACCAGGGGCTGTCAGGAGAGAAGGGACTTGTTGTTTAGTGGTTAGGGATTTTCATGTCGCAGTGATGAGAACCTTGAACACAGATGGTAGTGATGGTTGTACAACCCTGTACTTACTGCCACTGCTTACGACTGGTTAAACTGGCAAATTTTGTATTTTGTGTATAAGTATCTGTGTCTGTACACAGAGGCAGACCTCATTTTTATTGTGCTTCACAGATATTGCATTTATTTTTTTATTTTTATTTTTTTTAACAAATTGAAGGCCTGTAGCAACCCTTTATTGAGTCTATGGGCACATTTTTCTAACAGCCTTGGCTCACTTAGTTTTTCCGCGTCACCTTTTGGTAAATCCCACAATATTTCAAACCCTCCACTAGCAAAAAGGTTTCAGTTCACTGAAGGCTCAGAGGGTGGTTAGCCAAATCAGTAAAATCAGAAGTGAAAAAGGAAGTTACAGCCAGCACCACAAGTATACAAAAGATGCTAAGAGACTCCTATGCACAACTGGCGCTAGTAGTAAAAAACCTGCCTGCCAGTGCAGGAGATATAAGAGACACAGGATCGAGCCCTGGATGGGGAAGATCCCCTGGAGGCGGGCCTGGCAACCCTCTCCAGTATTCTTGCCTGGAAAATCCCGTGGACAGGCTAGTCCATTCGGTCACACAGAGTCAGACATGACTGAAGCAGCTTAGTACAGCATGCATCAACAGCTATATGCCAATCAAATAGACACCCTGATTCTTAGAAAAGGTACAATCTCCTGTGACTGAACCAGGAAGAGATAATATGAACGGGTCAATCACCAGTACTGAAATTGAATCAGTAATTTGGAAATTCCCAACAAACAAAAGTCCAGGATCAGATGGCTTCACAGATGAATTCTATCAAATATTTAGAGAAACATTAACACCTGTCCTTCTCAAACTATTCCAAGAAATTTCAGAGGAAGGAACATATACTTCGAAACTCATTCTATGAGGCCAACATCACCTTGATACCAAAACCAGACAAAGATATCATAGAAAAAGAAAATTACAGGTCAGTATCACTGATGAACATAGATGCAAAAATCCTCAACAAAATATTAGCAAACTGAGTCTGACAATACATTAAAAGGATCATACACCATGATCAAATAGGATTTATCCCAGGGATGCAAAGATGTTTTTCAGTATCCGTAAATTAATGTGATACGCCACATCAACAAATTGAAGAATACAAACCACAGAATCATCTGAACAGATGCAGAAAAAGCTTTTGACAAAATTCAACATCGTTTATGATAAAACTCTCCAAAAGGTGGGCATAGAGGGAATATATCTCAACATAATAAAGGCCATGCATGACAGACCCACAGCTAACAACATGCTCAGTGGTGAAAAGCTGAAAGCATTTCCTCTAAGATCAGGAACAAGACGAGGATGCTCAGTCTCCCCACTTTTGTTCAACTTAGTATTGGAAGTTCTAGCCACAACAATCAGACAAGAAAAATAAGTAAAAGGAATAAAAGTAAAAAAATAAGTAAAATTCTCACTGTTTTCAGAAGACTTGATACTATACATAGACAATCCCAAAGACACCACCAGAATTTAGCAATAAAGCATTTTAAAATTAAGGTATGTATGCTGTTTATTTAGACATAACGCTGTTGCACGTGATGTGTGTGTGCTCAGTCGCTTAGCCACATCCAGCTCTTTGTGACCCCGTGGACTATAGCCCGCCAGGCTCCTCTGTCCATGGGATTCTCCAGGCAAGACTACTGGAGTGGGTTGCCATTTCCTTCTCCAGGGGATCTTCCTGACCCAGGGATCGAACCCACATCTTTTGTGTCTCCTGCATTAGCATACGGATTCTTTACCACTGTGCCACCTGAGAAACGCTCTACTGTACACTTACTAGACTACAGTAGAGTGTAAACAGAACTTTTATGTGTGCTGGGAAGCCAGAAGTTTCATAGAGCTTGCTTTATTGCAATATTCACATTATTGTGGTAGTCTGATTCGACACACAGTATCTCCAAGGTATGTCCACGTATGTGTGTGTCTGTGTGTTTAAAACACAGCTATAGTAACTCTTCGTGAGGAAGTGTTTTTAAAAAGTGAAGAGATGGCAGCACAGTGAAAATTGTCATTTTTGAGAAGCCTCGTAAGTTCTTATATTTTTCATGAGAAAAAAAGCATTGGTATCACAATGCAGAGGTGCTCTTCGTTTCACTTTAAGCCTGATTATTCCTGCCGTGTGTTTATGAAACATACGCAGAGCACTGGTGTGTTTAGAATATAGAAAAGGCAAAGTGTGTAAAGGAGATAACAATTTAACTTTTTGCAAGAAAACTCTGGCGTGTTTTTCATTCTGACAGATTGGTGAGAAGAAAGATGCGGGCTCTACTTTCGTAAACCCGTTTATCCTTCCATTCTCAAGAGCCATTTGCCACCAGTTATTCCCTGTCATACAGAAATATACCTCGAAGAAAATATAGCTAATTCCTCCGTATGGTTTTCAAATATATCTGCTCTTGATCAGTGTGCTAAATATTTCATAGCTTGTATGCTGCAGGCTAGAAAAGAGTGGATTCAATTTTCCAAGACCGTGGAACTGAAAAGAGTTCTTACATTTTACAGAAAGGGCAGGACAAGTCACTGAGATGGGAGACAGCTTTGTCTAGTGATGAGGAAAAGAGGAAGTGATCCCCCGGCCCAGGTCCCCAGTCTGCCTCCAGCTTCATCAACAGTCTGGGGCAATTTCATCCTTTGTGCCTCGAAGCAGCCATGAGTAAAATGGTTTATGATGCTTAATCCCTTGGCTGCATATTCAGTGTAGAGACTGAGCCTTGGGGTCCTTGGGACCGTGCAGGTCATGCGTGCCTCAGACCATTATGGAAGGTAGACCAGACGCTGCAATAGAAGTAGGCAGCAGGTCATCTGATGGCCTTGCAAGGAGATGGCCTCTATCTCTCAAGTGACTTGGAAAAGGGCATTCTCTTCCAGGCAAGGAAATTACTGACAAGACCTGAATTTTAAGGCAAGGCTCCCCAAATATCCAGAGTCAGCGGCCAGGTGGCCTTCAAGCCCAGCCCTCTCATGGCACTGCCCCTCCCCTGAGGCCATCTGTGCCCTCCTGGTGGAAAGTCGCTGTGGCCTTGGGGACCATCCGTCCATGGTGTTCAGGAGGCAGCTCTCCTCTCCTGATGCCCCCTGGCGTCACTGAGGCTGCTGTCTGATCGCTCTCCCTGACGGCTGGGTCTGTTGTCTCGTTGCTGTTCAGTCGCTCAGTCGTGTCCGACCCTTTGTGACCCCATGCACTGCAGCACGCCAGGCCTCCCTGTCCATCACTATCTCCTGGACCCTGCTCAAACTCATGTCCATTGAGTCTGTGATGCCATCTAATCATCTCATCCTCTGTTGTCCCCTTCTCCTCCCGCCTTCAATCTTTCCCAGCATCAGAGTCTTTTCCAGAGAGTTGGCTCTTCACCTTAGGTGGCCAGAGGATTGGAGCTTCAGCTTCAACATCAGTCCTTCCAATGAACATTCAGGGTTGATTTCCTTTTGGATGGCCTGGTTTGATTCTACTTAGTATAAAAGGCCTCCCGAGTTAATGGTTTATGTCATCTGTTTTAGGTCCATGTGATGTTGTTATGCCACTGGACACATATCATGGGGACCTATCCTCGGCTGTCATCACTTATGTTCCAAGAATTCTGTCTGTCCGCAAGGGAAGAAAAAAGAATAAGCAGGGGACTGAGGAGGAGACAGGAGCTGGCAGGAGCAGAGGGACCCGGGGCATCATCTGCTTCCCCCAGGTCCATCTGCGTGGCTGGCTCAAACCAGCGGCCCGGCCTTGCTTCTGGAACCAGACTCCCTGAAGGGCTGGCAGAAGGATCTCTTGTCACTTGCCGTCTTCCCTAATAAAACAGCAGCATCTGGCAGAGCAGGGAAACCAAGATGCGTGGTGAACAGGAGAGGCGGGTCAGGCCCTGCATTCTGTCAGGAAGCTTGTCCAGAGCTGTTCCTGCTCTTTCTGTCTCCGAGAGAGCAAGAATATTACAGGTGAAGGTGTGGGATCCATCTCGAAGGAATCGGAATAGTTTTAGAGGATTTGGCCCCCGACCTAATAGGGACTTTCTCCTCTAGAAAATGAGTCTGGTAAAATGGGCAAAGCCACGGTCATCCATAGGAACATGACAGGTCTTCACTAGATGGCCTCAGCCATTGTGCATCTGAGAGGAGCTGGTCCTCCTCCTGGCCATGTGTCCCCCAAACCCCCAACAAGCTTGTGATCTTAGGAGCCTGGAGAAGTTTGCTGGATTCGGGAGACTGATCATGGGATGTGGTACATCCATTGTTCTTACTCTGCAATCCGGCAACTGAGTTGCGCTGTGTGAACCTTCTGCCCAGAGGTGTAGGCCGGGGTGGCGGGCCGGCAGGGGACAAGGCCTGGGAAAACACAACATTCAGGGCAGGTAACTGGACGTGGGATTCGGTGCCGCTCTGCCCACTGGCTGGGCGAAGCCAGTGATTCCGCATCCCCCCGCCCCCAGGTGCACCAGCCGTGTTTCCACTGTAGGGATCACAGCCACGTGCAGAGGACCCAGAGCCACACGGGGGTGGCCGCGACCTCGCCGAGGGACCTGAGACCCGGCATGCCACCTCCCTGGGCACGTGCAGCCTTCAGCCACTCTTCCTCTAGAGGGAGGAGACGGTTTATGCCTTGACCACTTCTTAAGGCAGGTTTGAATGGTGATGAGATCCTGTGTAAAGGTATATTATAAGTTGTTCTCTACACAGAAGGCACGATTTGTCAAAAGCAATTTCATCTATGTGATGAATCCCTCCAAGTTTTACTCCCTGCAAATGGCAGGGAAAAAAAGCCTCTGCAACAATGAATGCTTCAACAGGTATTTATTGAGCACCTACCACGTGGCAGATACTGAAGCACTTGTAATGTGTTGGTGAATAAAGCAGATTTCAACTTAATGCCCTTTTGGAGTTGGCATTCTAATGGACACTCGAAGAAATCTGGTTGCAGGTAGGCTGAAATGACAGGGAGAGTTATGAAACATGAAAATCATGGGCCAGGGAGTGATACAGATGCAAGTTTCAGGAAAGATTGATTTTTAAAATTAGCGCAGTGTTCCCGGGCTCTGCCTCTTGAGACTGACAAGCTCTTGTCTGTCTCTCTTTGTACTTGTGGAATTCAGTGAAGACACAGTGTCAAGAGTGCAGACCCATTTGAAGAGGGAGGCTTGTCGAGTGGCAGGGAAAAAGAAAAGCATTTCAGGGAAGATGATGCTAAATGGAAGCTGATGGAAGGAGGAAAACACACCACGTGGGAAAGCGGAGCCTGGTGACGAAGAAGCAGGGCGAGATGGGGTACAGTAAGAAGATCCGGTGAAAAATAAAACGCTGTCATCAACCGAGGCTGGAAAATATTTCATAGACTTCATAAATCATCTAGACACTGACTCCCGGCTCCCGGCTCCTGTGGGATGAAGCTCTCTATGTGGAACGTGTTGTAAATACAGGCGAAAGGTCGCCAAGCCAATGACGGAGTCCTTCCTGTGGTCTGGGTTCCATCTGTGGGCCAGTGGCTCGCAGGAAGCCAACGGTACCTGATTCACAGTGCAAGTCAGAGGCGCTGCGCCCCCTGAGCTGGTTCAAAGGCCACGGCATAAATGCCAGGAGCACCTACTGAACACTTGTACGAGGCGTGGCAGTGAGCAAGGCGAGCAGTCCCCTGCCCCCGGGGCCCAGGCTGGTGGCCCATGGCCGGAAGCGGGCAGTGAAGCACCCAGACACACACAGCTCTGCGGGTAGCAGACTCTACGCCGACACCAGTGGGCACCACATGCCTACGCCAGCGGTCCCCGACCTTTTTGGCCCCAGGGACCCATGTCATGGAAGGCAATTTTTCTATGGACCATGGATGGGGGGATGGTTTCATGATGATTTAAGCACACTGCATTTATCGTCCACTTGAATCTAATGCCACCGCTGATCTGACTGGTGGTACCATTCTGCAGCCTGGAAGTTGGGGACCCCTGTCTTATGTGACCCCAGAGAGCATCCTTGACGTTGAGATTGTGGGTCTTTATTTTGCCCAGTAATCCCCACTCATCCAGAGTTCATAGAACACAGGGTGAATTGTGTACTCAGTCCGTTCAGACCGCTGTAACAAAAATACCATGTACTGGGTAGTGAATAAACAAGAGAAATATACTTCTCGCAGTTCTGGAAACGGAAAGTCCCCAGTCAAGGCTCTGGCAGATTCTGTGTCTGGTGGGGGCCAGCTGCCCGGAGGTTCCTAGATGGAGGTTTCTCACTGTGTCTTCAGGTGAGGGAAGGGTCCCGGGAAGTCTTGTAAGAAGGGCTGATCCCACTCACGAGCCTCCACCCTCATGACCTCATCACCCCCACAAAGGCCCCACCTCCAAACACTAGCATGTCGGCCTTAGGGTGTTTTGTTTGTTTTGTTTTTTATCCCTGATTTTTTTAATTGAAGGACAATTGCTTTACAGAATTTTGTTGCTTTCTGTCAAACCTCAGTGTGAATCAGCCATAGGTATACATATATCCCCTCCCTTTTGAACGTCCCTCCTATCCCCTCCCCACCCCACCTGTGTAGGTTGGTACAGAGCCCCTGTTTGAGTTTCCTGAGCCAGACAGCAAATTCCCGTTGGCTATCTGTTTTACATGTGGTAATGTGAATTTCCCTGTCGGACTTAGGTTTTAACTATGAATTTGCGGGGGACACAAGCGTCCATCCCACATGTATGAGCTTTTCTTGTTGCTTCAGCCACCCTGACCAGATTAATCAAAATAAGGGACGAAAGAGTCCTCAGGTTGAAATACAATGGTTGGGTAAAATACAGCGCTTGGTGGAATGACCAGATGGAGGGGATGTTGAAAAATAAATGAGGTGTGATCATTACGATTTATCCCCATCATTACGGACTTGCTTATTAGGAAGTTCCACGTGGGCACAGGGCAGCCAGGGAAAAGTACGAATAAAAGGTGAACATAAGTTGGCAAATGTTTCTCACGTGGACAATGCCTTGTGTTGGGCCTTGCAGAGGATTATTTGTGTTGCTGCACCTAAATTTACCCAAAGAAAATGGATTCGCTCTTAATCGCTCAATGAGTTCTTTCGAGTTGACCCTGATATGCAATTTTAATTTTTCTCTTTTATCCATCCCACCGTTTTACTTCAGGCACTTCTTTCTCACATCGATGACTCCAAAAACTTCCTAAACTGCTGTCCTAGTTCATTTTCCACATGCTGAAGAGACCTTTCTAAATGGCAAATATGCTCATGACATTTTAATGCCTACATTTTTTGTTCAGTTGTCTGCAGGGGAGAGCTTGTCCCCTTAATAAACAGGATCCTCATAATCCGAGCCTCACCCACCTCCTCACCCACACCTCACCCCAGTGCTCTAGATTTCCTGCAGCCCCTCAAAGGACCTTCTTGCTCATTGTCACCATTCAACCCCACCTGGTACCCCACCGCTCAGTCCTGTCTGCTCTAGTCCACCTGGCCCCCTATCATTCCTGTGGGATGTCCTACAAGAAAAGCCTTTGAGAACCACAGGTCCTTTGCTTTACCCCTGCACACACGTGCCTTCACGTGCATCTGGAGATACAGATTGTTTGTCTGCCCTCCCACCCGACGGGGTGACCTTCAAAGCTGAGGTTGTATTTTCTGTATCTGTGTTTCCCCAGTATCTCACTTTGTTGTTGTTGTTTAGTCGCTAAGTTGTGTCTGACTCTTTGCATTCCTATGGGCTGCGGCATGAACTCTTATAGGCTTCCCTGTCCTTCAGTATCTCCTGGAGTTTGCTCAAACTCGTATCCATTGAGTCAGTGATGCCACCCAACTGTCTCATCCTCTGTCGCCCCCTGCTCCTCTTGCATTCAATCTTGCCCAGCATTAGGATCTTTTCCGATGAGCTGGCTCTTTACATCAAGTGGCCAAAGTATTCTAATACTTCAGTTTCAGCATCAGTCCTTCCAGTGAATATTCAGGGTTGATCTCCTTTAGGATGGACTGGTTTGATCTCCTTGCAGTCCAAGGGATGCTCAAGAGTCTTCTCCAGCAATGTAGCTCACTAAGACCTGGCATATAGTAGATGCTCAATAAATGTCTAGAAACTAAATGATAGAGACAAAAAATGGTGACCAATCAGGATTTCCCAATGGTAATCTCTTGTGTGGAATGGAACAGAAACTCTCAGCAAGTTGAAAAATGATGTTGGACTTTGGGACCCTGGACCAGTTTGCAGTTGTCTGTCCTCTAAAAAACATCCTGTGTGAATTCCATCTGAGCCCCAGGAGGGGAGGGTCCCTGGGGTGTTGACTAGCCTGGGGCATCCTTAGGTATTAGTCTGTATGGGGAATCTTCGCCTTGCTCATCACTACCACCAAATACTAAATTGGAAACCAACCTGGGCTTGAAAAGGAGGCGTCTGAGTTTGCATGAATTCAAGTTCCTGAAAGGGAGAATCGGACTGGCTTGCCACATGTAACATGGGTTACATGGCTATAGATTGGTGTCGTTGGGTCAGGCCATAGACCCTGGTCCAGTCATCCGTGCCTTGGTACTCCTGTCTCATCCTAAGCAAGATGCTTAAAGGGGGATTTCTATACAGAATGAGCCCAATGATGGACATGGACATACAGCTATTTTCTATTAAACCATAAAACCCCAAGAGAAGGAAAGCACGCTCCATCCTTAATTCTCCTGAATCAAGGAGCATGTTGGCTCCACTCCTTTTTAGAGGTATGGCAAGAATCTGTGCTCGTCAGAAGCACTTATTTCATTTGAAGGATGAGGAGAGTTTCTGAAAGCTGATGAAAAGAGTCAGGGAAGAAGGTAGCCTCAATCTAGAAGTGAACTTCCTGGGTTTCTTCAAGTTAGTAACTCTGAGCGGAGTAGGTCTATTCATTTGATCCATTGACAGATTCTCAATTACAGTTGATATAGAGAAATGCGGTGTCTTTCATCTGTGTCAACTGACTCTGTCATCAATAGGCTTACGAATGATAGCAATCACAAAAGATAAAAGCACAATTGTGATTTTGAAGTCTTGATGAGGAAAATACTTTAAAACCGGAGTCTTTCTGGCCTCTTATGAATGTTACTGTATCAGCTGTGCTGTTTCCTACCTGTCATCCCACTCAGAATGGGCTGTGAGAAATCACTCATCGTTTGGTAGGTTTCAGTCTTCTGTCCTCTTTGAGATGTGGCTCAAACTCAGCTGGAGACATCATTAATTCATTCAGGCGAGCTTTTTCTCCATCGCATGCAGGCCCTTCAGTTGCTTTGGCGTAGTGGCACATTTTATAAATGGATAGATTGAAGGCGGGAGAAGGGGATGACAGAGGATGAGATGGTTGGATGGTATCACCGCCTCGATGGACATGAATCTGAGCAAGCTCCTGGAGTTGGTGATGGACAGGGAGACCTGGCGTGCTGCAGTCCATGGGGTCACAAAGAATTGGACAAGACTCCGAGACTGAACTGAACTGAACTGATGCTGAAAAGGGGAAGTTACTAGTGTTGAAACCTGAACCTGCTTAAGGAGCTGACTCTGGTGTGCTCCTGAGAGCTTCCGGGAGAAGTTGCGGGTTCGAGAATTCTCGGAAAGAGAGAGAAAGCTTTGAAATAAAAGGGAAAACAGGCCCATGCACAGGGACAGTTTCTCTTAGAGATCTTAGAAGAGTGGTTTCCTCACATTTCACCATTGACCCCATTTCACAAAAGTTTCCCAAAATAATAGCCATCCTAAGAACTGTGTCCACTTGTATTTTCTGTTTTATTGTAGTTTTTCTCTGAATGCTGGTTCACACAGTAAGTGATAAAATTAATTTCATCACACAAATCTTGCAGTTGTCTTCATGTAGCTGCTTCTGTGTTCCCCAACAAGTAGTCATCTTTCCTGTTTCCTGTGGGGGCTGGTGGAGAGTCAGACTCACATTCAGCAGATCTTATTATTATTTGATAGGCTGAGCTCCAGTTCTTAAGGACTTTACTTTTAATGCTCAGCAAAAGAAACTTAAAAAGACATGATAAGGTACATGGAACCTTTTATGCTTGTCTGGTGAATTGAGGAAACATATCTTCCTTCTGTGTTTTGTCATTGATTTCTAAAATGTAAGATTTTTTTTTTCCTCTTTAGTAGTCATTGTTTTCCCCTTTTCATCTTTCTCCTTTACAAAGTGTTCATCTGCAGTGAGGGCCTTGGTGGATCCTGCGTCTTAAGCCTGGGAGCCTTTGTTTCAATGATATGCAGCTCCCGTCGTGGGGACAGGGTCCTGGCTGGATGCTGAAGTGAGGGTAGGTGGGCTGGAGCCCCAAGTTCTCAGGAAGCCTTGGCTTCACTCCCATCACCTTGGCGCCGTCCCAACCTACGTCTCCTCCCGTGGATGCTGTTCACCCTCCCAGGGCTGCCCGCATCCACGTCTCCATCTCTCAGTGATCCGTTCACTGTGACCACACTAGCCCGTAAGGCTCCAGGAGGGGCTCTGTGTGTCCTGATTCTGTCTGAACGTCTTTGCTGATAACAAGTTGCCTAGAATGAATGATCAGGGTCCGGTCTCTCCTGGTGCTCATGTGAAGAAAGACTCACGTCCCCTGAACTTCAGTGGCAGTGACACTCAAGTTTTCCTGAAGTCCTCTTCCTAAAACACCCACGTTTCTGATGTTTTCTGTGTGCTGAGCGCTGGGCATCCGAAGAAGCAGACGTGTCCTTAAGGTGACCTCAGTCCAGCAGAGGAGAGCCTCTGATGGATCCCTTGCTCTGTCTGTTGGTTTACTAGTTGAGCCCATTTAGTCCTGGCCATGCTCTGTGAGCTGTCTACCATTGTGTGCATTTAACAGCTGAAACCTGGAATCAGTGGCTTACCTATGGCCAGCAAGTGAAACAGACCTGGGATTTGCACATAAGAAATTATTCTGACCTTAAAGCTCATTCCTCTAACTGATATGTAGCACTTCATTCTTCCCAGGGTTTGCCCTGGAGAAACCCACAACGGGGCAAGGAAACCAGATGGGGAAGTCGGCCACGATGCCATGATGAACAAGACTTCACACAAGCATGGGACATAAAAGTTGTGATGGGAGAACAGTCAGGCAAGAAGTGAGATCTAGGGGGGAGGTAGGAGGCAGCATTTAACTGGGCATTGAAGGATGAGTAGGAGCTCATCGGATTGGAGGGCTGGGGTAGATACTAGAGCTCCTTCTTCGGTAGACAACATGTTTTCTTTGACCTTCCTCTGTTCACGTCCTTGCTTCTGTATTAGCTTCCAAGAGGAGCTGTCATCGCCATGGTATGCATCTCCAGTGTGAAGTGACCCATTTGGGGGTCATTCACACTGCCATTTACACCATCCCCAAAGTCAACTTGAATGTGTTCTGCAAAGCTGGACAACAGTGGTTTCACAGACAGATCCTCCTCTGGGAATTGTCTGCAGGAATCTGTTGACTTATTTATTTGGTGTTGAAAACGAAGCAGGAGAATTCAGAGGCTTGGAGGGACTTGTTATATAAGATGTATCTTCCTACATGGGTATGAAAGCTCTTCCTGACCCTGATTCTGGTGCTAGATAACCACACCTGGGCCAGACGGCAGGGGGTGAGCGGGGGTCCTGGGAAACCAGGGAGGAGGCAATGCGCATGCCTGGAGGATGGCCCAGGGGCTCCTTTGAGGGTGTCTCTCCGGAGGCACCAATGACCATATTGCAACAGCGGAAAGACCTGAGTCCCCCTCCATGCCTGCTGTTACCCAACTAGCAGGAGAGCTCGTTCACAGCGGGCCTTGCGAACAGCCCTGGAAATTTCAGCCTGGGCCATCAGAGACTGTCACCAAGACATCTGTCGGGCTGCTGTTGCCAAGGTCATCCTGGCAGCGTGAGGCACCTGGGGAGAAGCGGGCAGTGCCCAGCCGTGACTAGCCAGCTCAGGTTGCCCACCTGCCTGGGCGCCAGGTTGCCCATGCTCTCTGGCCAGGCTTCACGATACAAGATGGGTCAGGGGGAGACGCGAAAAATAGCAGTTGGAATGGAATTAAGCTACTTCGGCATGAAACATGCACATTTTTAAATGAGGTTTTCAAAATGCCACACAGTTTGTATTGCATCTGGTCCCCCTGATGGTTGAGACGAGGCTGCTATTGAACAGCCTGGGGTGTGACCAGGTGTAGGGGAGACAGTTTCAGACGTTTTTGCACAGTGGCAATTTGCATAAATTTGATTATCAACCTTGGAATATCTACCTGGACTCACCCAATAGAATTTCCCAGCTGGAAGGTATTCATACCAGGGGACACCTAATTCAGGGAGTGTGATGGGTCTACACAGAGTGGAGAGTTGGACTTACACGGGGACCCACGGCAGGCCCATCCTTCAAACCATTGCCTGTGTGACCTCGGGCAAGTGATCCGATCTCTCAGAGCCCCTTTTCCTTTATCTATAAATTGAGAATTAGTTATTTCCTAGGACTGTTAGGAGAGTTAATTAAGATGGTACAAGTAACCATGCAGGGCTCCTGAGGGGTCTCAATACATGTCTTAAGCTTGGTTTTTTTTTTTTGAATATTTACTTATTTAGGGCTGCGCTGGGACTTGGTTGCTGCTCTTGGGCTATCTCTAGTTGCGGCGAGCAGGAGTCAGTGTCTTGCTGCAGGGCACGGGCTCAGTAGCTGTGGCCCAGGGGCTGAGTTGCTCTGGGGCACGTGGGATCTTCCCGGACCAAGGATCAAATCCACGTCTCCTGCACTGGCAGATGATTCTTACCCACTGGATCGCCAAGCAAATCCCTCTCCACTCATTTTATCTGGACTTTTCGCCACCCTACTTGCAGGAGGGGAAGCTGAGGTTTACAGAGGTAGAGCTGACATCACGTGATCACCCGTGGTCCAAGCAAAGCCCCCTCTGACTTCCCCCTTCCTGTGCCTCACGCTCCCCGCTGCCTCTCTTCCTCCCTCCCTGCGTCTCCCTCCCAGTTCAGGCCCCTTTCCCTCCCACCATCAGCAGACCTTATATCACATCCGCTGGGTAGCTTTCAGTTTGTAGTTTTTGCAAAACACGTATCTTTGTACGAATGCATTTCTGATTTGTTAGAAGGTTTCTGGATGTATGCATATGTGTTCTGTGTGCATTATTTGTGCAAATGTATTCACACATGTATGCATATGTGTGTGTGTGTCAGTGCGCGTTTCTGTCTCTGAGTTTTTGCTCTGAGCACTGTGTCTGTCATCCATCCCTGCTGCCCTGTATACACGTGGCCTTGCTGCTCATCACTGCTTAGTGTTGACTGGCGTGCGTCCAGAGCATTTTGCACGGCCCTCCGCGAGGATTGCCTCCAAACCCTCTCCCCACCTCCACCACCACCTCTTTCCCCTTGTGCTTCCTAAGAGAAAGAAAGTGAAAGTGTCCGTTGCTCAGTCGTGTCCAATTTTTTTGTGACCCATGGACTGCAGCCCACCAGGCTCCTCTGTCTATGGAATTCTCCTGGCAAGAGGACTGGAGTGGGGTGCCATTCCCTTCTTCAGGGGATCTGCCCAACCCAGGGATTGAACCCGGGTCTCCCGCATTGCAGGCTGACTCTTTATTGTCTGAGCCCCCAGAGAGTGCTTCCTAAGGCAGAACCAAAAGACATTTATATGCTACAAGTCTGCATCTCCTATTAGACTCGGAGTCTATGAGAACACATTTCCTGACTCACACAGAAAGCACTCAGCACACGGTAACACATCTGTAAACACGGGCCGGGGGCGTCTCCAACAGCTGGACACGCTGGCTCAGGCCAGGCGTCCTGCGGCCTCATCTCCAGGGACAGTGGGTAACATTACCTTACCTCGTGAAGGTTTATGATCAGCGAGGGAAGCATCTTTTAGGGAAAGATGAAAATCATTCAAATGGAATTTGTCATTGAATTCCTTTGAATACACCATATTATTCATGTATCCAGACAAACAGTATCAAGCACTTACTCTAGGTGATGGAGGTATGGATTTTGCAAGCCATTTGAATGCTTTCAGTATTCCCAGATCCACAGAAGATTCTGGCTTCCAGGGCAGTGAACTCCAGTCCGTGGGTCTGCTGTGGCCTTTGGAGAGGACGCTGTCAGAATGTACACAGGGGTGTGTGGCGGGTTGCAGGTCAAGTCCCAGTCTCCCTACGAGAAATGAGATGCTCTGAAAACAGTGCGAGAGGGGAACTGTGTGGAAACATTTGTCTTCCTGTGAAGACAGGAGGCTGATGGCAAAAAACGGTTAGGGTTTTTTTCCCATGGTCTTTCCTTTTAGGGAATCGGAGGAGTGGTCTACTTGGATAGAAGTTGTTTTTTTTTTTTTTTTTTTCTATTGATTTTGTGATTCTGAGTGAGGGCACATAACTGTAATTGACAAGTAACAAGAGTCACTCTAGACCTGGGGTCTGCAAGCTTTTTCTGCAAAGCATCAGATAATAATGTTATGCCTTGCAGGTCACATGGCCTTTGTCACAAGTTCAATTCTGCTACTATAGTGCAAAAGCATTCATTAGACAACGTGTGAGTGAACGGGCTCAGCTGTGTCCCAGTAAAACTTTATTTATAAAATAAGAAGTGGATCAGGTTTGACTCAGGGGGACCTGACTTAGAAGCTCACTTATTTGCTACATCTGGAAATCAACATACATTTCTCAGGTCTCTTAAGATGGATCAGAGACTTCCCTGGAAGCCCAGGGGTTAAGACTCAGTGCTTCCACTTCAGGGAATGTGGATTTGATCCCTGGTCAGGGAACTAAGATCCCACAAGCCACACAACATGGCCAAATAAATAAATAGATAAGATCAGCTCCTGTTTCTTCCTAATTGGCTGCAATTTTAGGGGGATACTCTTAGCAAAACTGTTAGGAGTAATAAAAAGAGAAGACAGAAGAGGAATTTGTCCTGTGTTCATTTGAGCTCGTCTTGGTTGTACATGACAGAAAACCCAAGTCATGGTGGCTTATATAAGAGAGAAATTTCTTTCTGTCTTCTGTATAAAAAATGTGGAGGTAAGAAGCTCAGGAATCTGCTGCTGCTGCTGCTGCTAAGTCACTTCAGTCGTGTCCGACTCTGTGCGACCCCATAGACGGCAGCCCACCAGGCTCCTCTGTCCCTGGGATTCTCCAGGAAAGAATATTGGAGTGGGTTGCCATTTCCTTCTCCAGTGCATGAAAGTGAAAAGTGAAAGTGAGATGGCTTTTCTGTTTTCTCCCATGAACGGTCTGGATTTCATGATTCAATATTATAGCAAACATTTCAGGTAGAAAGATGGGAAAAGGGGAGAGGAGAAGAAGAGTATTAGTAAATTAAGAATATTCACCTCATTATGAATGAGGTGAATATAAAGTGAATGCTTTACCAGTCACCTCTATTTATCTCCTGTCATGGTTGATTTTATGTGTCAGTGCAGCTGGCCCGTGGTCCCAGCGTTTGGTCTCCTAGATGTTGCTGTGAAGGACTGGTGCTTTTTAATGGGATTAACATTTAAGTCAGTAGCCTTCTGAGTAAAGCATATTACCCTCTTTAGTGTGGGTGGGCTTTGTCTAATCAGTTGAAGGCTTTAAGAGAAAAGAGACCAACCTCCCCAAAGGAAGACAGAATTCTACCTCCAGATGGCCTTTTCCCTGGGTTTCCAGCCTGCTGGCCTGCACAGTCCTACCCTGCAGATTTCATATTAGCAAGCCCCCGCAATCAAATGAGCCAACTCCCTAAATTCCTAAAAATAACCAACCTCGGGACTTCTCAGATTGTGCAGGAGTTAAAAATCTGCCTTCCAGTGCAAGGGGCATGGGTTCAATCCCTGGTCAGGGAACTAAGATCCCACATGCCATGGGGGCAATTAAGCCTGCATGCCAAAGCTAAGACCCAACACAGCCAAATAAAAAAAAGTAACCAACCTCTCTCTCTCCGTATATGTATGTGTATATGTATGTGTATGTGTATATGTATGTGTATATGTATGTGTGTGTATGTGTATATGTATGTGTATATGTATATGTATGTGTATGTGTATATATATATGCATACAAACGTTTGGATTCTGTCCCTGGTGGCTCAGATGGCAATGCGTCTGCTACAATGCGGGAGACCCAGGTTCGATCCCTGGGTCCAGAAGATCCTCTGGAGAAGGCAGTGGCAACCCATGCCAGAACTCTTGCCTGGAAAATCCTGTGGACAGAGGAGCCTGGTAGGCTGCAGTCTGTGGGGTCGAAAAGAGTCGGACATGACTGAGCGACTTCAGTTTCTTCTTTATGTGTACACACACACACACACACACACACACACACACACACACACACACACACACACACACACACACACACACACACACACACACACACACACACACACACACACACACACACACACACACACACACACACACACACACCCTATTGGTTCTGTTTCTCTGGAGAAATCCAGTCTTCAGGAAACTTAGCCACATCTCCTCCCTAGTGATAATTTTCAGTATGTATCTCTATAAGTTCTTTTTCTAAACTTACTTCTTTGGATCCTGACGGGACTCTCCAGGGAATCTTACCTTGCTGCCCATATTCACTTTTATTTTCAGGGAACTGTAAGTTAGAATTGGTTTCTCTTGCCGATGGTTAATGCTAAAAAAAAAAAAAAAAATCAAGATCTTCAGGGATCCTACTCTAAGGCCATTCTGATCCCTTACAGCAACAAGGCAGCTGACGAGCCTGCTTCTTGTCGGTGGTGCTGCCCTCGGCACATAGTAGGTGCTTGGTAAAGACGGGCTGATGGAGCCAGTCGTGAGGCAAAGCTGTTCCGGGCAAAGTGAGCGGAGATCAGCGGAGTGAGAACGGCCTGGGGCGGCCGCAGGACCTCGGGCCGCACATGCGCACGCAGACCGGATCCCCGGAGCCGGTGCGGGCGGCCCGTCTGGGACCCGCTGGACTGGAGAGGAGGCTGAAGGCTGCGTGGCGCCCACGTGACCAAGCGTCCCGCTCGCTGCACCTGCTTGGGGCCGCGGGGCTTCGGGCCCACGCAGGGAGCCTGCCTGCGGGATCTGAGCTTTCTGGTAACGCCAAGCGCCGGGGCCAGTGGGAGAGGGAGGAGGGTAACGCAGGGCGAGCAGCTGGCGGCGGCCTCCTTGGCCGGCGGGCTGCCGCGCTCTGCCAGGCTCAGCTGCCTGTGTCCAGCGAGCGCAGAGAAGAGCCGGCAGAGCGCAGAGAGGAGCAGGCGTCGCCGTGGCCCCTGCCGTGTGCTGCGGGAGGGAGGCTGCTCACACCCGCTGCTCTCTGCCGCCGCCCCCGCCACCTCTCTCGGCACAGGGAACCCTCACCTGGGAAGGGCTAGTCTCTACAGCGCTCGGATCCTCCCGGGACCCCCAGCAGGGACTTAACCAGAGTGGGCCATCAGGGCAGACCCTTGAGCTGCCTGCCGCTTCGCAGATACCTGAGGGCTGGTCAGGCACCTTACTCTTGTTTGGAGTATCTCTGCTGCTCATTACCGACTGTGTGGGTGTTGGAAAGACTGCGGAATCGTTTCAAGCCTCAGTTTCCTCATCGGTGAAGTGGGCTCACAATGAACATTCGGGGCTGAACTGTGTACCTCCTTATTTACACGTTGAAGTTGCAACCGCAGGACCTCAGAATGGGACTGTGTCTGAAGACATGGTCTTTAAAAGGCTGATTCACATAAAGTGAGGTCACTGGGCGGGCCCCTCATCCCATGTGACCGGTGTCCTGTAGGTCGGACACAGGGAGGGACCCCCCAGGACAGGGGCCCCAGAAGGCGCCAACGCTGTGACCCTGGGCTCCTCGTGACGCTCTGTTGCGGCTGCCCTAGCGAGCTAATGCCATGTGTGTCTAAGAGGTTTCTAAGGATCAGTTAAGACAACGGGGTCCAGGGCTCAGTGTCCTTCCTGGCACAGACTAGTTAAGCATCTTCCATCTTCTGCTCTGCCGGCATTTCGAGGCAGTGCAATACGGTAGCCCCAGGCCTGGCCTGCCCAAGTTTAGGTTGGGCACTTCCTTGCTGGGTAACGAAGGGTATAATATTTAAATTCTCAAAATGTCCATTTCCTTTCATAAAACAGGGCAGTCGCAGGGCCTGCCTCACAGACATGCTGGGCGTGGGTACCCAGCACAGGGCAGCCCCAGGTGGCCGCTGTCCCTGCAGGTACTGTGAGGCAAGTAAGCCTTGACGTGGTCCCTTTGCTGAGGATGGATGCAAAAAATTAATGCTCGTTGAGGCAGACACTAAGGCCGGGAAAGAAGTATGCGGGACACGCCTGAGCTTGAAGGATAAACTTGGGCCTGGTGCTTTTGTTCTAGAGGAATACTGATTAATTTTAAAACATGGATAAAATGCAGCCCTTTCTCTCTCTTTCAGAGATCTACCCTTTGAACAGACATTTTTTAGATATATTTTTGTTGTTATCTTTTTAATTGGAATATAGTTGATTTTTTTAAAGTTAGAGGATAATTACAATATTGTGATGGTTTTTGCCATAACTTTTTTTTTTTAATATTTAGAGGATAATTAGTTTACAATGTTGCAATATTGTGATGGTTTTGGGGAGTATAGGTGATTTTTGTTGTTGTTTAGTCACTAAGTCACGTCTGACTCTCTGTGACCACACGGACTGTAGCCTGCCAGACTCCTCTGTCCATGAAATTTCCCAGGCAAGAATACTGGAGTGGGTAGCCCTTTCCTTCTCCAGGGGATCTTCCCAACCCAGGGTTCGAACCTGCATCTCCTGGTTGGCAGGTGGGTTCTTTACCACTGAGCCATCAGGGAAGCCCACGGTTGATTTACAATGTGTTAGTCTCAGGTGTACGGCACTGTTTCAGTCATACATACATCTGTATCTATTTTTCCAGTCTTTTCCGTTATCACTTCAGTTCAGTCACTCAGTCGTGTCCGACTCCTTGTGACCCCATGGACTGCAGCACGCCAGGCCTCCCTGTCCATCACCAACTCCCGGAGCTTGCTCAAATTCATGTCCATCGAGTCGGTGATTCCATCTTTTCCCTTATAGATTATTACAAAAGATTGTGTAGAGTTCCCTGGGCTGTCCAGTAGGTCCTTGCTGGTTACATACTGTAAATATAGTGCTGTGTGTCTGTTAATCCCAGTAGATTTATTTTTACTGAGGTCCAATAACGTGGGCTTCTAACATGGTATGTTTCATGTGGACACAACATGTTTGGACTTCCGTGCCCCCTGCAGTGTACTCACCACCAGAAACCATCTCCATCCGTCCCCTCGATCCTCTTGCATCCATCTCGCCCCCGCCCCTTCCCGTCTGGTAACCACTTCTCTGCTCTTGGTCACTCTGTGCTTTTGTGTTGATTTAATTTTGTTTGCTTACTGTCCTCCACGTATGACTGACATGATATGGTACTTGTTTTTCTCTGACGTATTTTGGCTAACAGATTTGTCAGTATACGATGCATGGTTGTTAACTAGAAGCAGATGTTTACGGCAGCTCTAGGACCTTTTC
This sequence comes from Cervus canadensis, assembly GCF_019320065.1. Classification (NCBI taxonomy): domain Eukaryota; kingdom Metazoa; phylum Chordata; class Mammalia; order Artiodactyla; family Cervidae; genus Cervus; species Cervus canadensis. Next base: position 107,990,699 of record NC_057388.1, read on the forward strand.
ATCTGGGGGAAGAGAAGTTTTATAAACTTTGCACAGCCACTCCCTGCTTCCGCTGCCCCCCACCCTCCCCCACCCCCTCGCAGAACCATTCCACTGTCTGCCTCTGTGAATCTATTTTAGATTCCTCTATAGCCGTGGAGTCAGGCAGTATTCGTCCTTCCGTGACTGGGTTACTTCACTCATCGAAATGTCCTGCGGGCTCATCTGTGTCATCTGGCTCGGCTGGAAGTCCTGCCCTTTCTCTTTTAAAAGCTGTCCAAGTCAAGTATGCAGAAAACTTGGGCTCTGGGCACCTGGGGCCAGAAAAGCCCACGGAAAGGTTCCAAGCGTCACCACTTGGCCTGTCCATCCACCAGCCATTTGCGAGCTTGTCCTTCCCATCAATGGCTCTTGAAGACAGAGCAGTTGCAGGATGGGTGTGTGTGTGTGTTCGGGGTCGGGGGGCAGAGCTCCAAGAGATCTGACGCTGCGGGGCCAGCAGGAGACTCCTTTGAAGGATCAGGTATAATCTTGCAAATGTGTGTGAACTTTGCATGATATCCATATTCATTTTAGATATAAAATCACATTTACAGTCTTTACTGAGAAGTAAAATAGAAGTGCCCTGAGGGTTTCACGCGCTTCCCCAGCAGACTCGGCTGAGCAGTTTGGGGTACCACCCACTCGGTTAGGCCCAGGGCCCTGGGAACCTTCTGCCTTCTCCTCCCCCAGCTCACGTCCTGTCCTTGGACAGCGGTGCCGGGTGGCATTCATGGCCCCCGTGAGTCAGCAGTGGATGCTCTCAGAGACATGAACTGATGGTGGTTTTAAAATGTGACCCACCCCAACCCAGGAGAACAGACCAGTTCTGAGATGCTCAGGGATGAACCATTTTGCCGCAAGGGCTGCTGGTCTTGCCCATCACCGGGGTGCCCCTGGGGCCGCCAGGGTCCAGCTGTGTTAGGGGAGGGGGCGCTGCTCACCCCGCTCCCCAGGCCTCCTTTCTGAGTCTTGGCTGCTGCGGCCTCCACGGCCGGTTTGCTTGGGGACTTCACACTACAGTGACCGCCCCTTTCCTTCCAGAGCGACCACCCCCCTGAGTGTCTGTGTGGCCTGGCACAGTGCCAGCAGCCCACACCGGAGATACCCTGGGTTCCGGACCCCCTGGGTGTGGCCCACCGGGAACACACCACTGCTGTTCCCACCTGGAAAGCCCCCTCCCTGCAGGGATGTCTAAATAAAAGACAAACAGGACACAAACCGAAGCCAGACTGTGCGACAAGGCTCTCACACGGGGCTTTGCCATTTTTGTACTCTCGGCCGAGCCAGCCAAGCTCCCAGCTGCCCATCCTGACCTTCTGGAATTGGTGCCGAGTAAACGCTTAGAGCCAAATTTCAGGCTGTGGTTGAGGGGGGCCCCTGCAGGAGCAGGACTCGAGCATCCACTCCAGGGAAGGACACGGGGCCTTGGGTCTCGCTGTTGTGTGTTGCTATAGAAGGACGGAGGTCGGGGGTCAGGGGAGGAGCGGAACAAAGGAAGTCTTCTATTAAAACCTTCAACTGGATACGGGTCTACTCTGCCTTCTCTTTGCAAGACGCTGCACTGGCTTCACAGGGGTGAAGGCAGGACTGCCTGGAGCCCAGGGGAAGCACTTCCTCAGGGCTGGGGGCGATGGCCACGCTCCCCCACGCCAGGGAGTGTCCGAGGCCTGAAGCCCTTTGGTCCCAGAGGCTCCCAACTGGGAGGCGGGCAGTCACACGGGGGCAGCAAAAACCTCTGGGCGTCGACGTAGCCCAGGGTGCTGGAAAGCACAGGTGTCCCTACCTGCAGGCCATCGGCTCAGCAGGCTCGGAGTCCCCACTGGGCGTTTCTCCTCCACCAGCCACTCGTCTGCCCAGGGGCAGCGGCCAGGGGGTGCCGAGTGCCCAGGGTCAGGACCAAGCTCAAGGACATGAGGCCCAAGAGCAAGCCAGCCACCCTTGTCTCTGTCTCTCCTTGAGCTCAGGACAGAGCAGGGAGCCCTTGAGTTCCATAAGGTCACCCACCGGCTTCTTTCCTTTTAACCATCAGACACCCTTGAGGTCCTGGTTGATTTTCACAGAGAAACAGACGATTCTCTGAGTTAAAAAGACAGACCGTAGTTAAGTTTTCTGAATTTTAAGGAAAATAAAGGCCAAGATTGCCATGCCTACTGTTCCTGGTGGGGGCGGCGGAACGGGGCGGGGGGGGGGGGCGGGCGGGAAAAACCCACCAGGCAAACAGAAAAGAAGCCATTCTTTGATGCCCGCGGGCATCTTTGCTCCTCAAGAGGCCCTGCGCTTGGCAGGGGGACAAACAAAGCCCCTCGCCGCGTGGTCCCTTCGCGCGCCCCCACTACCCCCCCCCCCCGCCAGGGTGTGACCTGCCCGCAGCGGTGCCCCGGGGGCGCAGGTCTGGCCACCTGCACAGGTTGGCGGAGCAAGCGCCCCTCCCCCTCCCCCGCTGGCGCCCCCTCCCCTCTCCCCTCCCCCCTCCCCCCTCCCCTTCCGCGCCGGCGCCCCCTCCCCAGCCCCCTCCCCGCCCCGCCGCCGGCCGGAGCATGCGCCGTGCGCCGCGGGAGGCGGGCGGGAGCGGCGCGCATCACTCGGGTCCCCTTCCTGCACCGCGCCGCCACTTGCCCGGTTGCTAAGCAGTGGTCGTTGTTTCTGTGGCGATTGCAGAGGCTGTTGCTAATTGCAGAAGCCCCGCGAAGCCGCAGCATCGCCCCGCTTCTTCTCTGTGCATTTAAAAGAGAGAACTAGGCGGCCGTACCCACTCGCCCTCCCTACCCCCCCCACCCCCTCTCCAGCAGCCGTGGGCTTTGGGAAGTATGGACTAAGCCCCAGTCCTCTGGCCGGCTGGACTCTGGGGGCCCCGAAGTCCTCCCGCTCAGATCGCACCTGCCGCTGAGCCGGCGTGCACCCTGAAGCAGGGGACCATGACCACAGCCAAGGAGCCCAACGCTTCGGGGAAATCCGTGCAACAGCAGGAGCAGGTAAGGCTGGGCTCGAGGTGCGTGTGCCCGAGAGGGTGGCGGTTGTGTCTCTTGAATGATTGTGTGTTTGCACGACTGTAGCCACCTGACCCCCCGGGCTGCCCAGGGAGATCAAGAGCCCTGACGGTGCCGGAGGGGACTGCCTTTGTCCTCCCCACCCCGCTTCTATTTTTGAAGGATCCCTAGTCCATCCATAATGCATGGGCCCAGGGAGCATCTGGAGAGGTAAACTTGATGTGTGGGGACCGCTGACAAAGGCCTCTCTCAGAGCTGCCAAATGTAGCCTGTCAGTTGTGAAGGGTGCCGGCTACTTTGTAATCTGGGGAGGCGGGGTGGAGGGGGGCTGCAGGAAGTGGCTAGCGCAGCCCTCTCCCCAAATTCAGCTGCTCATGACTCTCCAGCAGGACTTTGCTTTGGTTCTAACACAAATCAGGAGAAGACATGCCAGGTCTGCTTAAAGGACTTTTTTTTTGGATCCCTGTGTCCCCTTTTCCTGCTGCCCCCGCCCCAGTATTTTGGAAGGTACTAGCAGATCACTGCCATTCATCCTGGCATTTAGAGAGTGCAGACTCTCCCAGCTGGAAAAGTCAGAGGATGCTCTGTTAAGACCAGAGGGGCCCCGGCTGAGAAGTGGCAGTTCTTAAAGGGCTGGCAGGGGAGGCCGGACTGTGTCGGTGTCCCCAGGTGGCAGGGGACAGCCACTCACCCTGCCCTGAGGAGGCCCAGCGTCTGCAGAAGCTCAAGGGATAAAGGGGAGCCCGCAAGCTCTTATAGAGGAATCCTCTTCTCAGAAGATCTTGAGGGTTCTTATCTTTTAATCAGTGCTTAGTTCTTGTCGGGCAGATCATTAAAGTAGATCCTGGGAGACACCCGTAGCTTGGCAGAGCAGCTCGCTCAGGCTTGGTGAATCCACAGCACCAACCGAGTCTCCCTGTGTATTTTAGAGGTGTTGTTCGCTGTCACTCGCTAGGGTTGGGGCAAAGAATGGGGACCCCTTTCAAGTTCAGAGAAGGCAAAGGGCCTCTTTGGGGGGGCCCCGTGTGACAGTCCCATCGTCAACTCTTCAGAGACCTTCCGAAGGCAACTTTGGATCTATTCAGTGGATCTACTTAGTATGCAGTGCAAACTGCATGTTTTTGGTCATTTCCTCAAATCCCAGTTTTCCACCAAAAATGAGACCATCTTATTGGTTGTATCATCATCATCTACAGAACTTAAGTGCAGTTTTGTTTCTTCTGGGAAGAAGATTTTGTCATTATGGAAATCTCGGAACCCTGCTATGCAGTCGGCAAGCTTGTGTGAGGGTTAATGCTCAGGGTGGCCTGGACGCAGGTTCACACGAGGCAAACGAAGCCTTCCTTCAGGGTGTGTGTTCAATAAAGTAACATGTCCAACCGGAATTAACCTCTGGTTACTGACAGGGCTTCCTCTTATTACTAAGCTCCTCCTCACTAGCTGTAAAATAAACCTGCCCTGGGCTTCCAGCTTCTAGCAAGGACTGGGATAGCATCTCAGACCAGGGGACAGTGCATTGCTATTCATGGGTCTAAACCCAAGGGTGGGCCCTCAGAAGCCCAGGCTGTTACGTAAAAGAAGGTCCATGGTTCCTGTTCAGTTTTGTTCTCAGTCTGCTTGATACCCTCACATGCCAGAATCCTGGAAATGTTTCATTAGGTTGTGGGTTCGGGAGGATGGATAAGCCCTTGTTTGATGTTATACTTTTTATCTTGGGAAATCCCTTATACTTGAACACACTGTAATCGTGGAAGACTTCAGCTGGCATGACCTGGCTTCTGGGAGCTGGTGGGACGTCCAGAAGAGTCTGTCTCACCCCAGGCAGTGGGGAGGGCCCTTTCCACTCTCCTCAGAGTGGTGTTGCCTTAACCCTGAGGAATTCCCAGAACCCATAGTCCAATAAATAAAAGGTCAGCAGCAGAGTTAGGAGAGGAGAAGCAAAATGGGATTGGAGGATGGAGATACTGCATCTAAAATAAATACACCACGAGCTTCCCTGGCGGACCAGTGGTTAAGACTTCCAATGCAGGGAGCATGGGTTCGATCCCTAGTCAGGGAACTAAGATCTCACATGCCTCGTAGCCAAAACACCAAAACATAAAACTGAAGCAATATTGTAGGAAATTCAATAAAAGACTTCTAAAATGGTCCGCATTAAAAAAAAATTTTTTAAGTGAAATACAATAAATATACCTTTAGGGGACATTTGTTAAAATCTTAACTGCTCCAGAAACAAAGAGGAAAATGAAATAGTTCATGTCTTCCTCCATTATCTGTCAGTTTTCAGAAGACATTTGAGTTGTTTCTGTGTTTTGACTGCCGAGCTCTTAATGATTCCTCCACTCTTTCATATAATTTTCTTCTTTTTGACTCGTGATGCTTTGGGGATGGCCCCTTACCCAGGCTGGGAGAAATATGATCCAATTTATTTTAGGAGAGAGAAAGAGATAGATGCCAGTTTGTGATTTGATTGTTGGGTTGGAGATCTTTTGATTGTGTTGTATTGTACTAACTTCATGACTACCTTCAAATCACCAAGCATTGCTTCCTGGTTGAAACTCTTAGCATTACCAAGGATGTGGATTTAATGTGGCATGATGCTCACACATTTTTGGCTGTTGCAATAGACGACCACTTTGTTCTCAGCACACTAACACACGTGTTACAGTTTCTTACCTGCCTTGGTAGTTGGGAGCCAGGTGCATGGGTGGCAGCTGGAATTAGCTTTTTCATGCTGAGGATTACTGCAGATTAATGAAAAAAAAATCCAAGAAATAGCATAAAACCAATTGATTTTACCTGTTAATTAGAGATTGCCGAGTTTTTCCAACCTGTTTTCTAAAATATGTACTATAAAGTGATGAATATGTGGGAGTTTTTTTTTTTTTTTTTCTTTAAGGAAACTGTATGATGTATTTTAGGCCTCCCAGGTGGCTTGGCAGTAAAGTACCCGCCTGCCAATGCTGGAGATGCGAGTTCGACCCCCGGGTCGGAAAGATCCCCTGGAGGAAGAAATGGCAACCTGCTCCAGTATTCTTGCCTGGGAAATCCCATGGACAGAGGAGCCTGGCAGGCTACAGTCTATGGGGTCGCCAAGAGTTGGACATGATTGACTGGGCACCCACGATGCACCTACTGGAGTGAAATGGGAAATAGACTTCTAGAAAACTGTTTTCCCTTCTCTCTGAAGATGCTAAAAGTTATTTTTAAATGACGTATAAAAAAACCCAGAGATGCTTGGAAACAATACATCTTTTAAGCTGAAGGAATTAAATCCACCCTTTGATTCTGAAGCCAGTTGGGTGTTACAGAGGCTTCTTGGTGAAAACAGAATCCACCCTGGCCAGCACCTTTGCTTCAGATGTACCCAGAGGTTAGCCTAGTAAGTGAAGTAGAAAAATCAGAGGCTAATTTGATGTAGCGTATTCTCACAAACTAGATCCTACCTTAGAGAACTAAATTAAGGTACTTTCTCTCCCTTTTTAAACTGTACTATCCTCACGTCAAATGGCTTACAGTTGGAAAATGCCCAACTCAGGTGCTGCTGAGAGACAGAGGAGACAGAAGGCTCCATCTCCGTGATCCCAGTCAGCCGGAACACACTGTTTCTCACACAGCGAGCAGGGATGCAGACTCTGTAACTGTATGTGTGTGGATACGTACCCATGCACTCACGCACATGCACACACAGGCAGGCCTCATGCATCACAGAATCTCAGAGCAGGAAGACTGCATCCTGTGATCCCTTCCACCTTCTTTGGCTGAGGAATCTCACAGATAAATGCAAATATCCCTTTTCTTTAAAGGTCTTCAGCAAAATCTCTTCATATGGAAATATTCTATGTTCTGTGGACGAGCCTGAATCTTTTGCTCTTTGTTGAGTTCAGTCGCCTCCGTAACGTCCCTTGATCTGAAAACCGGTAGCTCTGATAGTCCTGCCAGAGGTGAGTGGGTTGCCATTTCCTTCTCCAGGGGATCTTCCTGACCCAGGGATCGATCCCGGGTCTCCTGCACTGCAGGCAGACTCTTTACCATCTGAGCCACCAGGGAAGCCCCTGACGGTTATTTTTGTTGCTTCTCAGTTTTTTTCTGAGCTGCACAAGTCCTAATATGTAGGTCCCATGTGTCTCTTCTAGTAAATGATGGGTCCTGGGACCTGGTGTTGACTGATCGGTTAGATTAGATTGGGGATATTATTAGGGGCTGCTGGGAATGGAGAGTGATCACTAATGCAACTGAAATTTTCTTTGGTGGTGATGATAGTCTTACAAATAGAGGTGATGGTCGACAGCTCTGTGAGTGTACTAAGTACCGCCCGACTGTACTTGTCAAAATAGTTCATTCCATGTTAAGTGAATTTCAGCTCAATAAACAATTTTAAAAGACTAAACCTAAAAAAAAAAAAATCTAATTGTTTGTAATGATGATGGCACTATAGAAGTGTTTTCTGAAGTGAAGAGAATTTTATAGACAACAATAAAGTGAGCATTAACAGGCATGGAGGGACTTCCCAGGTGGTCCAGTGGCTAAGACTCCACACTCCCAATGTAGGGGGCCCGGGTTTGACCCCTGGTCAGGGAACTAGATCCTGCATGCCTCAAACAAGATTGAAGAGCTCATGTGCTGCAACTAGGACCCAGTGCAGCCAAATAAACAAACTTTTAAAGAATAAATAAAGCACAGTGCATGGAGCCGAGAATTTTGAGAGGGTGGGCCTTCCTAAGGACATGCGGATGACGACTTGACCTGCCCTGACCAGTGCTTTTTGTATGTGGTCTTGCTGCCTCTTTCAGGGGTTGAACGAGATACTTAAACAGAGGATCTCACTTTGACCATCATGACAGTTAAATTTTTTGTGTAACTGTCTTAAAAGAAGAGGCAATGTGAGGCAACTGCAGTGAAGGCAAATGTAGTAATAAAAAGAGGGGGAAGGAGAAAAGGAAGAGAAAGAAGAGGAGGGAGAGGGGGAAAGAGGGGAAAGAAGAAGCAGAGTATTGAGGTTCAGTGCTTGGAAGTGCAAACGTGACTTACTTAAGAGTTTCTTAGTAGGACAGAGGGTTCTCTCATGACTCATAAGGTGTCAGTGATGGCAGTTGCACTCGTGTAAATCACATTCTTTTCTGCCCATGTTGCTGTTGCTGTTCAGTTGCTAAGTTGCGTCCGACCCTTTGCAACCCCATGGACTGCAGCTCACCAGGCTCCTCTGTCCTTCACTGACTCCCAGAGTTGGCTCAAATTTATGTCCATTGAGTTGGTGATGCCATCTAGCCATTGCATCCTCTGCTGCCCCTTCCCCTCCTGCCCTCAATCTTTCCCAGCATCAGGGTCTTTTCCAATGAGTCAGCTCTTCCCATCATGTGGGCAAAGGATTGAAGCTTCAGCTTTAGTCCTTTAGTCCTTCCAATGAATATTCAGGACTGATTTCCTTTAGGATGGAATGGTTGGATCTCCTTGCAGTCCAAGGGACTCTTAAGAGTCTTCTCCAACACCACAGTTCAAAAGCATCAATTCTTCAGTGCTCAACTTTCTTTATAGTCCAGTTCTCACATCCATACATGATTACTGGAGGAAACCATAGCTCTGACTAGATGGACCTTTGTCAACAAAGTGATGTCTCTGGTTTTAAATAAGCCTTTCTGCCCATGGACTAACTTATCTAAGACTCTTTGGATGAAAAGGTAACTTGAAGGAACTGGTGAAGGATAGGGATGCCAGGCTCTTAAGTTTGTCTGGAAACACCTGTAGGATTTGTGAGCTTCCAGAGCAGGGAGAGAGAGAGAAGCACTTTCACTGCAAAATGGGTTAATGTGTGAAGGATTTGAGGGGGAGAATTCAGAAGTCATGGGTGTCCAAGCAAGAGCAGGTTCAGAAGAAGAGCTCAGGGCCTGGAGTTGCCAGGGTGGGTCCTGCAGCTGAGGGAGCAAAGGCACAGCAGTGTGACGTTGTCGAGGAGAGGAAGGGGCATTGAGTGATGCTCTTCTCCGAGGAAGGATATGTAGTCTCATTACTGGAGAGACCAATGTAGCAGTGAAGCAAACACCAGTGCAAAGCCGTAATCTGTGTGTCCTGGTGTCCACAGGTAGTTCCCAGTCTTCTGGGATGTAAGTTAACATGCTGCATTAAAAGAAGTCTAAAAAGATATTGCTGCAGTGTGTGTCAAAGAGTGTTCTTGCCTATGGTTTCCCCAAGGAGTTTCATGGTATCCAGTTTTACATTTAGGCCTTTCATCCACTTTGAGTTTATTTTTGTACATGATGTTAGAGAATGTTCTAATTTCATTCTTTTTCATGTAGGTGTCCAGTTTTTCCAGCACCACTTATTGAGGAGACTATCTTTTCTCCATTGTATATTCTTGCCGCCTTTGTCGTAGATTAATTAGCCTTAAGTGCATAGGTTTATTTCTGAGCTTTTGCTGCTGTTTTTGTGTCAGTACCATACCATACTGTTTTGATCAATATAGGTTTATTATATACTCTGAAGTCAGGGAGCCTGATTCCTCCAACTTCCTTTTTCTTTCTCAAGATTGCTTTGACTATTCAAGGTCTTTTGTGTTTCCGTGTAAATAGAAAACTTTTTCTTGGTCCTAGTTCTGTGAAAAGTGCCATGGATGATTTGATAGGGATTGCACTGAATCTGTGCATTGGCTTGGGTGATATGTTCATCTTAACGATATTGATTCTTCCCGTCCAAGAACATGGTATATCTTTCTGTGTCATCTTCGGTTCCTTTCATCAGTGTGCTGCAGTGTTGAGAGTGCAGGTCTTTTCTTTCAAAACTTCCCTTCCTACCTGAGGAAGGAAAAGGAATTCTGCCATTCGTGATACAGTGATAAATGGGATTGTTTCCTCAATATCTCTTTCTGAATTTTCATCATTATGGTATAGAAATGCAATGATAAATGGGATTGTATTATTTTTGTATCCTGTGAACTTCACCAGAACTGATGATGAGCTCTAGTAGTATTCTGCTCACTTAATCTACTACATGAAAACCCACACCCCTCAAGATCTGCTGCATCCACAGCCCACATTCAAAACAGATGGGAACCAGCTGACTTTCCTTTCTGAAAAATACTCTCTCTGCATGGAACGCAGTCTGCTGTGTTATACTTTATCAGCAAGTGTCACATTAAACTTGGTCCTGCGCTTCCTTTTTAGTCATGGAGTTGCCACAGAAAGCTTTGCCAGGACTTCCCAGTGTTCCACAAAGAAAAGCTAGGGGACATAAAGGGTTGGATAAATGCTTTCTGTTCACCTTCACCGAAACATCTTCAGCTCCAATGTGCCTGCCGAAATTGCAAAGATGCTCACCACTTATAGTAATGAACAGTCACCATGTTTCCGGCTCATCAGGAATTGCAGCTTTATTATTTTTTATGGAAATGAGCTGTGCCTGTCTTTAGCATTAACTGATTTGGTTTTGTAATAGATATCTTTCACCCTCTCTCTTTGAGAAAGACAAGACTGGATGAGTCCGATGATTGAGTCCTGAAAATTGAGGACAAGAATTTAACTGGGTGAAGAGGCAATTCTCTAAAAGATTTTAGAGGTCACTGGTGGCTTGAAGTCCTTGCTTTAAAAATATCAGACAGGTGTAGGGTGTGTATTCTTGTTTCAGACATCCTTTGGAAAAACGGAATGAACTGAAATGTCTTTTTCAAATTTGCATCCGGATGCCTTGTGGCCTTAAAGTCACAAGGAGGAGATAACCATGTGTTTGGGTGAAATTTCAGCCTGAATCCCACTTGCTGTAATTCTTCATGAGACTGACATTTCCTTACTGACTTGGGCATCTTGTGTTCCTTAATGTGAGGAAATAAATGAAAGAGAGGAGGGTGGAAAGGATCTTTTTAAATAGCCCAGGGAAAGTGGTTAAGTCCAGGAAGTTTCTTCTCCATGCTCCTCCCCGTCTGCCTTTTACTTTCCAGAACTCTTTACTTTCATGTCCCCGTTAGGCCTTTAGTCACCCCCGGTACCTATAAAGGACCGGTATTTGTTCACAGTTGACTCTTATCAAACTCTTTTTTTATGTGCTGTATTCCACCTGGCTTTGCTAAAAGATTGAGACAAAACCAGTTACTGAAAAATGTGTAAAATGTGTATAATGTGTCACCCTCCTTCAGAACATCCATAACTTTAGCAATAGCAGTGTGTACATTTAAAATAGATAACCAACTAGGACCTACTGTATAGCACAGAGAACGCTGGTCAGTAGTCTGTAATAACCTAAATGGGAAAAGAATCTGAAAGAGAATGGATATATGTACATGTGTGACCAAATCACTTTGCTCTACACCTGAAACTAACACAGTATTGTTCATCAGGTGTGTGTGCTAAATTAATTCAGTCGTATCAGACGCTTTGCAACCCCATGGACTGTAGCCTGCCAGGCTCCTCTGTCCATGGGATTCTCCAGGTAAGAATACTGGAGTGGGTTGCCATGCCCTCCTCCAGGAGATCTTCCTGGCCCAGGGACTGAACCCATATCTCTTAGGTCTCCTGCATTGGCAGGTGGGTTCTTTACTGTTTCCACCACCTGGGAAGCCATAATCAAGTATATGCCAATGTAAAATAAAAATAAATCAAAAAGCAAAATCTTAACAATAACTGTTGGTGAACAGACCACATTGAATTATTAATGGTTGAAATTTCTGTTACAAAGTTATGGCAGAGTTGATACAAGACGAAATATGGTCGCAGCTAGTCACAGTCATTCGTGGAAGAATAGGGAGAGGTCACTGTGAGGCCTGTCCTGGCCCCCCTTCAACCACCGATGGATTGTGTGTGTCTTACCAGTTCTGTGAATCCTGTGTTTTCATTGGAGCAGGTGCTGCCTGAGTCAAGGACCAAACAGCAGATCCTGTCGCTGGGTTCAGCTTCCAGTTCCAGGCTGAGCTTATGGCCTTGGAGTCAAAGTTTGCTGTGAATCCCTTCTTGAGAAAAACGGCCACAGCACAGACATTGAATCACTGTCCTGGGCCGGCTTCCGTGGTGGCGGCCGGCTACTAAAAGGTGGCTCGGATGCTGTAGGATCTGGAATGCAGCCCTCCACCAGCAACTTTACAGAACACACCAGTGAAAGAATAGACTTGATGATAGAATTTTCCATGGCAGTGTGTATTTTATTTCCTTAGTAGTGGTGGTGGTGGTTTACTTGCTAAGTTGTGACCGACTCTTGCAACCCCATGGACTGTAGCCCGCCATGCTCCTCTGTCCATGGATTCTCCAGGCGAGAATGCTGGAGTGGGTTGCTATTTCCTTCTCCAGAGGATCTTCCCGACCAGGGAATCATATCTGATCAATTTTTAGAGATGTGTAAGCTTCCCTTACTAGCATCTGATCAATATCTAGAGAGCTTTAGCTTCTCCTACTCAATTTTGAGAAAAACTGCTTTCTTCTCAGAAACTGCACAAGACGCTGAGCATTTTCTCAAACTGCTAAGCCGTGAATATGGAACACAGGCTTTTCAAAAATTTGTGTCTGATGCCCCTGTGGAGGTGGAGATGGTGGACCAAAAGGCACCAGCACGGTCTGGTGATTAACATGGGAAACCAAGGTGGGCAGGGAGCTCTTTCAGAACATTTTCCAAGGTCTGTCTTCTGACCCGCTCCTGTGATTCCTCTTGACAATAGTGGGTGTCTGTGTCCGTGGAAGGCTAGATTACACCCCATAAGTACTAGGTTTGCCCAGAGAAAGATGGTCATCAAACCACAAAATCTGAAATGTATGCCCGTTTTTGTCTCTTGGAAATATACAATAGAGATGTCCTTGAATGGTGGTGATGTAGGTGTTAAAATGAATGAAAGAACTTTCCTTCTCTATTTTGAGTACAAGATTTGTATTCTTCTTGTTAGGATGTTTGAGGTTGTTACAGTGTTCCCACCGGAGATTCTAAAATTATGACACTAAATGTACCTTAAGTTGGATCCCTGGATAGGAGAGTCAAGTAAACATATTTTAAATTTTAATAGCTGCATAGTACCCCATCCACTTATTAGACAGCTGTTGGATGGGAGGAAGGTTTTTATTTATTTTTTTAATTTTTTTATTAAAGTATTGTTGCTTTACAACATTGTGTTAATTTTTGCTATATAGCAAAGTGATTCAGTCATATACATTTTAAAAAGTATTCTTTTCTGTTATGGTTTACCACAGGATACTGGATACAGTTCCCTGTGCGATACAGTAGGACCTTGTTGTTTATCCATCCTGTTTATACCAGTTTGCATCTGCTAATCCCAGCCTCCCAATCCATCGTTCCCCTTGGGCAACCACAAGTCTGTCCCCTATGTCTGCGAGTCTCTTTCTGTTTCATAGATAAGTTCATTTATGTTGCGTTTTAGATTCCACATATAAGTGATACCATGGGGTATTTGCCTATCTCTTTCTGACTTATTTCATTTAGTATGACCATCCCTACAGTCAGAGTCAAGAGGCAGGGTAGAGGAAAGGAGAGCTGGACATAGCAGCTAGAGGTCAGGAGACGAGAGGAATTCCCAGCTGGGGGGTCTGCATTCTCAGCGGCGGGGTGGAGCGGTCCACCTGGGGAGGTGGAATGAGTCGCTAAGTCATGTCCGACTCTTTGCGACCCCATAGACTGCAGCATGCCAGACTTTCCTGTCCTTCCCTATCTCCCAGTTTGCTCAAACTCATGTCCATCGAGTTGGTGATGCCATCCAACCATCTCATCCTCTGTCACCCCCTTCTCCTCCTGCCTTCAGTCTTTCCCAGCATCAGGGTCTCTACCAATGAGTCTGTTCTTCGCATCAGGTGACCAAAGTATTGGAGCTTCAGCATCAGTCCTTCCCATGAATATTCAGGACTGGTTTCCTTTAGGATTGACTGGTCTGATCTCCTTGCTGTTCAAGGGACTCTCAAGAGTCTTTTCCTACACCACGGTTCAAAAGCATCAATTCTTCAGCACCCACCTGAGAGGGTTCCAGTGCCCTGATGGCCTGGGAAGGATGGGAAGCAGCAGAGGGTTAGTCTTGTTCTCAAAGAAAGAGAAGAAAACTGAACTTCACATGACAGAATCCTGCGTAAAAGAACAGGATTTGAGGGGAATATATGAAACTGGAAGAGCAACTTGGACATAAAATTACACTCTGTGGGGGAATTATGTCATCTGGGTGTGACTTTGAGGGACTGGAAAGGGCACTGTCAGATTCTAGTTTTCAGAGAGCTGAAAAGGAGTGTGTGATGTCCCAAATAAAACTCAGGTTCACGAGCAATAGGGTGTTTTAAGGCCGTATGATATATACACGCACACGAGTAGATAGATAGGAATGTAGATATATACACGTCCTATTTCTTGAAATAATCTGAAAAACATTTAAGACTTGGGATAATTAGAATTTCTGGCTCTGATTTTGAAAAAACAAATAAACCCTCCACTCTCCCAGTACCAAGTCATATGGTACACAGTCAGAGAATATGATTACCAGTGAGAGAACTTTGGCAGGTGAAAGCTGCTGTGCCATTACAAATCAGTTCAATTCGGCTCAGTGGCTCAGTCGTGTCCGACTGTTTGCGACCTCATGGACTGCAGCACGCCAGGCCTCCCTGTCCATTGCCAACTCCTGGAGCTTGCTCAAACTCATGTCCATCAAGTTGGTGATGCCATCCAACCATCTCATATTCTGTTGTCTCCTTCTCCTCCCGCCTTCAATCTTTCCCAGCATCAAGGTCTTTTCAAATGAGTCAGTTCTTCGCATCAGGTGGCCAAAGGATCGGAGTTTCAGCTTCAGCATCAGTCCGTCCAATGAATTTTCAGGGTTGATTTCCTTTAGGATGGACTGGTTGGATCTCCTTGCAGTCCAAGGGACTCTCAAGAGTCTTCTCCAACACCACAATTCAAAAGCATCAATTCTTCGGCCATTACAAATCATAAAGCCTTAATACTTTGAAGCTCATGCCTTGAAGCCCCCTTGATGCATTTCATTAATTTTACGTGCTCATTACAAGGGTGCTATGGGGCCCGGGGGTGGCCGTTTCATCTTGCCAATAGCCCTCTTTGCTGGCAGTTGGGAGAACACACGGATGCTTCTGACTTCACATCCCAGCCCTTCCCCATCCTAGCTGAGCGATCTTGGGCAAATCTGGTTCAATTCCACATTTGGAGATAGTGCCAGTCACACCATTGCTATGAGGAAAGCATTTTTTAAGCACAGAATACTATTCTTAGAATGAAGATTTCAATCTGCCGTTGAATGAGCCCTTACTGTCCGTGTTGTCATTAACGATGATATTTGAGTGGTTCTTCTGATTTTCAGCATTTGGTGAGGGTTTGTGTCCATTCCAGAAGGTGTTGTTCTAGGAAATCATAGAATTTTGACTTTTAAGGCATTTTACAGACCATCTTGCCCAGTGATTTTTGGACCCCTGTTTTAGTAACAGAAACCTATTCCGCAAAGAAAACAAGACAAATCCAACATGTAAAAGAGATGAAAGCACTGCCCTAGTGACCCCAGGACAGGTCATCAGAGCCCCAGAGCAACAATCCAGACTCCTAATTCAGTAGTAGGATTTTGTGCAGGAGGAAATAAGGCTCAGAGAGGTTAACTAAATTACCAAAATCACACAGCCAGCCTGTTGCAGATTCAGGACAACTTTTTCATTTTTGCTTCAAACCAAGCAATCCTGGGTGAGCCCTGATAAAAATAATATACCAAGAAGATTAACCCCACAACTGACGTTGACTGGAAACTGAAACGGAAATAAAAGAATTTAGTGTTACAGATGCAATAAAAGCCCCTGTCTGCAGATCAGCGGAGAAAGGGTGTGTACTGAGGGCCGCCGGGGTTTCCTGCAGAGCCTTGGCTTCCTGTCTGTGGAGAGACAGAGATGTTTCTTCTTTTTACAGCACCATCCCTGGAGGCATTAGGGTTTTCAGAGCAACTTCTATTTACTTAGTTACTTAATGAGTTGCTTTTGAAACAAGGGAAAAAAAATGAGGCTATAACAAATGTTTTTCTCCCCAAATTTCAAAAGTAAGCAACAATTAATAAATTCTGCCTGCTTTGGAAGTAGGCAGTAGGTAATTTTCGATTTCCTCTTACACTTGAATAGCTTCAAAGGTAGTAGTTATACGACAGGTGTAGGAAGATCAGAGTCAGATATAGAGGATTCCCAGACAAACACCTGGACACCCTGGGTACTTGGCCCAGCAGGAAGGTCGATGTCGAAACGCTGAACTGCTTTCCGTTCATGAGCTTAAACTGAACTGATGGTGTGTTGATCCCTACCCTGGGGTTATAGATCCCTTCTGAGAGTCTGATAAAAGCTGTGGATCTGCCAACCAGAGAAAAAAGTCTCCTATTGTGAAAATTTTGCACCTTTGTTTTATGTCCCTGGATATGTCCCAGTGTCTCCTGGTTTGTAGTCTTTGGGAACTTGAATAGAATTTGTGTCCTGAGGTAGCATGAAAAATTGTTATAAATCTTAACTATGCTGAACTGGTTCATAGTGCTTTTCGGATATACTATATCCTTCCATTTTTCCATCTGTTAATTCTATTAATTTTGGAGAGTTTGATATTGAAATGCCAACTAAAAACCTTAATCTACCTAAAAACACAATTGTAATATATAGTGGAGCTATATGTAACTTTGTTCTGTATTTTTCAAGTCTCCTGTAAATGTGTTATCATACTTTCATAATTTTAAAAAAAACTTTTAAAACTGTAAAAATAAACAACAAAAAAGAAACAGTCTCATAATCTCCTGATTAGATGAGGCTCACAGAAGCTCTCACGTCCGTCTGTGGACTCCAGGTCAAGTATCTCTGTTCCCTTCTTGTGGTTTGTGTCCTGAATTTGTCACCTATGTGACTTTGGTAATTTATGTCACCTCTAGGGCTTCCCCAGCTTGGCTCAGCTGGTGAAGAATCCGCCTGCAGTGCAGGAGACCTGGGTTCGATCCCTGGGTTGGGAAGATCTGCTATAAATAGTAGTAGAAGTGATAGGATTTTGATCTTTTGATTTCCTGGGTTACTCTGCAAGACAAAACTAGGGATCTGTGGATTTAGGGGTCTATGGATGCCTGGATGGCAGCGTTAGCTGAGGGTCAGCACATTCTCTGTGGGTCGCGGCTGACTTGCTCACCATCTTCTCATCACCAGGACAACAGGATGCCCATCGGCCTCCCATGGGGGCAAGTGTGACAAAGGACTTCTTCTACTTAAAGTTCTCTAATGTGGAACGTGTCTTCCCTTCCCTGACACACAGCTGTGAGCCTCTGATAGACACAGACAAGCCCTGTTCTTTCTGTATCTCCAGCAGCACACACCATGCCTGCCCATGAGTCTGTGTGCAAAAGAAATCAGTGAAGGGGTGAAGTGTGTCATCCTCTCTAAAACACCTCCAGTGAGTGTCTCACAGAGCTCGGGGGTCTGTGGTTTGATTCACTCAGCAAATGGATTAAATTTCAGGAGGAAAATAAAATCCAGCCTCCCGAATGCTGGGCTTAGCTTGCTGTTTCTGATGCTTGACATATCACTGCCACTTTTTCTTTCCCCAAATCCCACCCCCACTGACTCGCCTGAAGCATTTCTCCACCATGGAAGCACCAACTCTTTGCCCCAGCTACAGGCCGGGCATAGCCATCCAGTCTTGCCATGATTCATGTCTGTAACATAGGTGAATGTTCTCTCATTTACCAACTCACAAACAAGAAAGCCAGTGGATGATAAAAGGTGGGAAAATGGACAATGTGTGTTTCCAAAGCCCTTTTCTGTGGTTGCTGAAGCAGAAGCACCAAGTCTTCTCCACAGAAGTGATTCCCTGAAATGAAAAGATGGTAGGATCCAGATCGCACCACCTTCCCCTATGTGTAGAGAGAGTTGACTTGGAGGACCAGTTTGAGCTGGTCCTCTGAGACTCAGGTGGGAGGAGTGCTTTCAGAGAAAAAGGAAGAAGGTGGATCAAGATGGCAAGGATGAGATGGTCTGGAATGTTCATCCTATTTGCTAGCTGGGATGGCCAACTTTCTTGGGCTTTGTCACAAGGCAGCATAGGTGCATGAGTGATCTCCAGTGTGGGTAATAGTATGCATGCTTTCTTAAGAAGAAAGACATGGAAAAAAAAAAAAGAAGAAGAAAGAAATGAAACAATGAGTGGGTGAGTGTTGTGTGCTCAGTCAGTCGTGTCTGACTCTTTGCGACCCCGTGGACTGTAGCCCATCAGGCTTCTCTGTCCATGGGATCCTCCAGGCAAGAATACTGGAGTGGGTTGACATTTCCTTCTCCAGGGGATCTTCCCCACCTAGGGATCAAGCCCACATTTCCTACATCTCCTGCATTGGCAGGCGGATTCTTTAACACTGAGCCGCCTGGGAAGCCCGAAACAGTGACGCTTTGGTTTCTAGCGCCGGGTGGTGGTGAGGTGGGGGGTTGTGTAGGAGAAGAAGTACCAGCTTTGGGTTCCAACAGGCCTGAGTTTAAATTCCAGTCCCCTCACTTACCAGCTCAGCAGTGCTGGACTCTGGATGACCTCAGTTTCTACACTGAGCTCAGTAGATAATAGCTATAAATATTGTCAGTGCAGTGGTTCTGACATCTTGTAAATGAAAGAGCTAACGGTAAGGTCGGCCTCGGAGGCCGGGGTCCCTGTGACTTTCACAAAGGAGTAGAAACATGATGACCTGATGTGAGTTGGGCCAAAGTGTTTACCTTCTGACGGTCTGCATGGCCCCAAACAGTCTGGCTATAGTACAGAGTTGCCAGTGGATGCATGTTTGTTGCCTTGAATGAAGTCCTTTACTTTCCCTTAACTGCTGCTGTGCTCAAAATTGCAGCAATAATAAGCTGCACTTGAAGCAATTATTCTGCAGTTTTTGACTCAATTAAATTCACTTAGGCTTGTGGCTTGAATAATTATATTAGGGTACTTGAAGCTTAGTTGTAGTTTATTAGTTATCAGAAATGTATTTGCAGCTTAGTTGCTTATCCAACTTAGTTCAGTAGTGATACTGCCATGAACGTGGAGATGTAGGCATCTCCAGTATGCTGCTTTGTGTGCAAAGTAGACTCTGTATTTCAAAGTTACTAAGATCTTACAAGATTACCGAGCTTGGTTTCCTGAAGAATTATGGTCTTTGTAATGCACAGATGTATGATTAGAATTTTCTATTAGTTTTTGTCTATGCTGTAATATCCCTGTTGAAAATTTTAGATTTATGTAATTGTGTTGTCATTGCTTGAATGAGGAAACTGTAGTTAAAGTAACAAGACAGTAATTGAATTCAAGCAAAACGCTAAAGAATATGAAGATCACTGTCACCAGAGCGCTGGCCTGTGCCTTTTGTGAAGCTTGCAGAAAACGTTCTCCTCAAATGAATGCAAAAGAAAGGAAACACTAAATTATGTGTGTTTTTTCACTCGGATCTTAATTTTGTGAAAGACACTTAGAATACCTTTTAATTCCGTAGGAGCTTCTGAGCTAATCTAGTGTCTGGAATTTCATGAGCAGACAGAGAAAAGTCTTACGACTTTGCTTTTGCTGGAGGATCCTCAGTTTTGGCCTCAAATCACATATTTGTTGGATTTGAAAATATTCACAAAGGTGGTGTGTTACATCATTTTATTTAGAAACGTGTGAGGGGGTTTTTAATGATGCAAGACTCAATATTTATCCTCCTTTTGTATACTCTTTCCCCATTCGGGAATGTCAGTTGTTTTCTTATATGATCCTGTAAAGAGGTGTAGTGAATTTAAGGATAATGAGAGAGATTTGGGGGGAATTATTAAGCCCCGAATCAGTTACATACGTATCAACCACATGCTCTCCTATACTTCTTACACCCCTCCCAGCACACACAGCTCTGACTCCTGGACCAGAAACCTAGGGATCGCCTCACTGATGGCCCTCGTACGCTGACAAAACTTATTGGAAAGATAAATCCCTTCGTTGGTTTTTGTTGAGCAGGTCGAGGTGGCTCCAGCTGAAGCCAGTTGCAGCAAAAGCAGCAATCACTGGCAGAGAGGTAGTACCTGCCCCTGAGGATGGAGACGTGTGTCTGTCTGTTCATCAGGAGGTATTATTTTGTTTCGTCTTGGACTGGTTAAGTAACAATCCAGCATCGATTGTTTGCAGCCACAGTAAGGGCATATATGTTAGAGAAAAAACTGATGGCTTGAGTGCAGTCGATGGTTCCAGAGAGACGTTCTCTCCCCTCTGTTGGCAGTTACAGCCCCTGATGTGGGATCTGGGAGTGTCTGCATGTACATCTGTCCTGTCATCTGTCCATCCTTCCCTTTTACTTGGTTGAAGTAGACTTCAGATGCTAGGATGTTATGACGCTGTGCCTGCGATGCTGTGTCTATGGAGAGAAAAGCATTGGAGATGCAGAGAGCACAGCGGTTGGTTTTCCCCTCAGCGCTGCTTCTTCTTTGGGCAGAAGCAGCACAATCGGATAATATTTTGTGTTTCTAACCCACAGCCTTAGCGTCTCTGGCACTTTAATGATAAACTGTGGAAGCAGAAAGGTCAGCACCAGAAGGAAGACAATCTTCACTTGTTCTGAAACGTTGTACATACTTCATTCTGTGTCATGAAGAGTATCGTGCTTATTCATTCATTTCTCAGCTGCATTAGGCAACATGGAAGTTTGCAGACAACGTGAACCCTAACCTCCACCTTCTGTTTTCTGTGGCAGGAGAATTAAAGTAGATTCAGGAAACCATACTGTATAGGATAGAACAGAAGACTTCTTAGACTCTAACAGACTTCCGAATTCCAGGTGTGCTCAGAAGATAACAGCATTTATTGGGCATCTATTATGAAATATTCAGTATCAAATACTGAGAGGGATTTTCTTAGGCAATAAACATTACGGCCTTTGTAGTATTTCCATAACAGTTATAAAATTTCCTTTTTAGCTGCTATCTATGAATGAGGAGTATTTAGATCTGAGCTAGTTAAGGTTTGAAATAGATAAAACCAACTTGAATTCGTTATAGCAAAAGTTTGATGAGTTTGCCCTTAGTGAAGGCTGCTGAGAAGATGTTTGAAATGTAAAACACACTCACATTAGCTACATATGCTTACTTCAGATGCCTGTACTTACATCACATTTCTGTGAAGTTATTAACCTGCTGTCAGATGCCATGCATAAATCAAACCAGGTAGTGTGTGTAGGGGTTCACACCGTGCAAACTGCGCTGGTATTACTGTGATCGTACCTTCTGGTTTGTAGTTCTTTGTGGAAGCCAGCCTGCTTGCAGAAAAGAATGGCCCCATTGGCCCTGTTTGGGGAAAATAAATGGAATAATGAAGAAAATTCAAAGCCAAATAAAACGCCATTCCATGCACATCCTGAAGAAGTTTATAAAGTAGTTTAAGCGTGGAGGGTTATTGTAAGCATGACAATAAACTTGAAGCCTATTGCTTCCTTTCCAAGATTCCACTTTTCCAAGATGGCTCAAACATTAAAGACCTCTCTTGGAGTTTATGTACAGTTCTTTCAACTGGCACAGTTAGCCTCGAGCAAACTCTCTAGAGTTTTTCTTTGAAAGGAAAGAAAGGAAGGAAGCGCTTGTACACAAAGCCTGTAGAAATAAGGGCTCCACGAGGACAGGGTTTGGTGGGACCAGTGCACGTGTGTGGGATCTGGCTGGCATTTGGCATTTGGCCTGTGTCTGGGACAAGCTCTGATTTTGGGGAAGGATGGTTTCGATAAGCTCTACACCAGAAGGTCCATGTCCATTTTCATCAGCAGCTAACTTCTCTCTGGCACCTGCTGCCCTTGGTCCCCCAACCGTGAAATTTTATTGACCCATTTGCCATGTCTCGTGTAAGTGGATGGAATCATCTTTCTTTACGGGAGCGCTCCAAGAGTAACCGTGCACTTGTCCCCGAGTGTCTGAGCCTGCCGTTTTTATAGGTCTCAGCGCCCGCCTCCGCCTCCTGTTTCTGTGGACTTACCACATCAGCGTGTGAGGCATGCTGTCTTCAGTTTTGGTAGTGTTTCCATAACAGTTCTAAAGTTTCCTTTTTTAGCTGCTACCTATGAATGAGTAGTATTTGGGTCTGAGCTAGTTAAGGTTTGAAATAGGTAAAACCAACTTGAGTTCATTATAGCAAAAGTTTGATGAATTTGCCATCTGTGAAGGCTACTGAGAAGTAAAGTGAGATAGTTAACCACAGGTGAAAAGTTTACAAAAAACCCTAGTATAACAAGTGCGCATCGTATATACACATGTCCTCATGTTTGCCATTTACAGTTAAGAGGAGGATGGGGACAGGAGGGAGAGCTAAGCTCAATGTGCCATTTCTTCATTCAGGACAGAGTCTTGAATGTGGGGTTAAATGGGTGGGGTTTCATGAAAAAAGGGACATATTCTTTCCTGTTTGGAGATGGCCTAGAGATTAATTAAGTTAAGCTTACTCTAATAACTCCTGTTGATTTCCCAGTCTCAGTTACCTTCTACTTTCCCAGGTTACTTAATTATTCCCATCCGAAACATTCCAGTCCTTGTCTGGTTTCAGTTCAGTTCAGTCGCTCAGTCGTGTCTGACTCTTTGCGACCTCATGAACCGCAGCACGCCAGGCCTCCCTGTCCATCACCAACTCCCGGAGTTTACTCAAACTCATGTCCATCGAGTCGGTGATGCCATCTAACCATCTCATCCTCTGTCGTCCCCTTCTCCTTAGGCCCTCAGTCTTTCCCAGCATCAGGGTCTTTTCAAATGAGTCAGCTCTTCACGTCAGGCAGCCAAAGTATTGGAGTTTCAGCTTCAGCATCAGTCCTTCCAGTAAACACCCAGGACTGATCTTCTTTAGGATGGACTTGTTGGATCTCCTTGCAGTCCAAGGGACTCTCAAGAGTCTTCTCCAACACCACAGTTCAAAAACATCTTGTCTGGTTTAACTATGTTTAGATACTTCATAAAAATTATGTTTGCTACAGTGTGTGTGTATATCTATCTCTGTGTATACATCCATGTTGCTGCAAATGGCATTATTTCATTCTTTTATATGGCTGAGTAATATTCCACATATGTATGTTTCACATCTTCTATATCCATTCATCTATTGATGGACACTTAGATTGTGTCCCAGTTTCTTTGGCTATTGTAAATAGTGCTGCCATGAACGTAGGGGAGCGTGTCACTTTTCAAATTAGTGTTTTTGTCTTCTTCAGATTTATACCTAAGAATAGAATTGCTGGATCATACAGTAGTTCTAGTTTTAGTTTTTGGAAAGCCTCGCTCCAGTTTTCCAAAGTGGCTATATCCATTTACATCCCCACTGACGGTGTATGAGGGTTCTCTCTTCTCCACAACGTCTCCAACATTTGTTATTTGTGGCCTTTTTGATGATAGTGACAGGTGTGAAGTGGTATCTCATTTTGGTTTTGATTTGCCTTTCTCTGATGACTAGCAGTGTTGAGCATCTTTTCATGTGTCTGTTGACCATCTGTATGTCTTCTTTGGAAAAATGTCAGTTTAGGTTTTCTGCCCATTTTTAATAGGGCTGTTTGTTTTTTGATATTGACTTGTAGGAGCTGTTTGACTATTTTGAATATTAACCCCTGTCACAGTCATATCATTTGCAAACATTTTCTCCCATTCAGTAGGTTATCTTTTCGTTTTGTTTATGGCTTCCTTTGTTGTGCAAAAGCTTTCAAGTTTAATTAGGTTCCATTTCTTTGTTTTTGCTTTTGTTTCCTTGGCCTTAGGAGACAGATTCAAAAAAAATTATTGCTGCAATTTATATCAAAGAGTGTTCTGCCTAAGTTTTTTTCTAAGAGTTTTATAATTTTTGGTTTTACATTGAGGTCTTTAATCCATTTTGAGTTAATTTTTGTATATGGTCTGATAAAATATTTTTATTTCATGGAATACTACTCAGCCATAAAAAGAATGATATTTTCCCATTTGCAACAGCTTAGATGGACCTGGTGGCTATTACGCCTTGTGAAATGTCAGACAGACAAAGTCAGATACCATATGTTATCAGTAATATGTAAAATCTAAAAAAAAAAAATTTTGAATCAATGTAACAAATCAGAAACAGACTCACAGATATACAGAACAGGCTAGTAGTTACCAGTGGGGAGAAAAAAAGGTGGGGAGGGGCTAGCTGGGGTAGAGAATTAAGGCTACAAACTACTGTGTATAAAATAAATAAGCTATGAGGATATATTGGACAGAATAGGTAATACAGTCAATATTTTATAATAACTTTGAATGGAGTATAACCTAAAAATTTTGAATGACTGTTATACCCCTGAAAATAATGTAACATTGTAAGTGAGCTGTATTTCAATTTAAAAAAAAATTATGTTTGCTAATGAATTGTTCTGTCATTTTTGCCCGTTCAGCTCAATTCTGGCTGTGTTTCCATTTGTCTTGTTCCTTTCCTTTTTTAAAACTTATTTTTGTGCTGCTTGTTTGTTTATTTTTGGCTGTGCTGGGTCTTCGCTGCTGTGTGGGCTTTGCCCTTGTTTCGGAGCACAGGCTCTGGGGCGTGGACCTCAGTAGCTCTGGCCTGTGGGCTAAGTCACCCTGCTGCCTGTGCAGTCCTCCTGGGCGAACCCCTGTCCCCTGCATTGGCATGGGCAGGTGGATTCTTAACCTCGGACCACCAGGGAAGCCCCTCCTCTGCTTTTTTGCTGGCCCCTGTCAGAAGGAAGTTCGACTTTGTCCTTTCCCAACCACAGGTATCCCAGAGTGCGGTCTTCCCTTCAGGTTCTACCCAGGGGAGCTTGCTTGTCACCCTTCTTCCCACCTTAGTCACCCCCATGTCGTGATCGCTGCCCCCGGCCCCCCTCCTTCACATCAGCTTTGTGAATATTTTCTGGCCCAAGAGCACTGTGTTCACCCAGGTGGTGGGTGGTATCAGGATCTTTTCTGAGTGTTCTGAGTTTTAACAGATGTAGACACTGCGCTGCTAAGTGACATCACGGGATCTTGACAGGCTGCTCCCCTCTCAAGGGCAGTTGTTGGGTTGGTCCTCCCAAGCTCTCGGGATGGGATCTGCTGTCCCCATTTGCCACACGAGGAGACGGAAACTCAGTGAAAACATGCCTGAGGCCACATGGCTGGTGCTCGTGGAGGCGGCACTCAGACTGGGCTCCTGGCTCCGTGTCCCGTCCACCTAGGAGGGACGGACGGTCTGTCCAGCAGATAGCCTTTTCCAGGAAACCTTCCCGACGACAACAAAAAAATTCATGCCCGACTTGGATTGCCTTGAGCCTCCACAGCCCCACCTAAGCGTCTAGGACTACTTTCCAGCTTCATTTCAGATGCACACTGGGTTCTCATGATTCTCTGTTATAGTTGCTCTTGCTTGTTGCCCTCAGAATCACTTTTAACATCGACGTGAGTTTAGCTGGAGGCTCTCTTCCGTGATGGGAACTCCATTCCCAAAGAAACAGAGCAATATTTCTTAATTAGGTATCTGCTCTAATGATTCAGAAAGAGAGTCAGCTGGTCCCGTTTGCTTTATTTTCATTATAAATTAAAGATTTGGATGGTGTTTTCATGATGTATTCAGAACTGTAGAGAGATTGTCAGAATTCAATAAATATTAATAATAAGAAGAAAGACACTTATATTTTCTGTCATACACACACCTCTAAATGTTTAGGCCAAAGGCACGTTTTTAATGGATTCAAATAACAAATATAAATTGTGCCTCTGTTACCTGAATATCTTACCTGTTTGGAGGTTTTATTGTCAGGAACTGCCAAATTACTTGCATGCATCATTTTAATTGAACCTTAGGTCTGACATTTTTATTGAAAAAAGTGGATTTCAAGTTGTTTCTCATGCATAAAGGCTGCTAAATCTATGCTTTATTGGTGAAATCTCTCTCAAATATGGATGACCTTACCTCCATGTTCCAAGGAAAAAATAAAACCTCACTGTCTCATATCCTTGAGGTCTGGCAAAAATTGATCAATTAACTCTGCAGAAATCTATCATGAAAGGGCTGTAGGGAAGGAAAGAAACTGAATTGTGTCCAGTCCGGCTCATCAAACTATCATCTCTGGACCAGCGATAATCTGGGCATTCGAGACTTGGGTTCTGTTCACAGTGAGGCAACCCTTGTGTGGCTCTGGTCCCTGTTGAGAAACATGATGTGGTCGTATCTCTGGTGGTTTGTAATTCATGGGAGGGGGCTTCCCAGGTGGCTCAGTGGTAAAGAATCCACCTGCCGATGCAGAAGATGCAGGTTCGATCCCTGATTTGGGAAGACCCCCCCTGGAGAAGGAAATGGCAACCCACTCCAGTATTCTTGCCTGGGAAATCCCATGGTCAGAGGAGCCAGGTGGGCTACAGTCCATGGGGTTGCAAAAGAGTTGGACATAACTTAGCAACTATACAACAACAACAAACAACACATGGGAGACTGTGTGTGTGTGTGTGTGCTCATTCAGTTGTGTCCAGCTCTTTTATCCCTGGAGGATAAAAGTCAGGGCTCATAATCTGTATTTTGATGAAACAAGGATGCACATATAATTATGATAAACATTGAACCTACGACCCTAGAAACAGAATGGAAAAGGTCTGAAAACTCCACCTGATACCAGTAGATACCAGTGGCATCTCTTGTCATCCTAATAGACTTTGTCCAGATCTAGAGTGGCTCATGCATGCACAGTGTGACTTGTTTATGAAGAATATGTAATTATGGCATTATATTCTATGGTTAATTTTAGCCTGCAAGTATAGACATACTCTACAGCATTTGCTATAATCAGCACCATATAATTTGTGTAGTTGCTGCGTAGAAATAATATCACTCTGTTTTCCTATCTTGTTTTTCTTTGGAGGGCTAGTGGTTTAGCACTGATTTATATCTTTTCCTCGGAGAAGGCAATGGTGCCCCACTCCAGTACTCTTGCCTGGAAAAATCCCATGGACGGAGGAGCGTGGTGGGCTGCAGTCCGTGGGGTCGTTAAGAGTCGGACATGACTGAGCGACTTCACTTTCGCTTTTCACTTTAATGCATTGGAGAAGGAAATGGCAACCCACTCCTGTGTTCTTGCCTGGAGAATCTCAGGGACGGGGGAGCCTGGTGGGCTGCCATCTATGGGGTCGCACAGAGTCAGACACAACTGAAACAAGTTAGCAGCAGCAGCATATCTTTTCCTGGGGTAGATGATGAATAAAATAATCTGATCTCCCATGAGGAAGGAGTGAAGAAAGCGAGGTGACTGGTCCTTGGTCTGCAGACAGTATCCAGCAAGTCCTGGAAGGGCATGTAAAGCACTTGTGCCAGAGTTCCTGTTCTCACTGAGTTCACAGTGTTTTTAGAGAAGTAATAAGTCCTTGGATCCAGGTCTCTGTTTCAGTATTAATATTTTGCTTGAGGTCTGGTTACCGCCTGTCATCATTGGAGTCTGTATGAAGATAGTTGCTTCTGGAAAAAAATAATTTGGCCTCTAGGCAATGTTGAGAGAATTAAAGGCAGAAAGTTGGGATGATGAGAAAATAGAAGAATCAGTAGTTATTAGCATTATGAGGATAAAAAACAGTTTATGGGTTTAAAAAAGTGCTTTGCAGTTTTTAACATGTAAGGTGACCATGTCTCCCAGTGTGCTTAGGATAGTCCTGATTTATGCCAATGTCCCAGCTTGAGTTTTAAAGGTATTCCCTTTTATTCTCAGTGGTGTCCTTGTTTGGGCAATGTTACATGGGCAACATAGGTATTGATGAGGAATACATATTTCCTCATCAAATATTTTGTGTTTGAAAATAGCAGCAGATTAGAAATGAAGAGTTTGGTGAAATTGATTTTTGAGGTCTCCTTTTATTATACCCAGGTGACTCACTGCTAAAGAATCTGGCTGCCAATGCAAGAGATGCAAGAGATTTTTGATCCCTGGATCAGGAAGATCCCCTGGAGTAGAAAATGGCAACCCTCTCCAGTATACTTTCCTGGAAAATTCCATGGACAGAGAGCCTGGGGAACTACAGTCCATGAGGTTGCAAAGAGTCAGACATGAAGGCGCACACACACACACTTTGCTGTACCACCATCTGATATTTATGTCAGCTTCTATTTTTACATGAGTACTGGTATTGACCATATTTCTTAGCAGAAAAGTGAAGATCAAAACAAAACTTTTCTCAGGGTGTTGCAAAATTATCTAAGTTGGGACTGGAATTCAGAACTTAGAAACTTCATCACTTGTATTAATTTCCACCCCATATGGTGGAAGCTCAGTTGCTCAGTCATGTCCAACTCTTTGCGACCCCATGGACTGCAGCATGCCAGGCCTCCTTGTCCATCACCAACTCCTGTGTCCATCACGTTGGTGATGCCATCCAACCATCTCATCCTCTGTTGTCCCCTTCTCCTCCCGCCTTTAATCTTTCCCAGCATCAGGATCTTTTCCAATGAGTCAGTTCTTCACATCAGGTGGCCAGAGTATTAGAGTTTCAGCTTCAGCATCAGTCAGTCCTTCCAATGAACACCCAGGACTGATCTCCTTTAGGATGGACTGGTTGGATCTCCTTGCGGTCCAAGGGACTCTCAAGAGTCTTCTCCAACACCACAGTTCAAAAGCATCAGTTCTTTGGCATTCAGTTTTCTTTATAGTCCAACTTTCACATCCAGACATGACCACTGGAAAAACCATAGCTTTGACTAGATGGACCTTTGTTGGCAAAGTAATGTCTCTGCTTTTTAATATGCTGTCTAGTTTGGTTATAGCTTTTCTTCCAAGGAGCAAGCATCTTTTAATTTCATGGCTGCAGTCACCATCTGCAGTTATTTTGGAGCCCCCCAAAATAAAGTTTGTCACTCTTTCCATTGTTTCCCCATCTATTTGCCATGAAGTGATGGGACCAGATGCTATGATCTTCATCTTTTGAATGTTGAGGTTTCAGCCAACTTTTTCACTCTCCTCTTTCATTTTCATCAAGAGGCTCTTTAGTTCTTCTTTGCTTTCTTCTATGAGGGTGGTGTTATCTGTGTATCTGAGGTTATCGATATTTCTCCCGGCAATCTTGATTCCAGCTTGTGCTTCATCCAGCCCAGCATTTACATGAGGTACTCTGCATGTAAGTTAAATAAGCAGGGTAACAATATACAGCCTTGATATACTCCTTTCCCAATTTGGAACTAGTCTGTTGTTCCATGTCCAGTTCTAACTGTTGCATCCTGACTTGCATACAGATTTCTCATGGGGCAGGTCAGTTGGTCTGGTATTCCCATCTCTTTCAGAATTTTCCACAGTTTGTTGTGATTCATACAGTCAAAGGCTTTGGCATAGTCAATAAAGCAGAAATAGATGCTTTTCTGAAATGTTCTTGCTTTTTCGATGATCCAGGGGATGTTGGCAGTTTGATCTCTGGTTCCTCTGCCTTTTCTAAATCCAGCTTGAACATCTGGAAGTTCATGGTTCATGTACTGTTGAAGCCTGGCTTGGAGAATTTTGAGCATTACTTTGCTAGTATGTGAGATGAGTTCTATTGTGCAGTAATTTGAACATTCTTTGGCATTGCCTTTCTTTGGGATTGGAATGAAAACTGACATTTTCCAGTCCTGTGGCCACTGCTGAGTTTTCCAGATTTGCTGGCATATTGAGTGAGGGAAATGGAAAAAGGTAAAGAAATATATTCTTTTGACTGTACCCCTTCACTGTCACCACTTACACTGGTTATGTGGTTTGGCTTTCCAGGACAGCGAAGAAAAAAACACAGATGTTATAAGCCTTGTGATAATTTGCCCAAGAAATCTCATTTGCCTAGGCTATTGTGTTTCTGTTCCACCTTTGGTGGGAAGGTGCACTCCTGTGAGGAAGGCCCACCACTAATGCTTTTGAAACAGGACCGCTGTTTGAGTTTGTTTCCTGGGACCTCTGACGGAGGTGGTTATTTTTTGTATTCAGTGGAACAGTCTTCAAGAGATCCATGAGCTCAAGGAGCCATCAGCACCAATCATCAGAGGCTCATTTGCTCAGTCTCCATGCCCCTTTGTCCTCACTCAGAGTAGTAGATACACTCAAGGTCAGGAAGCGATCTGTGGGACTAGGCACTGCTTTCAGAGAACATGAGGTTTCAGAGAGATAGGCCGTGAGGGCTGATGCAGACAAATCAGATGATGAGAGGCAGGAACAGGGCAGGATAAGGCACTCGGAGAACTGGTACCCGAGTCGTCATGATGCTACGTCCCAAAGTAGCAGTAAGTCTCAGGGCAGTGCAGAGGATGGCAGAGGCTCCTGTTCAACTAGGGACCATTCACTGAAGTGCTTTTCAAGATGGATTTAATTGATGGAGTCGAACGCAGGGAGAACAGAGATAGGAAACAATTAGCCTGATATGCATGTGGCCCTGGAAATTCTCTTTGCGGATCTGCCTGGTGTGGTCAAGACAGCGGGGGAAGCCTTGGCAATCCTGTTGATTTCTGTCTAGTGTCAGGAAACCATGAAGTATGAAAAGAGCCTTGGAGACCATAATGTGCATTCTGAAGTGAGGAAAAGTCAAGCCTGCAGGTGAATAGATTTTCCGTAACTCCTGAGTGTATTTGCTCGTTAGTGGCAGGAGCCATGGACCTTTGTCGGCAAAGTAATGTCTCTATATTTTAATATGCTGTCTAGGTTGATCATAGCTTTTCTTGCAAGGAGCAAGCATCTTTTAATTTCATGGGTGCAGTCACAGTCTGCAGTGATTTTGGAGCCCAAGAAAATAAAGTCTGTCTCTGTTTCCATTGTTTCCCCATTTGTTTGCCATGAAGTGATGGGACCGGATGCCATGATCTTCGTTTTCTGAATGTTCAGTTTTAAGCCAGCTTTTATCAAGAGGCTCTTTAGTTCTCCTTCACTTTCTGCCATAAGGGTGATGTCATCTGCGTATCTGAGCTTATTGATATTTCGCTTGGCAGTCTTGATTCCAGCTTGTGCTTCATCCAGCCTGGCATTTTGTGTGATGTACTCTGCATGTAAGTTAAATAAGCAGGGTGACAGTATACAGCCTTGGCATACTCCTTTCCCGATTTGGAACCAGTCTGTTGTTCCGTGTCTGGTTCTAACTGTCGCTTCTTAACCTGCATACCAGATTTCTCAGGAGGCAGGTAAGGTGGATATCTTTTAGGCAAGTGTGGATGGTAGAATGCTAATGGTTTATTTTCGAATTAGCTTAAATCTTGCCCATTGAAGCTTTGGCATACTCCTTTGTGGCTCAGCTGGTAAAGAATCCGTTTGCAATGTGGGAGACCTGGGTTCGATCCCTGGGTTGGGAAGATCCCCTGGAGAAGGGAAAGGCTACCCACTCCAGTATTCTGGCCTGGAGAATTCCACGGACTGTATAGTCCACAGGGTCACAAAGAGTCGGACACGACTGAGCGACTTTCGCTTTTATTTTCTTCCTGATGTCCACACGTCTTTCCTGGGCACCAGACACAGTATTTTCTAGATCAGCATGGTTTGCTGAAACGTAGAATTGTTCTGTACCTGCCTTGTCCGATATGGCAGCCACTGGTGCATGTTGCAGTAGATTTCTTAAAGTGTGGTTTCCGTGACTGAGAAATCTTCATTTTAGTTCTAACTATATAAGGTGGAAATAGCTGCATGTGGCTAGCGGCTGCTGTGTTTCTGCACAGCGCAGTTCCGGACACCATTGTCACTACCCTGACTGCAAGGCATTGGCAGCCCCGAGCGGTCGGGGAGGGGAGCGAGGGGTAAACAGTCGTCCCAGAGAGGGGTCCGCGTTCTGGTACAGCGAGCGGAGAGAGGAGAGCCGTGCCTCCTTGCAGTGGGGACGTCAGGGAGGTGTCAACAGAGAACCGGTGTTTGAATCATGATGGACGTCTGCTCCAGACATCAGAGACTAATGAAAAGAGGAGGGGATTTTCAGCAATGGGGGAAATGGGTACAAGCTCATAGTGTACGGAGAAGCAGAGGGACCCAGAGTGAATCTTGTGATTCTGGACCCTTCTTCTGCTCTGTCAGATGACTCTTAAATTGTGCACCTTTCCCCATTACTGGAAATTCCTTCTGTCTCTGTTTGTCTCTCTCTCTCTCTCTCTCTCTATATATATATATATATATATACACACACACACATACATATATATGGGACTTCCCAGCTGGCTCAGTGGTAAAGAATCTGACTGCCAATGCAGGAGTTGCAACAGACTTGGGTTTGATCCCTGGGTCGGGAAAATCCCATGGAAGAAGAAATGGAACCCACTCCAGTATTTTTGCCTGGAAAATCCCACGGACAGAGGAACCCAGCAGACTACAGTCCATGGGGTCTCAAAAGAGTTGGACATAACTGAGCAACTGAACACGCACAGACACACACATATACGTGTTTATTTCTCTCCCTCTGTGGGAAGGCGAACTAGCACATGCTTCTGCTAAGACCCCAGCTACGGCCCTCTGCACTCTTAGCCCTTGTTCCAGTGAACTAGCACATGGCTTCTGGTAAGACCCCAGCCTACTGTCTTCTGCACTGTTAGCCCCTGTTCCACCGTGACACACAGTATGACTTCAGACAGACCAACTGCTGTGTGGACCTCAGACTCCTCTTACGGCGGAGGGGTCAGGACTCAGAGCTGGAGGCCCAATAAGCAGTTTGGTGCCTCCTCCCAGCTCCAGCAATCATTAGCTTCAGTATAATTTGCTCTCCCCTGCACCCACAAGTCCCAGTGATGGCCTTCCCTGGCGATCATGGAAACACCCTCGCGTCGTCTGAAGCTGGGTGGTGGTTAGCTCAGGAGATGCCTCAGGGTTGAACACACTGACCCCGTAGTAGATGGTGGCTCATCTCTTCCAGCTCACATTGCATCACATTTTGGTGCTTGGAGGGCATGCTCTGTAGCTGCATCGTTTCCTCCCCTTCCAGGTACTCTCATCCCAGAGATGAGCGCGCCCTCTGGAGCCTGTGCAAAGACTACACGAGTGGTGTTTGGAGGTGGCAGGCAGAGCTGTGATTTGGGGGAGCGTTCGTCTGTCGTTGCCTCAGTTGGCAGTACGTAGTACACAGGGGCTGTCTGTGTGGCTTCTGAGAAGAATAGAATTTTCACTATTTTTCCATGACCTACCTGCTGGTGAGGTACAAAAGACCTCTGCTAAGCCCCTAAGGAATCCCACTTGAGCTGCAGCTAATAGGCAGATGGATAACTGGTCGACCAAAAGCACAGGGGATAAGAAGAGAGCTCCCTTTTGTAAATGAACCTCTCGGGCCTTTCATTAGGAGGCCCTTGAATTCTCTCTTCATCCATGATGGTTGCACTGATCTGCAGGGAAGAGGATTTGAAGCCGGATGGAGCAGGGGGGCGTTGCTGGTGGGTGAGGAGGACCCAGCTTTAGAAGATGTCTGTGGGGGAGAATGCCCATCAATTTTGCCATTCCAGCCCTCCCAATCAGCCGCACACCCAGAGCGTTCTGTACCTGTCATCTCAGAAGGCGGATGGAGTATCACACATGATGGGCTCATTCACTCAGCTGGGGTGGTTAAATATAGAGTTCTGGTGTGAAATTAGCAGCCTACTGAAAATAGAGCCACGTCCTCAGAGTCCATAAAAACACTCTCCAAGTTTCCGCCAACAGGGTCACTATACACGTGCCTAGTAAAGTCCAGAATCCTTTATGATGGTGTATGTACTAAGTACCCACACCTGCACATATGCTTGTCTGGAAATGGGCTAACCAATCTGTACCTTTCCTGTTTTCACCTATGATGGGGTCTGTGGCCAAGGGTCACAGAAAGTAACCCATGAAGGGACCAAAAATGTCTTCATTGTGTGCCGCGACCCCAGGGACTGTAGCCCACCAGGCTTCTCTGTCCCTGGGATTTGCCAAGCAAGAGTACTGCAGTGGGTTGTCCTTCTCCAGGGGATCTTCCCGACCCAGGGATCGAACTTGGGTCTCCCATATTACAGGCTGATTCTTTACCTTCTGAGCCACCAGGGTGTTCTTCATTATGTCTTTTAAAATTTGCTTATTATTTCTTAAATTTTTATTTTATCTTGGGGTGTAGTTCATTTACAATGTTGAGTTAGTTTCAGGTGAGCAGCAAAGTGATTCAGTTATATGTCTGCCTGTTGCTTTTCAGGCTGTTACAGAGCATTGAGTAGAATTCCCTGTGCTATACAGTAGGTCCTTGTTGGTTATCAATTTTACATACTATAGTGTACATCTGTTAATCCCAAACTCCCAATTTATCCTTCTCCCCTCTTTCCCTTTTGGTAACCATAGAATCTGTTTCTGTTTTGAAAATAAGTTCATCTCTCTTTTTTTTTTTAAGATTCCACATGTAAGTTTTGCCATATGACATTTGTCTTTCTCTTTCTGACTTACTTTACTTAGTGTGATGATCTTTAGATCCATCCATATTGCTGCAAATGGCATTTGTTTTGTTCCTTTTTATGACTGAGTGATATCCCATTGTACATATGTACCATCTCTTCTTTATCCATTCCTCTGTGGTCATTTAGATCATGGGTGATCATTTAGATTGCCTCCATGTCTTGGCTATTATCAGTAGTGCTGCCATAAACATAGGGGTGCATGTATCTTTTTGAATTATAGTTTTCTCTGGATATTTGCTGGGGATATGTGGGATATCTGCTGTGGGATTGCTGGGTCATATGGCAACTCTGTGTTTCCATTATTACGTCTTCACCTCTCAGACTCTCGTCTGCAAACAGATCTTCTGGAGATTCTATCACAACGCAGATTCTGATTAGTGGGTTTGGCACATGTCCTGAGAGTCTGCATAACTAGCAAAATCCCTGTGATGAGGTTGCTGCTGTCCTGTGGATAAGCCTTTGGGTCTTTGTATGCATGTCCGATTTTAGGTAGAAGCCTCTTAAGTCTTGCCTGGAGAATTCCATGGACAGAGGAGCCTGGCAGGCGACAGTCCATGGGGTTGCTAAGAGTCGGACACGACTGAAAGACTGTCACTCATCACTCAAGAGTTTGAAGCTCAAGGACCAGTGGAATCTGAGAAATAAGTCAGTTTATCGGTGGATCCAGGTTTCGAGTGTGTGCACACATTTGGGCGTTCTGGGGTTCTTCCAAAGAGAAAGCCAGATGAAGCCTTCCATTGTCAAGCTCTACGAGTATCTATTTACCTCGAATCCATTTTTGAGAGTGTGTGTTTCGTGCTTTCCCGCTCAAGTTGCCCTCAATGCCCCGACAGCACGTTGGCAACACCATAGTTGGAAACGTAGGAAACTCTGGCCTTGGCAGTGAGATGCTTGTCTGGATCTCGGGCGCTGGAGAATTGCAGGAGCGGCTGGAGGCGGGCTGTGCGTCCCAGGAAATGCTGCTCTGTCCCTACGGGAGGAAGTGCCGTGGTGGGGAAGCCCAGGATGGATGCTTCTGCAGCCAGCC
This sequence comes from Cervus canadensis, assembly GCF_019320065.1. NCBI lineage: Eukaryota > Metazoa > Chordata > Mammalia > Artiodactyla > Cervidae > Cervus > Cervus canadensis. The sequence continues at coordinate 108,026,000 of NC_057388.1, forward strand.
CCTGTCTCCTTAGAGAAGGGAGCCTGGTGCCTCGACAGGATGATTGCATATGATCCCTTTGGGCTGTTTTAATACCTCTGCTTCAGGCATATTTGTTTTCCCTTATTTTCTAGCATCTTTGAGAAAAATTCTATCTTATACTGTATAACCCATTTGGAGAGAGATGACGGGTCTGATTCTATGACGAAATGCATGTATTTCTCAGGGTTTTTTTAAAAATTTTTTTTGGAGACATTGATCTTTGCTGTAATGCAGGAGACTCACTCGGGTTTGATCCCTGGGCCTGGAAGATCCCTTGGAGGAGGGCATAGCAATCCACTCCAGAGTTCTTGCCTAGAGAATTTCCTCAACAGAGGAGTCTGGTGGGTTACAGTCCATGGGGTTGCAAAGAGTCAGACACGACTGAGTGACTAAAACTTTCATTTTCACTTTGATGTTTGATTTCTAGGCAGTCTTTAGTGTGAAAGACAAACATTTATTTTCTGCCAGTTCCTGGAAAACGTTCCTGATTTTAAAGCCTCTAGGCTGTTTTGGCCTTGCCAGTGCAGTCGTGTAGTTCCTCTTCTGTAATTCTCGTGCTTGAATCGTGAGCAGCTAGTGATATAGATTAATGCTTTATACACTTTCAGAACTGAGCTCCCATGCTGCAGTTAGATGGTTCGAAGCATTGATTTTTCTCTGACAGCTCTTAAGATATTGGACGCCCAAAATGTAGGAAGGTTGGTTAATCTCTATAGCTACTATGTTGCTTGCAGTAGAGAATGTTGGTGAAACATATGGTTTTTCTTTATTATAAGATGCACCAGGGGTATGAAGAATGCTTTAAATCATGGTGAGAATTAGAAAAATAAAACTTCCTCATTAGCTCAAGAATGTAAGATTCAAAACAACGTTCAGTTTGATATTTGGCTATTTATTCAACATCTGATTTTATATAATTTTGATTAGTAAGGTCAGTCATTAGAATTAGATTATATTCTGTAATGATTTCTATCAAGGCTTTTAAAAATGCTTACCCTTGGGGGCAAACAGAGACAGGAGGAGGAAGTAACTGGATTCAAATTCCTTAATATCATCCTTTGTAATTAGAAATAAGATTTTAGTAGACTGTTTCCATAATGTAGTCCCAAGTCATTTCTATAACTTAATAAGTATAAACTAACTTTAGTGAGAAGGAGGAATTTCAGCTCGTCATTCTATAATGTACTGATTTAAATTATTCTGGTCACAGGCATAATATGAATACCTCATCTGCAGAGAGAATTCTACATATGCACTGACTGAATTGGTATATAGTTTGTATTTTGTTACTTATTCTTTTCTTTTTTAATTAAAAATTTTTTTTTACTGTGCAACGTGGCATGTGGGATCTTTTGTCTTTGATTAAAATTATTTTTGAGTATAGTTTCCTTACAATGTTGTGTTAGCTTCTACCATACAACAAAGTGAATCCACATGAAACGTGAAATGTTAGTCACTCAGCCGTCTCCAGCTCTTTGTGACCCCATGGACTGTAGCCCACCAGGCTCCTCTGTCCATGGGATTCTCCAGGCAAGAATACTGGAGTGGGTAGCCATTGTCTTCTACAGGCGGTTTTCCCTACCCAGGGATGAAACCCAGGTCTCCTACATTGCAGGCAAGATTCTTTACTGTTTAAGGCACCAGGGAAGCCCTGAACCAGCCATACATACTCAGATATCCCCTCTGGTTTGAATTTCCTTTCCATTTAGGCCACCACAGAGCATTGAGTAGAATTCCCTGTGCTATACAGTAAGTTCTCATGAGTTATCTATTTTATACATATTATGAACAGTATATATACAGCACTTAGTTTAAGATGGAGGGAAAGAAAAACCTTATCACAGATTCTCTTGTGGGTGCTAGCTTTTCCCAAACCTTGGTATTCTGATCCCCCTTCTAGGGATGTTTCCCTCATACCACGCCCGCTAGAATGGGTCGTTTGCGAGGGAGGTTGTGGGATGCAAGGTGGAAAGAAGGTGCGATGCGTCAGTGCCCATAATAGGAGCTGTCACCTGTTCCTCTCATGGTGATGCAGGAACAAACACACCTGATGCGAGACTGCAGCATTTAGAGGTCCCCAGGACCACCTGTCTTCTGCCATCAGCTGCAAGTTCAAGGTTCCAGAAGTCATCAGAAAGACTTACAGAACTCAGAGAGCCTTAAACTCATGGTTGTGCTTTATTACAGCAAGAGGATGTAGATTAAAGTCAGGGGAAGAAAGAGACACACAGTCAAGGAGAATTCTAGACGCGGGGCTGCCAGCCGCCCTCTCCCTGTGGGGTCCTGGGCAATGCCAGCGGCTCCCAGCAACCATACACGCAGAGTGTTGCCAACCAGCAGGCTTTCCTGAGCCGTGGTGTCAGAGCTCCTGTTGGGAACGTGGTCATGTAGACACAGGTGACCACCCAGGTGCTGACCTTGGCCTCCCAGCCCTTCCAGAGCTCAAGCTGGTACCACATGGCCCAAATGCCCACCCTGTCCGGCAGCCCAAGATCGCCAGGTAAATGAAGACATTGTTATGGGGCAGGACATTCCAAGGACTTGGAGCTTGTATCCCAGGATCCAAGGACAAAGGCCAGACTTCTCTCTGGGCAGGTGGTGAGTGAGGTGGGGCATCGTTGGTAAGTCCGGGAAGCAGGACCTGTGAGAGGTGGGAGTGAATGCCCTCATCACAGATGTGAGCGTGATGAGGCCTCACCCATGTTTGAGGGGCCCCTGACTATAGACACGTCCTGAGATGCAGATCGGCATTAAGTCCGAAGGGAAAGAGGAGAAATCTTTGAAAACCACTTATAGGTAATTTGCAGTATTATCAAAATAGCTCATATTCAAATCCAGATACTATGTTATTTGATAATGACAACAGAGATTGTATCTTTGCTGTTTCCCTTGGTCTTTTCATCCATAATTTGTTCATCGCAGCACTGTTTATAATAGCCAGGACATGGAAGCAACCTAGATGCCCATCAGCAGATGAATGGATAAGGAAGCTGTGGTACATATACACCATGGAATTTTACTCAGCCGTCAAAAGGAATTCATTTGAACCAGTCCTAATGAGATGGATGAAACTGGAGCCCCTTATACAGAGTGAAGTAAGCCAGAAAGATAAAGAACATTACAGCATACTAACACATATATATGGAATTTAGAAAGATGGTAACGATAACCCTATATGCAAAACAGAAAAAGAGACACAGAAATACAGAACAGACTTTTGAACTCTGTGGGAGAAGGTGAGGGTGGGATGTTTCAAAAGAACAGCATGTATACTATCTATGGTGAAACAGATCACCAGCCCAGGTGGGATGCATGAGACAAGTGCTCGGGCCTGGTGCACTGGGAAGACCCAGAGGAATCGGGTGGAGAGGGAGGTGGGAGGGGGGATCGGGATGGGGAATAAGTGTAAATCTATGGCTGATTCATATCAATGTATGACAAAACCCACTGGAAAAAAAAAAGTGCTGAATGAGAGTTTGGTCTTTGATGAAGGCCATGATTAAGTTTTATTTTCTGAGACTCCATAGTTTCATTTCTGTAGTTGCTAACTTGCTAACATGATTTTCAACCTGTCTTCTTAAGCATGGAGCAAAGTATTACTGAACTGGGGAATCTTTTCTGAGTCTTCATCTCAACTGTTCCTCTCTAATAGTAATGGTAGACCTTGCCCGGCGACTCTGTGTCTTCGAAAGAAGTCCAAAAAATTGATCCTGCGTAAATGCTCAGTCACTAAGTTGTGTCTGACTCTTTGCAACCCCGTGGACTATAGCCCGCCAGGCTCCTCTGTCCTTGGGATTTCCCAGGCAAGAATACTGGAGTGGGTTGCCATTTCCTTCTCCAGGGCATCTTCCTGATTGAAGGATGGAATCTGCATCTCCTGCATTGCAGGTGGATTCTTTATCAACTGAACCAGCAGGGAAGCCCAATCCAGAACGTGTCTGTGCGTGAGTGGACTTCTTATTGTTACTGTCGGCATTAAGGTTCCATTGACCAGTATTTCCATTTCTAGTTATGTAAGCCTTGGAGTTAATCACATGTGTGCCAAGTTTTTATACATAAGCAAGAGTATTCATCAAAGCATCATTTACATGTATAAAGAACCTATAGAAAGGACAACATTCTACCTTTCTTTGAGCAAAGTGAACATCCATGGTGGAGGTTACATAAAGGTTTAAGAATTAAACATGATTAAAATAGAATGTAGCATTTATCCAGGGCAACCATGACATATTATGTGTAAAAAAAAAGTATTTAGGGGTATATGGAAGTACTTCCTCTATATTAAGAAAATATTGCAAAAAATACAGATGGTATTCTGCAAATTGTGTATGCATGTGCATGCATGCATGCGTGTGTGTGTGTTTGTGTAATGGGCTGAAAATAAGATGAAAAATTAAGACAACTGTTCCTGCATCTGCTGGGGTTAGGTTTGCAGTGTGAAGCAGAGAAGGGGGTTCAGTGGCATAATTCTTATTATGGTCCCAGTTCTTGTGCCTCTGCCTTCCACTTACGGGGAGCCGGGCAGGGCTCCGAGCTGTTAAAGGGGAGCTCTGCAGAGTGGAAATGCAGAGTGGGCTGGAGGCTGGGCAGGTTTGGGAGCGAGATTTCTCTGGACAATAAGGTAAGGCGAATTGAGTTTCTGAGAATGTCCAAAAGGACAAGTTTGAAGATTGGAGGAGAGAAGTTATTGAGTATATGAGAAGCAACGGTGATAAGATGCCAGAGACACGATCCAGGGGAAATTCCCAGTGGGCAGAGAGCCAAAACCTTTTAAGCAAATGGCTGACTGATGTGAAGTTTTAAGTCTGTGTCTTCAGGATAAACCTGTCTGAGACCCGAGCCTTTGATGAAACATGCTGTCTCCCCGTTGGCCTTGTTGAATAATTTTGGGGAAGTCCAGGAAAAGGGCAGTGTTCTGCCTTATGTTTGAAGGCAGCTATGGTCGATGGGCTTGGGGCGACAGGGGCTTTGAGCCAGAAGGGACCGAGAAAAGCTGAGCAGCTCGCGTGGCAGTCATGTGACCTTGGCCCAGGGGGCGAACTCCAGCTTGACCTTGTCCAGAAAGGGAGGTGGCCTCACCTATTGTTTAGGGAACTAAACTAACACAACACATACACACAGCGCCTGGAAAAAAGGCTGGAAAGATATGTCCATCTTTATTGCTTTTGTCTCTAGATATATGGTATTTATCTAATTTTTCTTTTGAGTTTTTCCTTCCTTTCCAAATGGGTATTTCTGAAATGGGGGACAACTAAGTGATCTTTCTCCAGGAGGAAGAGGCTTTGACTATATGCTTCTTTTTTTATGCATACTGTTACTGTCTCTGGGTTCATAAACTTGGATAGAACATTTGCAGACAGGATCTTACCAAGTCTTAAAATCTCACTTCACATTTGTCAACATTAGCCACGTCCCACAGCATCCTCTGACCCAGTCTGACCTTCTCGTGATTCATGGAAATGTGGAAGAATGAGTTCAGGAAAGAGGGTTAGAGGCTGTCCTAGATGTCCCTCCAGTGTCCTTCCTGGCTTCTCCTTGAGCCTGGGATGGGGGACCACACTACATCGTGTAACTGATACCCAGCGAAGGTGGAATTGCTCCTTGCAGTTTCAAGGAGGGAGAGAATTCTGACTTTGTAATCCTTAGACCAAAGCAGATGATTTCCTTAGTGTGAAGACTCAAGATTGAGAAAATAGGTTGGTATCTTGAAATAAAAAACAATGAGCTACTGGTCTAGGGAGAAAAAACCATCCATCAGAATGGGTCACAATCATTTGCTCACAAATGTCTGGACAAGATGCTTAGGGACCATCCAAAAGACTTTATTCCTACATCCTCGAGGGTTTCCTGCACCCCCACACACCTCCCTGTCTGTTGTCCCCACTTGTCTGGTCCATGTTCTTCCCACTGGACTCTAAGTGGTGTGGGGGATGGGAGCCTCGCCTTTGTATTTCTTAGCATCTCACAGAGCAGTGGCTCAGAGAAGTAAATCAGTCAGTGTGTGCTGCAGGAGGAATTAATGAAGCCACGCAAGTTAGACTACTCAGTTAGGAATGTTTCATTGTCAGGTAAATCTGAGAAACTTGTTCCCATTGTGGAGCAAGGGAGAGAGGAGGAAACTCATGGAGACAGAAGCCGTGGGTCATTCTCTACCTCTTTGACTTAGAAAATATTTGGAGGGCACAGGATTTAGGAGCCGATGTTGAGGTCTGGTGGAGAATGAAGTTACCTCTTCTATTTTTAAGACAATGCTTTTCAGCTTTTTAAAGTGACTTTTAAAATTGAATTATAGTTGATTTACCATGTTGTGTTAATTTCTGCTGTATAGCAAAGTGATTCAGTTATAGGTATGTATGTATGTTCTTTTTTAAAATATTCTTTTCCATTTGGTTCTATCATAGGCTACTGAATATGGTTCTTTGTGCTATACAGTAAGACCTTGTTTATGAAGTTATCGCTTCTGCAGCTTTTTGTGGGAGTCTTTTCTGGGGAGGGGGGTGGGTACTAATCCTGGCCCCTGGATTTCAAACGGAAGTCTTGTGTCTGGCATCTGAAACCTCCAGCTCATCAAAGTTCACGATGGAACATTTGTAGATGATAGATTCTGAGCAGGACTTGAATCCCAGCTTGGATGCTCCCAGGCTGGGGGAAAAGCCAGGATGTCTATAGTGCAGTAGCTGCTCAATAAATGCCTGTAGGAACTCAGCGACACCCTGCAGAATCACAGCTATTGTTGTATGTGGTCCTTACATTCAACTCCAAGCTTATTTCTGCTCCAGAGTGTGTTTGTTACGTCAGGTTTCCCATGCGAGGAAATCCTGTTCTTGAGACTGAAAGATGGTTTTTCATTTTTTTTTCAAGACTTAAACGTAGAAAATGTGTTGGAATCTGTGATGCGTAGGGGAGAATGAAAACCTCCTCGAGGGAAATTAGTGAAGGATGGACAAGGGCTCCTCACATTGGGTGGGCGTATGGCCACTTTCATCACGTGGCTAAGAAACAAAAGCTGTGAATTACCACACTTATGTTGAGGTTTTCCCGTGGATTCAGGTGCAAGACATGTGCTTCTCCTATCTCCTGCACTGTCGGCTCAGCATATCAAATGAGCGTGTTTCTTAGGAAAACCTCCCCACGCCACTCACCTGAGTTGTGGGTAGTTACCATTCCACCAAGCCACTTATGGGTTGTACAGATGACCATTGAGGTGATTTGTGGGCATAGCACACATTGTTAACCTATAAACGATGTGCAGAGGTGGTGGTTGTTCAGACTCCAGACTCCACGCACTGGCTGTGGAGTCAGTCAGTCGCTCAGTCGTGTCTGACTCGTTGCGACCCCATGGACTGCAGCACGCCAGGCTTCCCTGTCCTTCACTATCTCCCAGAGTTTGCTCAAACTCATGTCCATTGAGTTGATGATGCCATCCAACCATCTCATCCTCTGTCGTCCCCTTCTCCTCCTGCCCTTGGTCTTTCCAAGCATCAGGGTCTTTTCCAGTGAGTTAGCTCTTCGCATCAGGTGGCCACAGTATTGGAGCTTCAGCTTCAGCATCAGTCCTTCCAGTGAATATTCAGGGTTGATTTCCTTTAGGATTGACTGGTTTGATCTCCTTGCTGTCCATGGGACTTGCAGATATAGCCTGTAAAGCATGACAGTAGGAATCCAAGCTATACCCGTTGTGGGAAAAGTTCCACATGTTTAGTAGACAGTGATTGTAGTAGATTAAGAATACAGAATCAATGTGAGAGGCTCCTGACTTGGCTTTCCTGGTGGCTCAGACAGTAAAGAATCTGCCTGCAGTGAAAGACCTGGGTTCAATCCCTGGGTTGAGAAGATTCCCTGGAGAAGGGAATGGCAACCCGCTCCAGTATTCTTGCCTGGAGAATCCCATGGACAGAGGAGCCTGGCGGGCTACAGTCCACGGGGTCAAAAAGAGTCGGGGACGACTGAGCCACGGACACGCTGTGACCCGAGTATGGTTTGGAATCTGTTGCAGCAGCCCCGGTGCTTTGGCCACACTTAAAGGTTGCCAACAGTTCAGGAATGCAGCCTTCCCCAAGCTGTGTCCCTGGTTTGAATTCTGATTTGCAGTTGTACGGGTATTTGTGGCAAAGTCCCAATCAATATGTTAATATAATGTATGCAGTGTACAGCGTTGATGGCTTTTAGTTAGGCAGTCTGCGGGATGTAATAAACCATCACGTGGGTTTTTCTGTTCTCAAATGGCTTAGCTGGAAGGCCCGTACCTGTGTGTCCATGTTAAAGAGAGACAACGTTGTAAAACCCTGCAGTAGTATGTTGTTGTTGAGTCCCGAAGTCGTGTCCGGCTCCATGGGAGCCGTGGACCGCAGCGCGCCAGGCTTCCCTGCAGTAGTGTAGGAGCCCAAAACGACCTCCACCCAGCCCCCTGCCTGATGGGAGTAGGAATTGCATCTGCAGGAGGTGAAGTGACTGGGCTCAGAAGACAGAACAGCCCAGCCGGGACAAGAACGAGGTGCCTCGTCAGGTCTGCCCAAAGCGCTCTTGCCCGTGTTGCTTCAGTGACAGGTAGCGGGGAGGGGAAGGTGACAAGTGACAGGGCACCCAGAGGTAGGAGGTGGCTGAGGATGCCCCTCTAGGTGGTGGCGATGCTGACCCTCCAGGCTTCTCAAGCCCAGGCACGCTGCCCCCCAAGCACAGGCTTGTCTGGGCACCAGGGACCCCCAGGGGCTGTCAAACATAACACCTACCACATGCTTTGAAGTAGGGCCTGTCAAATGTAACACCTGCCCCACGCTTTGGAGTACCCTTCAAGACAGAGTGTATAGTTAGTTCCAAAATGTGATTCAAACTCAATGCAGAGTCCCCAGCTGGAGGGGCCCATGGTCACCATCTCAGCGGTCGGCTGTCTGGGGCAGAGCCCAGAGTGGACCCGTACCGTTTTCCTGATGAGGACGAGATCGCCAGCTCCCCTGCCCACCCTCCAGTTCCATCTCTCTCACCAACAAACTGAGAGTGTCAGAGTGGTGGAGACGAAACCTCATGGGCGGGATGAGGCAGGGACGCGAGGCATCTGGCAGCCCGTGTGGGACTGTGATGGAAGAGGAGGTGGGAGGACCTCGGCTGGAGACTGCAGAAAGCAGTCGGAGGCTGGGAGCGTGGGTGCACGCAGGGAGGACCACCCATGGAGGGCCAGACGTGCTCTGCCCCCCTGAGCTGGTGGCCGCTCTGTAGCTTCCTCCACCAGGCAGGTCACCGGCTGAAAAGGGCATCAAAGCGCTGGGAGTTCCCAGGGGGCGCCTGATGGTGTTCACTGTGAAGTGGGGGCGGGAGGAGCTGGGGTAGAAAAGAAGCGCTGTTTAAATGTCGGAGCGCCTCAAAGGTCATTTCAGAATATCCCAGGCGTGAAAAGATAAGTCAGTCTCAATATCTGGTTCATCAGTTCTCCGCATTTCAAAGTTGAACCCGCGTGAACTCTTGCGGAGGTGGGGAAGAGGAGGAAGCCTGGACTGCAGGTGACGTCACTGGCGCCCAGTCGCTGGGCCTCCCATCTCCCATAAACAGGGTCCTGGCCCATTCAGGTCATCTTCACGTGTCTGCACATCATTTCCTTAGTCCTCTCCCAGAGAATTCCTATTCTTTCTGTGAACATAACATGTGCGTGCTCAGTTGTATCTGACTGTTTGCAACCCCACGGACTGTAGCCCACCAGGCCCCTCTGTCCATGGGATTTTCCAGGCAAGAATACTGGAGTGGGTTGCCATTTCCCTTTCCAAGGGATCTTCCCAACCTAGGGATCAAAACTCGTGTCTTCTGCAGCTCCTGCACTGGGGGACGCGGATTCTTTACCACTGAGCCACCAGTTGCGAACATAGAGTTAAAATAAATCCAGAAGTTTTAATGTCAAACCACTGAGTAGTTTTCAGTATCCCAAGAAGAGGGAAGAAAGTGTCAATTCTTGAATGATAATGGCCTATGCCCAGAATCGGAGCTCTCAGAAAACGTTGTTTGAAATCTGGAATCCTTGGCAGGGCAGATACATCCCTGCCAGGCTCCGTGGCTAATGATGAAACAGGTTGGGGTCCAATTGTGAAGGAACTCAGCATTCCTGAGCCTTGATGGGGCTCGGGGTGCCCTCTTGGCGCCTCCCACCCAGGCAGACACCCAGGACCAGCCAGCTTTCTTTCCCAGGCAGGTCTTTTCAAACCCTGTGCTCAGGAAGCGGTTCAGTGAAGCCACCCTCTGGAGGTAAAGGATGGACACAGTCAGCCTTGTGAGCAGTGCTTACATTTCCGCGGGGACAGGGGCCATGCCCAGGGCGGAGGCAGATGGGGTAGAGTGAGCAGTGCCCGCCATGGGGCAGCTCTCTGGGGGCCCTGGAGGGACGTGCTGGCGGGCGAGTCCTGCCTGGGGCCCCCGAGATGGTGCCTCTCTCTTCTGGGTCCCGGGTGTCAGGCTGGCCGTGGTGGGGGCGTCGGGGCGGTTCCTCCTTGGCAGCGTTTCTAAGTAAGCGTGTACTTGTTGTCTTGCCTTCCGGCAGATATTTTCCATATGGCATTTTGCTTATTTTTAGCCTGGATTCAGATCGTTTCCTCCAGAAGATGAGCTTGTTTGCCAAGATGTCACAGAGAAAGGTGGATGACAAAGTTAGAAGTTGCTTACATTTTTTTCCAAAGGGCTCTAGAAGCATCATTTTATTCCAAGGGAACCATCATCTCAAACCCGACTCTCCACCTGGCCTGAAAAGCCTGTGTCTGAGAACCTCGGTGTCCCCAAAAACCCTCTGGTACATAACCCAAAAGGCCTTACCTTGTATTGGGGTATAGCCGATGAACAGCACTGTGTTAGTTTCAGGTGAACGGCGAAAGGACTCAGCCAGACATACGCGTGCGTGCGTTCTCCGCCACACCCGCTCCCACTCCGGCTGCCACGTCACATGGAGCAGAGCTCCCCGCGCTATACAGTGGGCCGTGACGGTCATCTGTTTTAAATATAGCTGTGTGTGCATGTCCATCCCAAACTCCCTAACTGTCCCTCCCCCCTGCCCCGGCAGCCATAAGTTCACTTTCTGAGTCTGTGAGTCTGTCTGAAAGGCCTTTTCTGAGCGTGCAAAGGATACTGTGGCCCGAGAGGCTTCCTTTTATGAAGGCAGATGGCTGTGGGGTCATGGGATTTGGTAATGCATCCGGAAAAAAGAACTCAGAAAAGCCGTGATTCTGAGAAATTTAACATCTGGAACATACACAAAGGACTGCATACGGCCGACCCGTGTAGTATCGAGCGATTCGAGCCAAAAAGCAAAACGAGACAAGGAGTGAAGAGGAAGAGATGGACCGTGAGGCCCGGCGTGTCTCCCTCAGGGCCGCCGCTGATGTCCGGGCAACAGCACCTTTTGGCTGAGTGCTCAGGCTCCTGGCGTCGCTTCTCCCTTGAGCCGCAGAAAGCGGGGCCGTGGTTCCCGCACCCAGCATCCCCGTCTTGCCAATGTCCGCGCCCTCGAAGGGACAGACGCGTCTTTGAATCTGCAGGGACCGCCGCGCCGGACACAATGTCCTCTTTCATGCTCACTAAGGCTGCTCCTCGGCCTCTCTTTCACTGGCCTCTTTTCTTTCTTCTTCTGAACCTGATCTGAAAGCAAACACCAGGACCTCTTTCACCGCAGCAGCACAGCCCTCCGCCCTCCTCCGGTGTCCATCCATTCCTGCCTCTTCCTGAGCCCGGCCACCCTGCTCCAGGCAAGGACCAGTGCCAGTTCGTCTCCCTCCGACGTTATTAAGCCTCCAGAATTGCCGTTTCAACCCCAGATTTCTAACTTGCCCTGGACTGGATGCGTACGGGCTGGATTATTTGTTTCCTTTTCTTGCTTGTTGGGCTGTGGGGTCAGTCTTCAGTGGTCACGGCCAGGGTAGCAAACACCTAGGCTGAGCATGAAGATGCTATTTCATCCAGCGTGCTGCTGCTGTTTCTTCTTTGCGAGGTGGTAGCAGCACGTGTTGTGCATTGAAAACGCTACTCATTTGGAATCTACTAGGAAAGGAAGGAGCACAGTCAGGATCCCGAGACAGGCGAGCAGGGGGTCCAGGCAGGTTTATTTCTAACACAGTCGTTTGGTTGGCGGGGATGAGGAGTGGGGAAGAGCCGATGGCTGGCTGCCTGTCCAGGGGGAGGGGCCTTCGCAGCTCTCTCGGTGGAACTGGGGTTTAACTCAGTGGCTTTTCTTAAAGAGCCCGCAGAATAGGAAAACCTTGCTTCCCACGAGTCCCCAGGAAGCTGCTTGCATGTGGGCATGTTCTGCATAACAGTCCTTTTGAATTCAGCGATTATCTGTCGAGCAATTAATATGAATAGAATATCTGAAATATTCATCTAAAATCCAGTCCCTGTCCACTGAAGGGTTGCTTTGACACGCCATGCTTTGTGTGCATTTTTCTCTGCAGTAGATTAGGAAGTGTGCGTCTGTGAGTGTGTGTGGTAGTCACACAGTCGTGTCTGACTCTCTGTGGCCCCGTGGACTGTAGCCCGCCAGGCTCCTCTGTCCCTGGGATTCTCCAGGCGAGAACACTGGAGTGGGTTGCCGTTTCCTCCTGCAGGGGACCTTCCCGACCCGGGGACTGAACCAGTGTCTCATGCATCTCCTACACTGGCAGGCAGATTCTTTACCACTGAGCCGCCTGGAAGCCCAGTGAGCATCTGGTAAGTCACAGTAGACGTAGCCAGTCTTTTCTGCAGAGGAGGAATGGACTCAATTCCTGGGGATGCGCCTGTTATAGCTACCTTGCTGTTAGGTGGTCAGCAATGTGTTGACCATTGTAAGCAAGCATCAGGTTAACGTGGAGCCGTCTTAGCTGATCAGGATTGATACACAAATGCTAGAGATGGCTCTTACATGAAGACAAACTATAGATTTATTTCTAAGTTTATTTCTTACTGAAGAGTGACTGAGTCACAGTGTTGTATTAGTTCCAGGTATTCAGCAATCCAGTTTCACGTGTATGTTCCTCTTCAGACTCTTTCCCATTGTAAGTTACTATGTAATAAGATACTGAATCTAGTTCCTTCTGTTGTACAGGAGGTCCTGTTGTTTATTCATTTCATATGTAGTGGTGTGTATCTGTTAATCTCAGTCTCCTGACTTATCTCCCCCGACTTTGCCTTTGGTAACCATAAATGTGTTGTCTATGTCCATGAGTCTGGTTTTGTTTGGATAGTTCATCCATGTCACTTCTTTAGATCGCACATAGCATGTGGTGTTTAGTATGACGATCTCTAGGCCCACGCATGGAGCTGCCCATGTCGCTCATCAATCCATTTTAGACAGGGAGTTGCAGGAAAGGCTTAGTGCTTTGATGGGACACCAGCTGATACTGTGTAATCACGAATGCTGTTTATATTCTGGGAACAATTGTGATGAATGAGCAGTTTGACAATGAACTAGATCAAGGATCCCCGAATCACTTCCCGGTCAGCGCGGCCCTCGAATGCCTGTTGGGTCTCTTCAGTTCATTCCTTTCCTCATCATTTGACGAGCCATCTCAGCACCAACTTGCAGAAATGTCCTCAGTTCTCTTGACCTTCATCCAGGTTCCCCAGTTCACGGGCTATGGTGAATAATTTATCCCTCGGACTTTAATTCCTTCTACATTTCCTTGTATTTTTTAAAATGATTTTTATATTTTCTTGTGTGTATTCAAATTGGAGACCCAAAACGTGGGTCATGTGATTTCTTTGTTTAAACCTGTGCTTTAAAAACGTTGCCTTTAATTTTCAAGGTATGGAATGGAGTAGAATCGATCACAGCAGCAATAGCTGACATGAATATACCACAGGAGCTTCCCCTGGTGGCTCAGACCGTAAAGAATCTGCCTGCAGTATAGGAGACGCAGGTTTGCTCCCTGGGGTGGGAAGATCCCCTGGAGAAGGGAATGGCAACCCACTCCAGTATTCTTGCCTGGAGAATTGCATGGACAGAGGAACCTGGCGGGCCAAGCAACTAAACACGCACACACACAAACACCACGCAGTAGGTGCCTATTAGTCTCAAAGTGTTTTACCTGTACTATCTCAATTAATGCAAGATTAATGTTCATCACTCCTATTATTCTTACACCCACTTCACCCTTGGAAAAAGTGATGATGCTTCAGCAGACGTGGCTGACCTGAAATGTGACTGCAAAGCCCATCTCTATTGCAAGGAGGCGGTTCTGCACTTTGTGGCCAAGGGTATGTGTATAATTTTTCAAAGAACACTTTCCTTGACGCCTCTTTTCCTTCTAACATTTGTCCTTCTTTCCGTTTTATTGTTATATAAACCTACAGATCACATTGCCTAATGAGTGAGTTAACAGCTGTTAGTGTAGACACCAGATTTTTCAGTGATTGTTATGAGTAATAAATCACACTTACATACCATTCAATCTAATACTAATAAATTGCTCCATCGTCCTTCTGGTATTTGGAAAACACAAAAGCTCGTTTATAAAATAGGTCACACAGTTTTTAAATGATGGGGTTGCACAGTGACGGTGTCCAGAGGTGGGACGCGTCTGCACAGTCTCCCCTTTGGGGCAGGATGCACGCGTCCGTCCAGGAGATGCTCCCCCTCCGTCCGCACCTTGTGGGGGCTGCGGTCCAGACGGAGGAGAGGGTGGTGATATAGGATTCAGGGAAATGAATCATTCTGAGGCTCCATCCCTTCTGCTTGTTGAAATGAAACCTACAGTTGTAGCTGCCTTTGTCACACTGTCTCTTCCGCAGATCTGATTGTTAAAAAGCCAGAGGCAGGCTGAACAGAAAGAGACCACTCACCCAGGGTTGGCAGGCCCTTCTCGCCTCCTTCCCTCCTGCCAAAGAAGATGCGCTCACGCTTCCTCCTTCCCTGGAAGCAGCATCATCCCTTTGAAGCAGCAAAACTCCTCGTCTCTCCTTCCCTTTCTTGTCCCTCATGTTTAGTCTTGAGGTGTGTGTGTTTCACTTTTCCCCTTGATGTCACGTAATTGCATGAATTTTCATATTCTGGGCATCATATGTCTTGCCAGAGTGACTTGCTATTCCTCAGTTACCTTCTGCTGGAATACAGACGGGCTTCCCAGTGATAAAGAAAATCCGCCTGCCCATGCAGGAGACATAAGAGATACGGGTTCGATCCCTAGGTCAGGAAGATCCCCTGGAGGAGGAAATGGCAACCCACTCCAGTATTCTTCCCTGGGAAATCCCACGGACAGAGGAGCCTGGCGGGCTACAGTCCATGGGGTCACAGAAGAGTTGGACCCTACCGACTGACTGAACATACAGTATAGATATACGAGAACAGTGTTTGAATTAAAAAGGCAATGACTTTAGAACCGACTATGGACAGCACCTCAAGGCAGGGCGCAGCACTTAGAGATCCACGGGAGCAGGGGTGTTGTGTGGAACACGGGGGCCGCTGACCTGCACTGGGGCGTCTGAGCTGGAGGCGACGCTTGGGTCCTTTGGAGTTGGAATCATCTCAGAACCTGAATCCTCGGTAGAAACACATCACTGATTGTCGGTCAGTCATTCACACTGATGAAGAAAAGGCATTACAGGAGATTCTTCCGGTGGAGAAAGGCGAGGCTGTCCAGCAAACAGCAGGACCAGATGATCGGTTGACCGAGTGTGCCGGGCAGTTGGGTTTGGCGACCCCAGAGCATCTGAAGGACGTAGATGATGTAAGAGGAGGTGTGGAGAGGAGGCAGCTGAGCCCGTGACTTTGCAAGCCCTGTGATGCGGCGGGTGAGGGGGCAGGGGAGCACGCCCCAGGGTTTGGGCCTGGGCTGGGGCCAGATGGACAAGCGGGAGGGAGGCCTCCACACGTCTGGGGGACCCAGGAGGGGGCAAGTGGAGTCACTGGAGTCCGTCTGCCCTGCGTGTT
The DNA here is from genome assembly GCF_019320065.1 of Cervus canadensis. Taxonomy (NCBI): domain Eukaryota; kingdom Metazoa; phylum Chordata; class Mammalia; order Artiodactyla; family Cervidae; genus Cervus; species Cervus canadensis. Next base: position 108,041,892 of record NC_057388.1, read on the forward strand.
CTCCAGGCCCTGTCCCTCGGCAGAGCAGCCAGGTTGCAAAAGCCCCATCACAGTGTCTCCCTTGTCTGCACTGAAGTGGGATGAAGTGGTCCCTGACCCTTGGCAGATACCCTCACGGGAGGGGCTTTGGGAGCCACTGACAGATTCATCACTCTTAGGACTGTTTTCCCGGAGGCACACCAGTCCATCTGGGAGTTGACAGGCCGGTCGATGTTTCTTATCCAGAAATTGATGTGAACGCCCAATGGCCTCTGGACCTTTCAATCAAGAACCACCTGTGACCGTGTTGATTTAAGGGAAACATAAGTGAATTAGACCACTTCTTTCCTTCCACATGTGACACCCAGCTGACAGCAGAATTGCTGTTAAATGTTGAGGGCAGTAAGCTTTAGTGATATTGCGTGTGTGCATGCGTGCTGAGTTGTTTCAGGCGTGTCTGACTCTTTGTGACCCCATGGACTGTGGCCTGCCAGGCTCCTCTGTCCATGGGATTCTCCAGGCAAGAATACTGGAGTGGGTTGCCAAGCCCTCCTCCAGGGGATCTTCCCAACCCAGGGATTCCAAGGATTGAACCCCTGTCTCTTAAGTCTCCTGCATTGGCAGGCTGATTCTTTACCACCTGGGAAGCCACCTGGGAAGCCCTTAGTGGTGTTACTGGTATGGACATAGCAAACCAGTCCCTATGGGAGTCTTAGGTAAGCTGGCCACTGAAGTGATCAATGTGCTTTGTAATAGAACAGCCAATAATCCGCTTAGTAACGGGGCAGCAGAGGGCATTGAGTGGACAATATTGGAGGGGGTTCCCTTGGAGTGTTCAAACCTCACTTTGCTGCTCACAGAGACCCAGCTGGATGTGGGGCACCCCGAAAGTGACTTGAGGTGTGTTTGCATGGAGCAGAGGGAAGGTCAGTTGTTACAACGACACAGGTTTGCGTGCCCTGGAAAGGGGAACGGAGCCGCTGCTTCCACGCTGCCTGAGTGCAAGGCCGCGTGTCATCGCTTCGTTAGGTCTCTACCCCGATGTGCTCTTGGTCGCGTCAGACAGAGCATGCACCTTCCCCAAGGGCACGGAGCTGATAAGTGGCGGAGCTGAGTGGCAAACAAAGGTGGCGTGCCTCCCAGCACAGGCATCTTGTGTCCTCAGCCCTGAAACTGACGGCCGATCGCATCTTGATCTTGAGACGGCGAACCGCTCAGCCAGCTCTGTAACTCAGCCTCGTCTGAAGTCACACCACTGTACGTGTGAGGTTTTATCTCTTGTCCCCCAAGGGGAAGAAGGTGTTATAAATAAGTCACTCAGCCTCACTTTCCTAATGTCTCTTTAAAAGCATCATGGCGAGAAGAGAGACTGATGGAAGGCTGGTGGGAGGATGATCCTTTGCCCTGATTGCATCTTCTCTTCTTCCCCAAGACCTGTTATTCACATTCAGGTGACTTCACTTGCAGGTCCCACGCCCGCCTGCGGTTTCCTTCCTCAAGCTCCCCGCCCCCAGGTCCGTGTTCTAACTCCCACCTTTGACCTGCTCTCTCTCAGTAACACATGGAATTGGGAAATGCCTCCAGTATTCTTGCCTGGAGAATCCCAGGGACAGAGGAGCCTGCCAGGCTACAGTCCATGGGGTCACAAAGAGTGGGACACGACTGAGCGACTAACAGCAACAGTCATCTCCAGGGTATGTGCTCCGTTGCTCAGTCATGTCCCACTCTTTTGCCACCCCATCGACTGTAGCCCACCAGACTCCTCTGTCCCTGGAATTCCCCAGGCAAGAATACTGGAGTGGATTGCTTTTTCCTCCTCCAGGGGATCTTCCTGACCCAGGGATGGAACACAGGTCTCCCGCATCGCAGATGGACTCTGGGTCTTCCCTGGGTCGGGAAGATCCCCTGGAGGAGGGCATGGCAACCCACTCCAGTATTCTTGCCTGGGAAATCCCATAAACAGAGGATTCTGGCGGGCTACCATCCATGGGGTTGCAAAAGATTCAGACATGACTGAGCAGCAAAGCACAATCTCCAGTGAGTCCTGCTAGCAGCTAGACCAGTGTGGGATAGGGATAAAGGGTTGGGAGTCAGGCAAGGACAATGAGGTCACACTCACCTTTGCATCGCAGTAGCTGCTAGATGATTGGTGTCACCTCTGTGTCACTTTGTCCTCACTTGTAAAGGATGAACAATAACCCCAAAGGGCTATTGTAGGGATGGGGTAGAAACTATAGTTCAGGTGTTTAATACTTGGCAGCTACAGAAACATACATGAGAAACCTTATGAAGCAGGGATGGGCAAATGGTACTTTTGGGATGATGTCACTTTAGTTACCGTGATAGGGCTGGATCCCCCCAGACATGGCCCGGGAATTGTCACCATTTCCCACTTGCTCAGACTTGTCTGTTCCTTCTTTTTCCGCTGGAGGTGTTTCTTGTCCCCAGCTGTCCCTCCAGACCCATGTGGGCCCCACAGTGTGCATCCTCGGGAGCCCATCAATGGGTCCATCAGCCGTGGTTCCCCAGTCAGGGGTCTTGTGTCCTGCCCTGCATCCTTCTCCTGCAGTTTCTGCTCAGGGAGAAAGGATGCTGTGGTTGCCAGGACGACCTACTGCCCCTCTTTCTAGACTTCATTTCTTTGCATGCAAAGTGCCTTCTCAATGACACCATTTCCGTGAGTTAAAATAGACATACTTCTTTCCAAACGCTGTTGTTGTATAGTTGATTCACCACGTTGGGTTTCTGGCGGGCAGCAAAGTGAGTCAGTGGCGTATATGTATTTATATATATTTTTCGGATTCTTTTCCATTATAGGTTATCACAAGATATTAAGTATAGTTCCCTGTGCTCTGTAGGAGGTCCTTCTTGGCTATCCCTTCTGTGTATAGTAGTGTGAATCTGTTAATCCCAAAGTCTTAATTTATTCCTGTCTGCTTTCCCCACTTGGTCACCGTAAGGTTGATTGCTATGTCTGTGAGGCTGTTTCTGTTTTGGAAATACGTTTACTTGTATCATTTTTTTAAGATTGCACAAGTACGTGGTATCATGTGATCCTTGTCTCTCTCTGACTGACTCCACTTGGCGTGATCACCTCCAGGTCCGTCCATGTTGCTATGAACGGCATTATTTCATTCTTTTTTATGGCTTATCTTTGCTGTGCATGTGTACAACGTCATCTTCATCCATTCACCTGTTCATGGACACTGAGGTCACTTCCATGACTTGGCTATTGCAAACAGTGATGCTGTGAACATAGGGCTGCACATGTCTTTTTGAATCAGTGTTTTGTCTGGGTGTTTGCCCGGGAGCGGGGCTGCTGGACCATATACTGACCTGAGGCCCCTCCATCCTGTCTTCACCGTGGCTGCACCAACTTACACCCCCACCCACGGTGCAGGAGGGTTCCCTTTCTCCACATCCCCTCCTGCATTTATTACTTCTAGGATTTTTGATGAAGGCCATTTTGACTGGTTTGAAGTCATACCTCATTGTGATTTTGATTTGCATTTCTCTAATAATTAGTGATGTTGAGCCTCTTTTCATGGGCCTATTGACCATCTGTATATCTTCTTTGGGGAAATGTTTATTTAGATTTTCTGCCCATTTTGGATGGAGTTGTTTATTTATTTTTTTGATACTGAGTTGTATGAGCTATTTGTCCACTCTGGACATTAAGCCCTTACACTAGACATACTTTTTGTTTCTGTTGGAGATATTTTGATCTAGGCTCAGGCAGAGCTGCCTTCCATTGTCTGCTAGCAAGGCGTCTCCCCAGACAGAGAAAAATCTTCCTCCCACTGTCCAGTACATTGAAAAGAGCACCCCTTCAGAACCGGAGTTCCAGGCATTTTCTATTTGCCAGCCCGTCTGAATTTCCCAAAGGTGAGATTATTTGCAAGCACAGCATACCTCACTCCTTCCCAGGCATTCACTCAGATTCCCAGGATAAAGGAAGTTGTATCTTCACGCCCTGAGTGAAGACCAGAAAAAAGGACTTTTCAAGTATGTGAAACCTGCTCTGCGGGTTTTCTTCTCTAACGGAACCCCTGTGCCCCGAGGGACCCCGAGCAACACTGCAACTCAGCCATTTTGTCATGACTCACCCCACCTGGAGTGTTGCGTTCCCACTCAGGTTTGCGGGAAAGTCACCAGGACGGCTTTAAATGTACCCCTGTGCCTCGTGGTCATTTCCTTAAATGCAGAACAACTCGTGTCCTGGGCATACATTTGAGTAACAGCATGTTCAATATCGACTCTGGGTTTCAAGTAACTGAAAATCTAGTAGTCTCGGAACTTTCACCTCCAGTGAAAGGTTTTCCACTCATTTCTCCTTCCCTGTAGCTCTTGTTGAGATTGATACAGAGAGACAATGCAGGAAGCACCCTTCACTGGAGCCCAGCCCACCTAAACCACCATCTGCATCTTTAATACAAGCAGCAACCCTTGTCATGGTACTTGTGTGAGATTGTTGCCTTTGACCAAACCCAGGGGACCTGAATTATTTCTCCTGTTCAAATCATAGAGAGCAGAAGATGTATTTAAGGTTATCCTTCCAGACTTGACTTGGGTTGAGGACATATTCACAGATGCTATAAACTCTTGATCTGGGGTTTAAAAAAAATCCAAATAGTTATATATAAAATCAGAAAGATCCAACAGATAATCCCTAGCCTTGGATAAAATTGTTTGTTTAAAGAGTGATGTTTTAGGCAGAAATCAGTTTTCGGAACGTTAAAAGATTCCACTGATAATATTTGAAAATCCTTTCATAGGCATGGAAAATTAGCAACTGAATCTGGCCATTAAAGCATAATCTTTATTTGACCAAAGCGTGGTCTAAAAATGGAATAAACTGTAATTTATCTTCACTGACAGCTAATTACCTGGAAGTCTGATTAAAGGGAAAACTGAATTTACTTAATTAGTGTTTTGGTGTTTTGTCTGTATACATGTAAATATGCCCATCTCCTCTTCTACAGGAACATTGCTAGAAATAAATTACCATTTTTATTTTGTCCCATTCAAATGTTGCCAAACCGAGAACAACAGGAAAAGAATGGGTCTTTTACTGACAATGGTAACAGGTGTTTATAGATTATGAGCCTGATAGAGAAGAGCCTGTTATCAGGAGAATAGGGTATTTATGACTAAGTCGTTTTCTTTTTCCCCACTGGCTCGTCCTTCATTTGTCAGCAGAGGAGAGCCAACTAGTGGGTGAACCACCCCAGCCAGTAAATCCTGGCCGGGTCGTGGAGATTTATGCAGATGGCTAAGCCCCCGCAGCAGATGGGCTCTGATAGCCTCTGAGGTTCCTTTTAGAGCTTCAGCATTGCTTGTTCTTTGTTGTTGTTGTTGTCCAGTCGCCAAATGGTGTCCGACTCTCTGCAACCCCATGGACTACAGTATCAGACTTCCCTGTCCTTCACTATATCCCAGGGTTGCTCAGATTCACGTCCATTGAGTCAGTGATGCTATCTAACCATCTCACCCTCTGCCATCCTCTTCTCCTTTTGCCTTCTCCTTTTCCAAGCATCAGGGTCTTTTCCAATGAGTTGGCTCTTTGAATCAGTTCAGCTCAGTTGCTCAGTCGTGTCCGACTCTTTGTGACCCCATGGACTGCAGCATGCCAGGCTTCCTTGTCTATCACCAACTCACAGAGTTTGCTCAAACTCATGTCCATTGAGTCGGTGTTGCCATCCAACCATCTCATCCTCTGTCGTCCCCTTCTCCTCCTGCCCCCAATCCCTCCCAGCATCAGGGTCTTTTCCAATGAGTCAGTTCTTTGCATCAGGTGACCAAAGTATTGGAGTTTCAGCTTCAGCATCAGTCCTTCCAATGAATATTTAGGACTGATTTCCTTTAGGATGGACTGGTTGGATCTCTTTGCAGTCCAAGGGACTCTTAAGAGTCTTCTCCAACACCACAGTTCAAAAGCATCAGTTCTTCTGTGCTCAGCTTTCTTTATGGTCCAACTCTCATATCCATACATGACTACTGGAAAAACCACAGCTTTGACTATATGAACCTTTGTTGGCAAAGTAACGTCTCTGCTTTTTAATAAGCTGTCTAGGTTCATCATAGCGCTTTTTCCAGGGAGCAGCGTCTTTTAATTTCGTGGCTGCGTGGTATTTGGGGGTGTTGCCTTTTCAGGGTGTGAAGAACCATGCAGTAATTACAGCCCAGGGCGGAGGAGGTGTCTCAATTCTCACCCACATATTCCGATGCCTCTGAGTTCTCCTGGCAGATGCTCTTTGAACAGGAGGCATATGTAACACACCCGAAGCAGTGTAATGAAGTCATCTTCCTTTGTGAGCTGCTATTGTGAAAGAAGTTCATATTAATTTTTTAAAGTGATCAGAAAGTCAAGGGATGCTTCTCTCGAACTTGAGAGGTTTTCCTTATTTAAATGGCAGACCTCCCAATAGTTCAGTTCTGTGCGTATAAATAATTGGACTAAAATATTATTTTTAAAAAGCACTGCGGGTTTTAATCAAAATCCCTCAAGAAATGAAAGTCTTAATTAAATCTGAAACGCTCTTTCCTAGGCCTGAGGTTTCTAATTTTATTTTTCATCTTCTCTGTACATCCTCTACGATGAAAGCAGAATGTAAGTGGTGAAATAGACAATTATTTAAAGGATAGTATCATTGAAACAAACCCAAAGCAAATGAAAAATCATTTTAGACTCAAGAAATGAAAAGATGAAAGAGGCTTGCTCAGAGCCTTCCTTTCACGATGAGTTTGATGCCAGGACCCCTTCATTTCATTATGCCCGTTCTTCTCCGATGCAGAATTGTCTGCCATAATTGGATGTTCTCCAGAATGACTACTTCTGACAATACCTCTAAAAATTGCAAAATGGAGACTTGAAGAGGAGAGAGATTCTTAATGATTTGTTACAGATCGCAGTAGCAGTTTCTGGGAGCATTCCCCTTTGCCTGTGACCTGGCCCATCTCCCTTCCTTCTTCTCTAAGAGTTAAGTGGTGTTTCTTGGAAACCTCTCTCATTTATTTTGCTAGTGAACTGGGTAGCCCTGTGGTTGCCCCGGGTAAAGGGATTATGATTAAGTTAGCAGATGCAACTAGTTCTTGGGATGCTACTGACCACACAGGTGACCTGTTCTCTGCCGTACTCTCCAGGGTTTTAGGAAGATGTCATTGTCTAGGGGAAAGATAGGTTTTGGTATTGCTGACCAGGGTTCTTAATCAATAGAAGTTGATCAGAGACCGGACAAGAAAGTCAAGGAAGGCTTTACTGGGGCCCCTGCTGCAGCAGGAAGGAACAGGAACAAGTAGCAGGTTCCCTTGCTCATTCACTGAAGGCGGTGAGGCTGGGGGTCGGGTCATGGGCTGGGCTGGAGGGATGGCTCAGTCCCCGCCTTTGGTGATGTTGTCTGCAGCGCATGCAGAAGTAGCAGTGGGGTGTTGTTTTTTTTTTTGGTCTTTTTGTATCATATCGTCCATAATTTGCCCCAACTGTGCATGCATGTATTTATTTTTAGTCCCTTTTGGTTTCTTCATATTTTCTTGCTCGAGGAGACATTTGTCCAGGTGCAGGCTCTCTCTCTGCAGGCTCCCAGGTCCCAGCCTGTCTTGATGACGTTAAGAGCGTTCATTGTTTCAATCAGGTTGTCAGCACAGGAGTACGCACCTCATTAGTACTGCTACCCTCTAAGTTGGCAGACGATGGGAAAACACAGGCCATGAACACCCAGTGGAAGCTTCTGGAAAACATGTCGTGAAACCCTGGCCACAAAGGTTTAATGTTTGCTCCCTTTTTGATGTCAAGGAGAGAGAGGCTGAAGTTTTCAGTTCAGCCCGCAAATGCCCGATTTGGGGACACACTTCCTTAATAAGGGCTTAGCATGCTAAGCTGTGAGTTGTCAGTGCTATAAAAATGGAATCGTGTTTGTGGATCGTCTCCAGGAGATTGCTGGGAAAGATACAGGTTTTAGGCAATAATAAACCTCTCGTAATGTGTTCAGCATGTGTGACTTAGAGCTGTGTTGGGCACAGTCAGAGTGCCCAGCCGAATGATGCCTTATAAGGCTGTAACAGTTCTGAGGCCTCTGCCAAGGGTCCCCCTCTCACAACACAAGTGCTGAAAAAAATCCTGTGCATAAGAAAGGTTAGAACTAGAATTTCAGCCATTTATCCTGAAGTAGGGTTAAAAAAATGCTTAAAGACTCATTGTATGGATTTTTTTTGTGGGCCCAGTCCTTGGAGTCAGGGGACTGATAAGTTCCACTTGACAAGCAAGTATTGAATACTAACTGGAAATAACACCCTGAGCTGAGGGTGCAAGGACATGCAGGCCTGGTGGGCGGGGAGGTAAGGAAATGTGAGGCGGAGGGTCTTCCCTGACAGTCCAGTGGTTAGGATTCCAAGCTTCCAATGCAAGAGGTGCGGGTTCGATCCCTGGTTGGAGAACCAAGATCCCACATGCTGTGTAGTGCTGTCAAGAAAATAATAAAATAAAGCTTTCAATGCTAAAAAGAACTGTTTGTTTTAAAAAAAAAAATGTGAAGCTCCAGAGGAGACCCTGGTGACTTCCCGTAGAGAATACAGAGCAGGCTCCCCAAGTCATTCAGAGTTGGGGGTCACTGCTCTTCGTTTGGGGGAGCCAGGCCCGAGCAGGGGCACCCCAGTGCATATCAGGCTACAGAGAGTGGTGTCCACTAGAAAAAAAACAGATGCACGGCTTCCCAGGTGGCGCTCATGGTAAAGAGCCCGCCTGCCAGTGCAGGAGACGTAAGAGACACGAGTTCGATCCCTGGGTCGGGAAGAACCCCTGGAGAAGGGAATGGCAACCCACTCCAGCAGTCTTGCCTGGGGAATCCCAAGGACAGAGGAGCCTGGTGGGCTACAGTCCACGGGGTCAGAAAGAGTCGGACAGGACTGAAGGGACTTAGCTCGCACACAGCATGAGCATTGTGAGTAAACTTTTATTTGGGGGCAAAATGAGGACAGTAGCCTGGGAGACGGCAGATAGCTCTGAGAGACCTGCTTCAGAGAGGTAGGGGGAAGGTCAGTATATGTGTGACTTTGGTAAAGGGGGTGCATGCAGCCAAGCATTCCTTTTGGCTGAAGGTTACTGCTCGTCACAGAAAGCAAGTGTCCCGGTTCATGATTTCAGTGCTTCTCTAGACGTGAGGAGATGTAAGACTGGCTCATTAAAATCTCCTGAAAATATCTATCTGAAGACTTTTTTGCCCATTTTTTCCCAGAGCACAGGATGCCTCATTCCTGATCTCCACCCTAAACTCATTTCAGGGGATGTCGAAGGTGAGAGGTTGCAGCAGCTTGTGACTTAGCCCTTGTGACAGTCCTTGTGGAGGCAGATGGTTACGTGTTCAGTCGCTCAGTCATGTCTGACTCTTTGCGGCCCCATGGACTGCAGCACGCCAGGCCTCCCTGTCCTTCACCGTCTCCCGGAGGTTGCTCAAACTCATGTCCGTTGAGTCAGTGATTCCATCCAACCATCTCATCCTCTGCCGCCCCCTTCTCCTTTTGCCTTCAGTCTGTCCCAGCATCAGGATCTTTTCCAGTAAGTCGGCTCTTTGCATCAGGTGCCCCAAGTATTAGAGCCTTAGCTTCAGTATCAGTCCTCCCAGTGAATATTCAGGATTGATCTCCTTTAGGATTGACTTGTTTGGTCTCCTTGCAGTCCAAGGGACTCTCTAGAGTCTACTCCAGCACCACAGTTCAAACCTAGTAGAGGCAGATGGCAAGTGCCAGTTTGTGAATAGTTGGCAGTGGGATCCGGTAGCCGAGACCCTGCAGGGGAGGGACCTTGCACACCTTCCTTCACCTGCATTTCCAAGGTTTCTGAGCTCTCACCCAGGACCCTCACAGGGGAAATCTGCTCCCTGGGGCCAGCCCTGCATTTAAGAGGGGAATTAACGTTTTTAGCAAGTATTCTCTCAGAGAAGTGGGTCATCTGCAGCCCCTGCCCTCTGGGGGCCTGGCCTCCAGCTCAGAGCCCTGGAGAAGCCCCCTGATTATCAGCACTAGGATGTGAATATGCATCCGCAGAGCCCTGCTCACAGCAGGAAAACAGGATTGGAGTGATAATGGTGATGATCACGGGTCCACCCCCTCCAGGGCCAGCCCCCTCCTGCACCTGGAGGCACCTGCCCGCCCTCTGCAGCCAGGAGGACAGGAGCAGCGTCCAGGCAGGGGAGCCCTGGGCCTGTGATCTGTGCACCCCCAGGCTGTGGGGTGACTGCGGTAACAGGGTCACGGGAAGGATGGGAAAGTTCAGGAAAGAGGCTCACTTGGCCCCCGCAGACATTACGTGGCAGCGCTGGGGTGTGACCCTGGCGAGACTGCAGAATTGGGTGTGCTTTCCCACGGGGACCCCGTCTGTGCAACCGCTGAGCGTGGTTATCTCAGGCACAGCGGTTGCTGGGGGGCCCTGCCTCCCCTGGGCCCTGGCAGGGCGCCGGGGTCCCACCTGTCTGGCCAGACCTGCTGGACGCAGGGAGTGGCAGACGCGTGGCCGCGTGGCCTGCGGGACAGCTGTCGGCCTGCCTGCTCCCTGCCCGTGCCCCTGACTGATGCATGCCCGCCGCCCCGGGGAGCTGCCCTCGCAGTCTGACCCCTCGGGCCTCAGGTGGAGGAGAAATAAACGTTCCCAGAGCAGCTGCTGTGAGCGACCTTCATTTGTCCTTAAAAACTTGGATGCTTATGGGCTGACAAGAGATTTAACTACTTGCAGTGCTTCCGTTTGTGTTTCAATAACCAGAGGACTGAACTGTCTCCTTCCTCCAATAATTCTGCCTTTAGAAAAATATAAATTACAAGTATGTATCAGCAACACGAGGCCCAGAAAGAGGTGTTGGCACGGGCACCCTGGCCCTGGTCCCTGGCCCATTTGCATCAGCGTCAATGGGGGTCCTCAGACCTGCAGGGTCTCAGCCCCTCCCACCACCCAACCTACTGAGCCAGGATCTGCGTTGTAACACCATCCCAGGTGGTCCTGATCCACCTTGAGATGCACTGTTGAAAGAAAACAGGAGCAGATTTGCCTGATAGTATATACTCGGTGAACCTTTTAGTAAAATTTCTGTTTTCTTCCTGGTTGAACTACATTTATATTCTGAAGATCCCCTGCAGAAGGGAAAGGCTACCCACTCCAGTATGCTGGCCTGGAGAATTCCATAGACTGTATAGCCCATGGGGTCGCAAAGAGTCTTTCGTGAGCTACTTCCACTTAACAGGTGGTGCCTTAAAGAACCCACCTGCCAGTGCAGGAGACTTAAGAGAAACGTGTTCAATCCCTGGGTCAGGAAGATCCCCCGGAGAAGGAAATGGCAACCCACTCCAGTATTCTTGCCTGGAGAATCCCATGGACAGGAGAGCCTGATGGGCTACGGTCCATAGGGTGGCAAAGAATTGGACACAAAGGAAGTGACTCTGCAACCAGAATTTGGGCCAATTCTGAATTTTTTGATTTGGTGTGGAAAGAAAGATACACCTACATTCCAGTAGGTGTGCCAGTGAATCAAGAGCCAGAATAATGTCCCTCTGGGAAATGTAGGGGCATTTAGAGGGCTAAACACACTGAGTTTATCTCCTGCATCAAGGGGAATTGCAGCCCACTATTGGAATCTGACTGGGGAATTCTCTGTGACAATTGAGTGATGGAGGAATTTAAAATTTTTTTCCCGTGTTTCTTCTGGCAAATGAAGAGGCATTTTAATGAATCCTGATTACGGGGTCTTTATTGTAAAAGACAAAAGCATACCAGACATCTAACCTATTAGATTTGAGCTCTGGTCAAATAAGAGATGATTGTCTGCTGCAAGTACAATAAACCTGCATGTGAAAGCCGTCCCTGACCTCACAATAATTTGGGGGCAGGAAGCCTGCAGTTACAATTAAGCTGGGGGACGTCTAGTTTTATATGAAAATGACAGACAAGTCTCTGGGGTTCACACAGCAAGCATAATACACTTCTATGGCAAGGCCATTCCAAAGAGAAAACTTCAGCAAATAGATTCCAGTGTCAGGTTTTCTTTCCCGTCTTGTTCTTCCTGCCAGTGTCCAAGGGGACTTCCCGCTGCAGACCCCGAGGATGGAGATTTTCCCATCATCCTGTATTTATTGAGCTTTGGCCCTGTGTGCGGCACGTGGGGGACACGGGTCAGCAGCAGTGAGTGAGTCCCGGTCGTGTGTCCCTGTGCATCACCCTGGCTCCCTGCAGGCAGTAAAGCAGATCAACTGCCGAGTCCGCGCTTGTGGTCATTTCCTGCCCCATGTACCCCGGCTTCCAACACCCCACCATCTTCTGTATCCAGTCATGTCTGCTTTTCCATCAAAGCATCTTCCCACGTTGTTCTTTCTGTTGGCGGAAAAAAAAGTGCACAACATGAGAATTGTGAGTTAAGGTTTATTTGAGACAAAATGAGGACTGCAGCCCAGGAGACAGCCCTTCAGATAGCTCTGAGAAAGTGCTCCACAGAGGCGCGGGGGAGGTCAGTATATACGTGATTTTAATGGGGCGGTGGGTACATACAGTCAAGCATACATTCTGACCGAAGGTTTCTGCTAGTCACGGGGAGCAGATGTTACTGTTAATGATTCTGGAACTTTTCTAGATGTGAGAAGGTGCAAGAACTGGGTTGCTAAAGCCTCCTGAAAATACCTAACTGAAGACCTGTTCTGCCCATTTTCCCAGAGCACAGACCACCTCCTTCCTGATCTCCACCCTGGACTCCCTTCAGGAGCGTCTGAAGGTCAGCAGCTGCAGGAGTTCGTGTCCTTATCCTTGTAGGGGGTAGATAGCAAGTGCCAGTCCGTAGCTGGCATTGCCTTTTCATTTCCACAGGTCCCAGCATAGTAATGATGATGATGATAATGATGGTTGACATTCTTGCCTGTGTCATGTGACAGGCACTGTAGGTGTTTCACATGCGTGTCGCCGTTTACCACCACAGCCCTGTGATGTTTAATCCACAGCACTGTCCCCTCCCCCATCCAGATGCTTTCCGCCCAGCATCACTGCAGCTATTTGCGAACGTTCCTTCCTAACCCCAAGGTGCCCTTTCCCAGCACAGCTTGCAGATCGACTCCCTGGAATATTCCTAAATCACGGTTGCACCAGGCAGCTCCTCTCCTCCCAAAGGCAAACACTATTCTGACATCTCTCAGATTCATGTGCTTTGCTTGCTTTTGAACTTTGTATGAATGGAATCATGAAACACATATTCTTTGGGGTCACATTTAATTTGCTTAAAATCATGTCTGAAAGGGTCTTCTGGCACACAGCGGAAGTTCTCTCTTGCATTTCTGTAAAGTATTTCATTGTGTGAACCTGTCCTCAATTGCCAAGTCATGTCCAACTCTTTGCTACCTCATGGACCATAGCCCGCCATAGGATTCTCGAGGCAAGAATACTACCGTGGGCTGTCATTTCCCCCTCCAGGGTATCTTCCTGAACCAGGGATTGAAACAGCACCATATTAGTCCTTCTTCTGCCTGTGGACATGTGTGTTGTTTTCTGACTTGACTCTTCTGCACAGTGGTCATCACATGTTATTTCAGGGTATGAATGCATGCATTCATATTGAGGACTGCAAGTGATTTTGCTGCAAACTTCCAAAGCAGTCATTCTAATTTATATTCCCACCAGCAGTGCAGAGGCCACTGTCTCTCCTCGCTAGCTTTCAGAATGGCCCAGACTGTGCTAGGTTACAGGCATGGTTGGTTTTGACATACCAGTGAGCATGTGATGGGGTCTCACTGTTGCTTTAATTTCCATTTCCCTGCCAGCTGATGAGCTTGAGCACCTTCTCATGTGCTTGTTGTTCATTTTGGACAGCTTTCCTAGAGGGCCTATTCAGGTATTTCAATCTATTTTTTATTGCACTGGGTTACCTGATGCCCCCCTCCCACTTGTTGATTTGTAAAAGCTATTTACATATTCTGGATATGAGACCATCAGACGGATTATGACAGACGTCCTCTTTCCTTACAGCTTGCCTTCTCACACAGTGGTTTTCACAATGATGTCTTGAAAAACAGTATTTTAGAATTTTGGTGACACCTGATCTGTCAGCCTTTGCTTTCCTTCTCTTATCATCTAATGACATTTCTGCCCTGTTCAAGGACATGAAGAGTCTTCCTTTGTTATTGCCTAGAAGTTTTATTATTTTACTTTTGACATTTCAGTCTGTGATTGATCCACAATGTATTTTTTAATGTGGTGTGAGGTGTAGAGTGTTGTTATTCATTATTTCCATGTTGATACTGAATTACTTCATCATCATTTTGTAAAAACACCATCTTTTCTTCTCAATAGAGCTATGACACCTTTATTAAAAGTTAGGCGACACGTAGCTCTATTTCTGGACAGTCTATCTGTGCTATTGGTTGACTTATTTATTCTTTTGGACCAAAATCACATTGTTGGCGTTACTGTACCTTGAAATAAGTCTTGTTACTGATGGTTTGGGGCTTCCCAGGGCTCTAGTGGTAAAGGGCCCACCTGCCAATACCCGACATAGAGGTTCAATCCCTAGGCTGGGAACATCCCCTGGAGGAGGGCAGGGCAGCCCACTCCAGTATTCTTGCCTGGAGAATCCCATGAGCAGAGAAGCCTGGCAGCCTATAGTCCATAGGATTGCAAAGAGTCATACACAGCTGAAGCGACTTGGCATGCATGCTCATGCACTGATGTTTGATGTGCTTCAGATATCAAGATTATCTTTACTAGGTTGTCTTTACTATTTTTGCCCTTGACATTTTCATAAAAATGTTCTGATCAGCTTGTCAAATTGCACACATGGGCATGTGCACATGGGTACACACACAGCATTTTGGGTTGAGATTGCTTTTAGTCTATAGAGATGAAATTGATGAGAAGTTACATACTTATAATATTAAGTTTTCCAAACAATAAGTGTGATATACCCCTCTGTTTTTAATTTAGACCTTTAGTTACTCTTAATACCATCTTCAAGTTTTCTGTGTTGACGTCTTACACACTTTTATGAGATTGAGTCCTACGTATATTTGGGGATTATTGACGCTAATATAAATCTTTTTATCCTTTTTCTTTTCTGTTTTTTTTCTATTTCATTTTTATTTGTTTATATTGGTAAAATAGTAACACAAGTTAGACTAATTTTATATTGACTTTGCATTTCTGAGTCATTTAAAACAATGTTTTATTTATACTGTTTTGTAATTTTATTTTTTACTATGGCAAGGGAACATTTTGGATTTTTTATTCCTTATACTCACAGTGCTTAACTGAATATTTACCAAATAAATATTTCATTACTTGTTGACTGATGATTTGTGAAGGAACTTAGTTTTTCTGGTTACTCTGAAAGTGATAACTTATCAGACCAGTTCTTCAGTGGTCTGACTGTTTTAGCTAAATCTGATAAGTTAAATGTAACTAAATTTTGTGGGTATCCAATCATCTTATAAATTACATTTTTTGAAATAAATAACCTCCTCTTAAGTCAGATATGCACGTATTCCTGCAGATGCTTCTGTACTAAAATCTCATCTCACCAAAGGTTATTTTGTTACTGAAAGTGGTATCTGGCCGCTCACTGCTCAAAAGCCAATGCTCAAGAGGCAAGGTCGGTGGAAAGGAAAGTCTGCTTTATTTTGGAGGCTTGCAGCTGGAGGGAGGGCAGACTCCTGCTTAAAGGCCAACTCCCCACTGACAGTCAGTGGGAA
Organism: Cervus canadensis; assembly: GCF_019320065.1. Lineage (NCBI taxonomy): Eukaryota > Metazoa > Chordata > Mammalia > Artiodactyla > Cervidae > Cervus > Cervus canadensis. Next base: position 108,057,573 of record NC_057388.1, read on the forward strand.
GAGCTTTCAAGGGGACCTTCGGGGTGTACAGGCTGCGGGAGGGGCTACACGCAGAACAGCACCCTCGGCTGTGGCGGCCGTCTTGCAGTTGGTCATCGGTGGTCTGATCAGCATCTTCTTGGTTGTTTTAAACACAGTCAGTCTTCAGTTCCAGGTCCTTTTGTTTTTCATTTCTTTGAGTCCAGTTCTTGGGATCGTGGCAGTCTTGGTCACGGCTGCGGTGGGGTGATCATGCAGTTAGCTTCTCCCTCCTGAGGGGTTTCAGTGTCTAAAACACAGCTTACAGGACTCGGCTCAGAATATTATCATAGCCCTTGAGGAGGAACTAAAGGTTCTTAACTTTGCTTATCTGTCTTGACTGTTTGGTCTTGTTTGACTCTTTCCTTTGCTTCTGCATTTCCTCGTTTCTCTGTTCAAACTTATTTCTTGGCTAAAACTTGTGACTCAGCTGGTAAAGAATCTGCCTGGAATGCGGGAGACCTGGGTTCGATCCCTGGGTTGGGAAGATCCCCTGGAGAAGGGAACGGCTCCCCACTCCAGTATTCCGGCCTGGAGAATCCCATGGACTGTATAGTCCAGTGGGTCGCAAAGAGTCGGACACGACTGAACTTTCACTTTCACTTTTTACCGACAAGAGGCAGGAGGCAGACGTGGTGGTGTAGGGTGGCGGTTGAAGGACCGTAGGGTCCTGTAAGATTGAGAATGCATCAAATAAAGAACAAAAGGAATAAAATTGGAAAAAAAGCAGAAAAGATAAAAAATTGGAAGATGATTAGAAAATTCTATTGAAATTTGATATCTACTACATTATCAGGCAAATTTCATGAAGCCCCGGGTTTTACCCTATAGACAGTATTACCTTGTATTTTAAGAGTTAAAATATATAAAAGTCTCTTGGACAAAAGTTTCTTTCAAACCAGTCATTTAATGGAAGAATCATTGCTAAAATGAAAAAAAAATCCTCATCCTGCATTTACCATCCTCATATGATGTATTTTAAATGAACAGTGAATATCTTGACCTTAATACGTAAAGCATGAGGTTAATATAAAAAGAAGTTCATCTAAAATTAAAATTTAAAAAGCACATTAATTCCCTTTGATCTTATGACAAACAAGTACAGCGCCTCTTTCATTAATGCATTATCTTTAGAAAAGAGTCCAGGTTTGTCAGAATTGAAGTAAGATTCATTTAATCAGCTACTGTAGTTCATCTGTTAAATCACAGCTCTTTGCTCTCCATTTGTAAAATAATCTTCAAACTAATGAAGTAAGGTCAATTGCATGCAGTTTTATTCGAGCCAAATTGCTGTTAATTGCACCAAAGGCTTCAGTAAGGTCAATAAATGTTGCCTTTTTATATCTTCTCTTGAAAATGGCAGAAAATAAGCTTCTTTTCTCTGTAATGCATTCAGGCTTAGGGCAACTCATTGCAGAAGGGCTGTTAGCTGATCAGGACTTTTATTACCTGATTTGAAGTCGTTCCATTTTTAAAGAATGGTCGGAGGGCTCAGGGTTACCAAGGCAGCTTTAGAAAGGACGCCTTCCTCAGACATTGTCCTCATTCCTCGCGTGCATCCTGCAGGTGGGCGCTCCATGTAGATGCTTGACTTTGACTTCTGGGGAGAGTCAACCTGGACCCTGTGATCCTTTCCTCTACCTTCCTTTGCCACAAACAGTACACATTTGCAAGTCGGCTCCACTCTTTTTGCCATGTGAGGTGTACCAGGGGCTGGCACAGAGAGCCGGGCAGCCTGGTCCCCCGGGATAAAGAGGAAGGGACCCAGACCCTGGGGAGTCAGCATCTCACCGGGGCCTCGTGAATTCTGAACATCTGACATAGCTCTTGGGACTTGATCAAGTAAATCTTCAGTGAATTTTCTCTCTCGATGTGTGTTCAATGTGTGTATCTTTCTCATCATCTCAGTTTGTAAACCAACACCGTGTGTGTGTGTGTGTGTGTGTGTGTGTGTGTAATAGTGGCACGTGTGTGTAATATGTAGGCGCGTGAAAAGGAAGGCCAGAAGCACAGAAGGCGGGAGGCGGATGAGAGGGGGCAAAGGCAGGGGCTGGAGGGGTGTCCCAGGACGGGACCACGTGTGCTGGGGGTCACCGGGGCTCTGGGAAGGATGACGTGGCCTTTTTCTCTTCTTTGTCCCCACATAAGTTACGATTAGAGTGTGTTTGGCATGTGATGTATTGATGCTGCAGTTCAGAAAGCCATATGTTTCTGAGCGCAGAGCTGAGCAGAACGACCTTTGGCAGCCAGTGAACTCAGGAAGGGTACCACCCGTCCCGGTGGACATGGTCAGAGGTCCAAGGATGACATGGAAGGCAGGCTGGCAGGGAGGGGGAAGACGAGGTGGTGAGTGCCTCCCAGGACGAGCCCTGGAGCGATGCTGGGGGCTAAAGGGTCCATCTCAGCCTGTGACGTAAACAGTGTCAGCCTGGGCTGGCTTTCGTCCAGTTACCACGTCCTATTTGCTGAGGCCATTGGCACTGACAGTCCGTGCTGGAGATGCAGAGAAAGGCCAGTGCCCCGAGAGCTCGCAGCTCCGTGAGGGTGGCAGGGGGAGCCGTGGGGAGCAGGTCCTCACTACCGAGTCCTCCCCTCCTCCTGCCCCTCCTCCCCCTGCTCCTCGCCCTCCCTCCGTCCTCCCCGGGATCATCAGAGCCCTCTTGCCTTCTAACCCATTTGACTGCATTGTGCCCCATCTCCCGCGCTAACCCACACACTCCTGAGAGCAGGCGGAAAGTTTGTCCTTTTCTGTCGCCCAAGGCGCCTGAAACAGGGCCTGGATAGTAAGCCCTCCTAAGGATTTGTTGAGGGAATAGAATGAACTCGTGAATAAAGAGCCACATGAAATACTAATATAGAGGTATAAACAGAGGCATTGTTGAGAGGTGGGCTGGGGTAGATTCAAAGAAAGTTTCCAAAAAATGGTGATGCCAAATAACTGCGATAGACTGAGATCACGAAAGAAAGAAAGTGAAGTCGCCCAGTCGTGTCCGAGTCTTTGCGAACCCATGGACTGTAGCCCACCAGGCTCCTCTGTCCATGGGATTTTCCAGGCAAGAATACTGGAGTGGGTTGCCATTTCCTTCCCCGGGGCAGATGACTGAAATGTAGAAAAATAGCGCCTTTTCCTGCAGGAATGTGTCACCCAGGGTGTCTTTACCTTCTGCATGTTTGCATCCCAATTCTCACAACCATGAAATGTTTCTCAAAATCACCAACACGTTTTTTCATGTATAGACTCTACTGCTTTGGTTATTGGTCATGATGATGGCAGGTACCATTTAGTGAGCACATTTTTTTAGGAACTGTTGTGCAGAAGGATAACCCAGAGATATGGGCTCTCCAGGTGGCGCTAGTGGTAAGGAGCCCGCCTGCCAATGCAGGTAGACTTAAGAGATGTGGGTTCAGTCCCTGGGTCAGAAAGATCCCCTGGAGGGAGGGCACAGCAACCCACTCCAGTATTCTTGCCTGGAGAATCCCACGGACAGAGAAGCTGGTACAGTCCATAGGGCTGCACAGAGTTGGACGTGACTGAAGTGACTTAACACGCACACACACAACCCAGAGAGAATAACTAGTAAGTGGGAGAGCCCAGGCCTGTTCCTGGGGAATCTGATTTCAGAGCCTGAATCCCCACCTTGACAAACAGATTTTTAAGTTTAAGTGTTAAGTGAAAGTCGCTTAGTCGTGTCCGACTCTTTGCGACCCCGTGGACTATACAGTCCGTGGAATTCTCCAGGCCAGAATACTGGAGTTGGGTTGCCTTTCCCTTCTCCAGGGGATCTTTCCAACCCAGGGATCGAACCCAGGTCTCCTGCATTGCAGGTGGATTCTTTACCAGCTGAGCCAAAAGGGAAGCCCAAGAATACTGGAGTGGGTAGCCTATTCCTTCTCCAGGGGATTTTCCCGACCCAGGAATCGAACCCGGGTCTCCTGCATTGCAGGTGGATTCTTTACCAGCTGAGCCAAAAGGGAAGCCCAAGAATACTGGAGTGGGTAGCCTATTCCTTCTCCAGGGGATTTTCCCGACCCAAGAATCGAACCCGGGTCTCCTGCATTGCAGGCGGATTCTTTACAAACTGAGCTCTCAGGAAAGCCTACCTTGACAAATAAGTCCACCCCAAAAATAGGCACTAAAGCACCCCTGGGAGCTAAACGTTCCAATTAGTGAAGGAAGCCTTCCTGGAGAAATAGATGTCAGCCTTGAACTGGGAACGTCTGGACAGCTGTGGGAGACGCAGAGGGTAGGAGGGTTTTCTGGGGTCAGGTGTAAATGACCTGACGGCTGGATGCAGAAGGGCTGTGCACAGAGGAAAATCGATTGTTTTTATCTGTGATTGTTGCTTGGCTCTGACTTGGAAGGTTTAGACGTTGGACTACTCCTGGCTCATTTTTCTATGTCAATAGTGATCCTCGTTTTCCTCTTTCCTTAAGCATGGAAGCTGGCATAAATCTGCTTGCGAGTTGCCATTTAGCAGTTGGGACAGTGTAGTATGTTGATTTTACTTGTTCTTGGAATATTATCTGGGTGCCCTGGATACGGAGCTTTCAGGGGACCCTTGGCCACGGGACTCCCTGGGGGAAATGAGGCCATGTCCACACCCTGATTCCACGCTCCCTCCACCTCTCAATTCTCCGACTTTGACCCAGAATCCTAGGTGGCCCCCTTTGTTTCTTCGTTCCACGTCACCTCTTGTAGTTTCAGGGTTTCTCTGTTTCTCTATTTACAGCAGCGGGCAGCTGCCCCAAACCAGTGTAAGTTGATTTGCCAAAGACAGAGATGCTTAAGACTAGAAAAATAACCCTGAAATGGACCTGAATAAAATATCGCACACCATGTATTGCTTCCTCTGAAAATGCCTGGATTTGGTGCTTTGCAGCAGAAGTCTCTTTGTGACATGTCACTTGCTTCAGCTCTATAAAGAGAAGCTGAAAAGCGCCGAGAGAATGATTACCTTGTTAAAAGTTCACTAGGCATAACAATGAGCTGTTTTCCAAGTGACCAGCCTGTGTGATTTATGACTGTATGCCAGAAAAATTGAATTATATGGCATAAATAAGTTGAGAGTTGATATGGGCTCCACAAATAACAGGAAGCTGTTATTGTCTTCTACCAGCGAGAATCCATCCCTGATGGCCTGGGCGAGATCTGCCTTCTCTTGTGCGTGCAATTCTTATTGAGTTTGATGAGTATCTGTGTGTAAGATGCCGGACGCTGTGGGCTGGTGGCTGATGGAGGACCTTTGACTGTGCCTTTTGTCCAGAATTATCTGATGGCATGCAAACTGCCACTGAGGCTCCAAGATTTATTTTTAATAGTGATAACCAGCTGAGTCACAGCGCCCTGCCCTGCCGTGTGCTCCAAGACTCTACAGGACGTGTATTTTGTCCTCACTCTTTCTAGACTGACTCACCCTGAAGGTCAGGGTGAGCTGAAAGGACTTTTGAGGTTTCTTTCTGCCCCTGTTTGTGAGGACGTTATGAAACCTTGTTGCTTTGTTTGTATTATCACGTGGGTGTGGGCTGGAAATCCAAATCAACAAGGTAAAATCTCCCAGGAATAAATGTGATCTTTCATGTCGGTTAAAAAAAATGAAAGCAATTTGGAGAACATCTGAGCAGAGAGATCTCAGGAGTGTTTGCCAGCAGAACAAAACAAAACACCTGGAGTCTGAATTGAGTTCATGCTTTGCATGGACCCTGTCTGAGACATTGCAGTGGATGTGGCAATAAATAGGTATTGTGTTTAATTATTAATTATTTGCTTAATAAGCTATTATTATTGCTGATTAATTGACCACTCCGTGGCAGGTCCTAGACAGGTGCTTACAGCATTGACTCATTTAATTCACACATATATCCTCTGAAGGAGATGCTCTATCAATCCTGCCTCACAGATGAGAAAACTCAGAGGCGTCAGGTAACTTGCCGCGTCCTGCAGTGTTGCACCTGGAACCCAGTTCGTCTCCAGGGTTCCCCACGCGAGGTCCTCTGTGGCCATGGCCCCACCTCTGGGGTGTGGGCTCAGGCCTGGCAGCGTGTCCCCTGGTGGGGAACCCACTGGGTCCACAGCGGTCCTCGTCAGGGGGGATGAGCGCAGAGTCATAGAGGTGGTATGATGGCCTTTCTTTTTTTAACAAACTATTTAAAAAATTTTTAGCTGTGGTGGTGTTGGAGAAGACTCTTGAGAGTCCCTTGGACTGCAAGGAGATCAAACCAGTCCATCCTAAAGGAGATCAGTCCTGAGTGTTCACTGGAAGGACTGATGCTGAAGCTGAAACTCCAATACTTTGGCCACTTGATGTGAAGAACTGACTCATTGGAAAAGACCCTGATGCTGGGAGGGATTGGGGGCAGGAGGAGAAGGGGACGACAGAGGATGAGATGGTTGGATGGCATCACCGACTTGATGGACATGAGTTTGAGTAAACTCCGGGAGTTGGTGATGGACAGGGAGGCCTGGCATGCTGCAGTCCCTGGGGTTGCAAAGAGTCGGACACGACTGAGCGACTGAACTGAACTGATTTTTAAAATTATTTATTTGTGGCTGTGCCGGGTCTTCACTGTTAGACGGGGGCTACTCTCTAGTTGCGGGGCGCGGATTTCTCACTGTGGTGGCCTCTCTGTGGCAGAGCAGGGGGTCTAGAGCTCTGGGGCTTCAGTTGTTGCCACTCTCGGGCTCCAGAGCATGGACCTGGCACCTGGGATCTTAGTTCCCGGACCGGGGACTGAACCTGTGTCCTCTGCATTGGTGGGTGGATTCTTCATCACTGGACCTCCAGGGAAATCCCAATGATGGCCTTTTTAAATCACAGAGATAGACACAACAGGGTTCTCCCTTGCCCCAGTGGGAAGGGCTAACATCATATCTGGTCCCAGGGAGAGCGATTTGAGAGACGTGGGCTGAGGAACCTCCAGACAGACACTGAGGCTCAGCTCAGGAGGAGGCCACCCATCACCTTGCAGGAGCCCCGAGGCAGGGGGTGTGTCCTGCGACAGGAAACCCTGAGAAGGTTGGCATCAGAATGAAAAGACGAGGCTACTGCCTGCGGACTGACTCCCCGGCCCCAGGGGTCAGAGCCACTGCGGTGGAGGTCAGCCTGCTTCGAGGGGAGCCGCCCCACAGCAGCGGGATTCAGAGCCCTGTCGGAAGGCAGACGGTCCCCTGGTCAGCGCTGGATGTTTCCAAGTCCTCAGAGCGCACATAACATTTGATGCCACGGCCTTGGACCAGCGTGCCCAAGTGTGGCTGCATGTTAGAGACCCGGGGGAGCTTTCAGAAGGCTGAGGTCTGGGCCCACCTCCTCCTGAGTTGCTCTGGAGTGAGCCCTCAGCCTCAAGGGTGTTCCGAGCTCTCCAGGTGGTTCTGTGCTGTGACCCAGTTTTCGAAACCTGTCCTTAGGCCATAGCAACCAGCCACAGTACTCAGCCCTTGGGCTGTCTTTGGGCTGATTGACCTTGGCCTTGACCAAGGCATGACCTTGGGCTGATTCTCTGGGCTCATTTAGCCTTTTGCACGTGGTTTAGTTGGAGAAGAAAGGCGTTTGCTTAGGAAACATGTTCGGGGTTCAGGAGGAGTCACAGGTTTCCAGTTTATGGAGTTTTTATGGCCACTTCAGTCCATTTGGTGCTAAACTCCCAAGGCTGAGCTGATTCACTTACAAGGCAACCAAGGCCCTCCATGACCTGATTCAAACCCAAATTCCCGGTCTTACTTCCTTGGCTCTCCTTTGCATGACTTGTACCCCAGCTGAACTGAACCACATTTGCTGTTGTTGTTCAGTCACTTAAGTCATGTCCGACTCTTTGGGACCCCATGAACTCCAGCAAGCCAGGCTTCCCTGTCCTTCACTATCTCCCAGAGTTTGCTCAAATTCATGTCCATCGAGTCCATGATGGTATCTAACCATCTGCCATCCTCTTCTCCTTTTGCCTTCAGTCTTTCTCAGCATCAGGGTCTTTTCCAGTGAGTCAGCTCTCCATGTCAGGTGGCCAAAGTCTTGGCACTTCAGCCTCAGCTGAGCCACTTATCATTCCTTCGATGTGCCCTTGTTCCTGCCCTCTTATCTTTTGCTCTCTTTGAATGAGTTCCTGTAGTTTATAATTTCCTCTGCCCGTCGTGCCTTGTCAAACTCTACCATCCTTCAACGCTCATATCAGATACCTCCAGGGATTCGTTTCTGATTCCCCAGCAAGAAAGAATAACACTCGGCACATACCTCCCTTTGGACACCTGTGACATTTTACCTTGAGTCATAGAGGCAATGACATGTAGCAGATTTGGTGTTGGATAACTTCGTGTTGAGCCTGGCTTCTGCCTTTGATTACTTCTGTGTGGTCTGGGTGCAGATCTCTTAGCCTCAGTTTTCTTTCACATTAAATATGAATGACTGCTTCTATGGGCTTCTCAGGCAGCGCCAGTGGTAAAGAATCTGCCTGCCAGTGCAGGAGACTCCAGATCCTTTGGAGGAGGAAATGGCAACCCACTCCAGTATTGGAGAATCCCGTAGACAGAGGGGCCTGGCGGGCTCCTCTTTCCACTTTTTCACTTTCACATCCTCATATTTATGATGGCCCCCTCCCATTTCTCTGGCAGTCTTTTCAGGACAGGACACACAGGCAGAGACTGACATAAAGGGCAGAGTGCATTTACATCCAAGTGGAGAAACAGTATTTCAGCCCAAGTCTAGACACTGACCTGCCGGCCCAGCATCAACCTGTTCTTTCTTGAGTTACCCAATGTATTTATGAGCACAAGAGAAACATGATCTGAAATGCATGGTCTATTCTCCTTAAAGCTGCTCAACCCCTGCCAGGAGAAGTATGGGTGGGATAGTCTGCTCTGGAGGACCCCTGCATAGGCTTCCCTCGATTCTTCCCCTGAGGGTGAAGGTCAGCTGTCATTCCTATTTCTAAAAGGACTGAGGAGGTGACCAGACAGGCCTCTGTCTATTCCATTTCCCCCCCAGCAAGGCATCCTCACTCAGGGGCCGTGTTCGGGGTCTGCCTGTGCCGTCCACTCCCAAGGACAGACGTGGGGGTGTCTGTCAGTGGGTCCTGCTGGGCTGACAGTCCCAAACTGCTTCGCCTGGATTAAGGGACCTCCTGTCTACTCGGCACAGTGGCATCCTGAGAGAGAGCAGCTGACTCACTGTTCTTTCAGAAAAGGGTTAATCCAGGAATTCATGATACCATGGACTCTAGTCCAGCCTCCGGGAGTCAGAGGGCATGCCAAGGCCAGAACATTATTCGATTTTGTCAAGTAAGGCTCCCCCCAGAACGAAAACAGGAACAAAACAAAAATAAACTTTGCAGGACCCGTGGTGGTGGTGTAGTCGCTCAGTCATGTCTGACTCTTGTGACCACAGGAACTGTAGCCCGCCAGGCTCCTCTGTCCATGGGATTCTCTAGGCAGGAGTACTAGAGTGGGTTGCTCTTTCCTTCTCCATTGCAGGACCAGAACTGATGTTAAAGAACAGAATCACGATCACAGATTTAGCAGAGACTGTAAAATTCACAGGGCAAAGTGTGACCCACGTGCGTTTGATGAAAGCTAAGAAAGAGAGAACCCCGAGGGTCCCCTCTGCTGTGCGGTATTTTCTGGGGAGATGAATCCCCTTTGTGTGTAACTGGGTCTAACGGGATGGGAGCGTGTAACTGTGAGGTTCAGATCAAACGCGAGCAGAGCGTGGCCCACTTAATGCTCGGGAGTCTCTGACTCACCTGGAATTCATGGTGCAGGTGCCCTAATTGCTGGCCCGGCCCCACTGTTCATCTCACTGCCCCTCTTGAAGTGGGAGCCTTTGCTCTGTCTTCTGGGGAAGCCTGCAGCCCTGGGCCCCCGACGGGTGTTGTCGGCCCCGCTCTAGCTCTGGGGGCTGCTGTCCTGTCTCAGCTTCTGGGCTGAACCGGGCCCGACTCTGAGCCACATGGCTGAGACGGGGGGAAGAACGGTGATGCTGCTCGGGGCGAGAGTGTGTCCCCGAGAGAGGGGACCACCAAGTAGGAAGAAAACGGGAAAGTGCAAGGTGGGCAGGAGCTGTAGGCCAGCTAGTGACCCAGCTGTGCAAGGGAACAAGACGCGGGGGTGCTGGAAGGGATTCTCTGCACCCCCGGACATGTACCTCTCACACTTCTTCCTTGGGGGGGAAACAGCTTCTGCAACTGGAGGTTGACTTCGTGCCTTCAATTTTTTGTTAGCATCTCTTACAACAGGGGGTGGGGGTTACATCCCAGACAGAGCCATGGCTCTCAACTTCGCATGCACGGTAAAGTCATGGGAAGAGCTCCCCAAAATGCAGGTGTTGGGCCCCATCGGTCCCCATCAGCAGAGGTTGGCCTGGGGCAGGATTGGTCATTGGTCACTTGCAGACTCCCCCTGGTGATTTAATGTAAGATGGGGCTGCAGTCTTAGTGGGAATGACCTCTTCAGAATATTTCGTTATAGTTGGTTTACAATGTTCTGTTAGTTTCAGGGGTACACCAAAGTGGTTCAGTTACACATACGTATTTATTTTTTCAGATTCTTTCCTCTTATAGGTTATGACAAAAGAGTATGGTTCCCTGTGTGGTACAGTAGGACCTTGTTGCTTATCTGTTTTACATCTAGCCCTGTGTATTTGTTGATGCCAGTCTCCTAATTTTTCCATCTCCCACCCTCTTCCCCATTGGGAACCTAATTTTGTTTTCTTTGCATTCTACTTCTGTTTTGTATATGAGTTCACTTGTATCTTTTTTTTAGATTCTACATGTAAGCGATTATCATATGACATTTGTCTTAGGGTGAGGACCTCATCAGAACTTTTTCAGTCAACAAGTTTCATGAGTGTGAGGTTGAGGAACTGGATGGGATAGAACCCACTAGAAATAATTAAAAGGATAAAAAGTAATATCGAAAGAGCTAAATGCAGATATTACTTCCTAATCATCAAGATATTCAGCTTTGCCAAGTCTTTTAATAATTAATTTATTCCCTGCGAAGCCTTAAAAATGCTTTCGAACTGTCTTTAGTAACAATTGTTTGATGAGATTGTCAGATTAATTGACAAGAAGGAGTGTGTGCGTGTGTGGAAAACTTGCTGATTTTATTATTTTGCCTTTGAGACACGCTTCTGCGTAATAGGAGGATATTATCAATATTGTCCTGTTACTGGAGAGGACTCTTCCTTTCCTGGGAGAACATGTCACCTGAAGGATGAGGCTTCCCAAGGTCCATGGACCTGAGAGGTAAGAACACAGAGAGCCACGCCGCGGAGCCCAGCAGTGGTTGCCCAGCGTTACTGCCCAGGTGACAGGCCGTGACGTCGTGGACAGGGTCCTGGGATCGCCACTGGAAGTGAGCTCGTCTCACGGCCTCAGCGGCGGCCAGCCCGCCACCATAGTCTTTATTGCCACGATGCTGAGCCACGACATGAGAAGAAAAATATACCGTGTTCGTGGTTAGTGTAACATGGGAGTGTGTAATTTACCACGCTGGAAAATCCTTCCTTTCTCATCTCAAGTCTGTTAGCCAAGCTTTCTCAAGTGACTCTGACAAATTATTTCTGCCTTCTCATTCCCAACATTTCTAATTTGATTGCTTCTAACAGTTTGAAAAGCCATGAACTTTGAAAAATAAGTACCAACTGGGGTTGCATGATTATGTGCCTCTTAATTTCTGCTAAGATCTAAAAATGACAAGTTTATTTTTATGGTAGAGTTTTGTTTTCTTGACTTTCCTCCAAAATTATTGCTAGCATTCCTGTTACAGAGAAGCATGTTCAGCATTTTATTTTTTAATGAAATTGAGGAGAAGAGAGGAAAATAGAGAATACCAGCTTTCATAACAGGAGTCAGGGTAAATATTGCCTGCTAAAGCCTTTACTTCAATTGGAGGTAGGTAGGTTTAGTTGCTCAGTGGTATCTGACTCTTTTGACCTCATGGACTGTAGACAACCAGGTCCCTCTGTCCATGGGGATTTCCCAGGCAAGCATACTGGAGTGAGTTGCCATTTCCTTCTCCAGGGGATCTTTCAAACTCAAGGATCGAACCCAAGTCTCCTGCATCACAGGCAGACTACTGACTAAGCCACCAGGGAAGCCCCAATTGTGTGTGTATGTAATTAGGCCATCAAGTAAAGTTTATTTTATATTGTGGTACATGAACGAATTTTGGAACGTTACTGGATCATGGTATTAGTTCAAATAATCTCCCTGCCCAAACCATAGACATCATGTCGGTCAGCTCCCTCATATGTCCAGGGAAGCACAAGGCTCGGGAGGAAGGAAGGGCAGCCTGACTCCGTCTCACCTGGTGTCCAGCAGCTGGACCCATGGTTCTCAAAGTGCAGTCCCCGGACCGGCAGCATCAGCGTCACTTGGAAACCTGCTGGGAGAGCCAGTTCTCAGAGGTGCTGTCCCAGATCTACTGCATCGGAAACTCCAGGTGTGGGGCTCCACAGACGATGTTTTCACAAGCCGTCCAGGCGATGCTCTTCTGATACCTGGCTGCAGGGGGAGCACGTGGCCAGGCAGCTGTGCCGAGGGTCCCTCACCCCTTACAGAAGACCTGCGTCTATACAATATCAACAGGCACTTACGTCTATAAATTAATCATTATGTTAATGGAGTAAGGCTTTTTCTTTTTCTTTTAGTAGCTAATTTTTAAAAGATTTTTATTGGGCTATATTGTAAAGAATCCATCTGCAACGCGGGAGACCTAAGTTCGATCCCTGGGTTGGGAAGATCCCCTGGAGAAGGGGAACGGCTACCCACTCTAGTATCTGGCCTAGAGAATTCCATGGACTGTATAGTACATGGGGTCGCAAAGGGCTGGACAGGACTGAGCGACTTTCACACACACACGCACACGCATGCATATGCACGCACGCGCACGCACGCACACACATGCTCACATGCACACACACAGACACACACACGCACATGCACACACACACACACATGCACGCAGTTGCTTTACAGTGTTATATTCATTTCCGCTGTGCAGCAAAGAGAATCAGACGTCCAGCTGCGTCTGTCCCCTCCCGTTTGGGTTTCCGTCCCAGTTAGGTCACCCCAGAGCACTGAGTACCGTCTTCCGTGCAGTTCCGTAGGTTCCCATTAGTTGCCTATTTCATACATAGTATCAAGAGTGTATATATGTCGATCCTTGTCATCGATTTTGTGCTAGCGGTCCCTTGAATCGGCCTCAGCAGCCCTGGCAAGTTCTGAGCTGATGCTGGCCTGCTCCCCCTGCCCCACCCCCGCCACTGGTGGCTCAGCCTCTCTGCTCCCAGCCCAGCCCTGAGCCCCCAGGGCGCCTCTGCCTTTCACAGACCCTCCCCTCTGCCTGACTCTTCGGGCCTCGCTTCACAGTCCACGTCTCCAGCTTCCCTGACTTTTCTGAAAAATGCCCGTACGCAGCCTGGTGCCCAGCCGCCGTAATTCAGTCCATCCGCCCAGGCAGGCTGTCCCTGATGAAGCAGGTGCCTGCAGTCTGAGTGTCTGTCGTGCCTGGGGGCACATGCCAGCAATTTTAGACGCAGGGGCAGGCTAATGGGAGGGATTTTGTTTTCTTTGGAGGGGATGGGGAGCTGGAGGGGAGGACGAGGTGCTCTCACGCTTGTCAGATCACCCCCCACAGATAATTGCCTGCTCTGCTGGGCCTCAGGCTGGGTCAGCTTTTGTCCAAGGAGGAACCAGCGGTCAGCTCTGGCGTGGAACAATGTTACAGTCCTTTGCTGAATTCAACCCCTTTGTCCATCTGCCTTCGTACGAGTTCCTGTTCTTGTGCCCCTCATCTCTTGAAAAATGTTAGCGCAGCAAATTTAGCCAACTAATTAAAATCGGAGACAGCTCAGCAAGAAGCATTTGAACTTTTGAATGGAACTCCGAACTTGTTGGTTTCTTTGCAGAAATATTAGACATCAGTTCTTTCAAGTGCTCTCACCTCAGAGCCAGACAGAACACTGGCCGAATTTTTCTGACAGTGCTTCATCTATTCTTAATGTCGGTAAACACAACCCACTGGAAGTGGTTCTTTAAGAAATTGAGTGCAGAAATCTGATTACTTCAGCACGACTCGTTTCTTCTCCCGCCAAGGACCGAAGCATCTTTCAAACTTGAATAATGAAGCAGCTTGAATGAGCTCACCTGAGCGGGCCAGAGTTCTCCCCCGGGCACTTTCAGATTCTCTGCTTGTCGGAGCCAGAGGTCTGCTCCCAACTCAGGGGACGTGTCAACCGTCTGCCAAAAGGAATCCTCTTTTAACTTCACAGGAAATGCTGAAATGAAAAGGGGTCACCTCATCCTGTGATGGAAGCAGTGTTTCTGCCGCTTCTCCTGGGGGGCCTTGAGCTTCCAAGAGAAGGTGGGGACGGATGAGGCTGTTCGAGTCCTCCACCGTGGTGGTGGGGTGCGGGCGGGCGGTCCGGGTGTCCTGGGTAGACAGGCCTGTGAGTCAGAGGAGCCCCCGAGAAGATTCCCTCCAGGGGTCCCTGAGAATGGGTTCTGTGAGTGGGGTTTAAGGACCAGGGGTGCTCCTGGGCAGACACCTGCACCTCCTGACTTCAATCACGCAGTTGTGTCCGACTCTGCGACCCCATGAACCGCAGCACACCAGGCCTCCCTGTCCATCACCAACTCCCGGAGTTGAGAGCCAAAACAAATCCGCCAAATCAAGAGCTCTCCCAGGACCAGCTGAGACCCCACTGGTGGCCTGTGCATCAGTGAGTGTTGTGGTGGTCCGGGGAGATGGCACGTGACCTGCCAGGAGCCAGAGGTGCTGGGGTGCCTCGTGGCTGGCTTGGGGTGTGGATGTGCTTATCATGCTCCTCCTGAAAACAGGCTTTGATGGGACATCATGTGAGGCAGGGTGTAGAGGGGGAAAGACGGGCACACTCCAGAGTGATGGACGCCTGAGCCCAAGTCAGGACCCACATGCCGGGCAGGGAGAGCTGTTGGGGAGGGTGTGGGGTGAGCCAGAAAGAAAGCCTCTTACTGGAGACCGGCCCAGGGTCAGCCGGCGGGGAGATTGCTATTTGCTTTTATGTGGCTTGATCGTATCCTTCGGGCAGAAATCATTTCAAGTGTCCCGATTTTGAAAGCTGGCACCTCCCCCCACCTCCCCCACCCCCTCCGTCATGGACGTGCCTGAAAGCCTAACACAGACGCATTAAAGACGACTTCCTGGGGTGACTCGGAAAGGAACCTCAGGATGTCTCATTACGGGTGAGATCGTTACAGAGAACTGCCTTCTGAGAAGGGAAGGCCAATGCCTGCCACTTGTCCAGTGCTGCCTGCTCCCCCAGGGAGCGGCACTGAAAATGCCAGGCTGACCTGTGCACGGCCGTGCCCACGCATTCGATTTCCAACCCGTTTTCCTGACGTGGGGCAGGCGGGCAGACACAGTGCTGGCCCTGCTGATTTTACCTACTGGGGCAGGGAGCCAAGATGCCTCAGGGGTCCAAAGGTGCTTTTTAAAAAATTACTTCCTGGGCAGAAAAAGGCATTGTTATTAACGCATTAGTTGAAGTGGTCCAAATTTAATTTACAGAGAAGAGCCGAAGGAGATGGCTGAGCCTAGAAAGGGAGTAATTACAGGAGGAAGGAGAGGGCTGAGAGCACCTACGAGTCCCCTTGGGTGAAGGCGTTGCTAGGTGACCGAGGATGTGGAGCTCAGGCACATGTGACTCAGAGGCCACCGCCATGGGGATGCATGCACCCTTTGAGATGGGTTCCTAATAGGAGTGCTCCCCACATGGTGACAGATCCCCTCCCCTGCTGCTCCAGACGGGACCAGACGCGCCAGATCGGCCAGGCCGTGTTGGCTGATTCCCGCCGCAGTCACGTCTCACCTGCTTCTGTTCATCTCTTCATATGCACCCTAACCCTTCCCTCTCTCCTTTTCTCCCTCCTCCTCCGTCTTTCACTGTGCTGTCTTCCAAAGATGAGCAGAAGAAATGACCATTAATGTGATTTCTAAAATTAACAAGCGTCTTCTTTAGGGAGGGAACTTAGCCAGAAGCAGAAGACCTGTGTCTGTACACTGCCTGTCCCTCAGTGCGGCCAGCCTTCCAGGAGACGTAAAAGTGACACTTTGATTTGATTGCTTGTGTCTGATGGGTAATTACTAGAACAGGTCCCCGTGTCTCCATACAAAGAGGAGGAGGGTTGTGGTGTGTAGACTGTTCCGAGGGGTCAGATGAAGACGGGCACCTGGCCGCCACGTGTGCGTCACAAATGCCGGCTCCTCCTTCATCGTCCGCTCGTCCTTATAAAAGGACAGAGTCTGTGCATCACTGAAAGCCATGTGGGATCAGGAGGTAGACCGTAAATGTTCCAACCCTATTTCTGTGTGTGCTCAATTTAAAAAAAAGTTTATTGTGATGAAACATACATAACATAAAATATACCATTATAACCATGTTTAAGGGTACAGTTTTGGCAAATAGGTGGGGAAACAGTGGCTGACTTTATTTTTCTGGGCTCCAAAATCACTGCAGATGGTGATTGCAGCCATGAAATTAAAAGATGCTTACTCCTTGGAAGGAAAGCTATGACCAACCTAGACAGCATATTAAAAAGCAGAGACATTACTTTGTCAACAAAGGTTCGTCTAGTCAAGGCTATGGTTTTTCCAGTGGTTATGTATGGCTGTGAAAGTTGGACTATAATGAAAGCTGAGCACTGAAGAATTGATGCTTTTGAACTGTGGTGTTGGAGAAGACTCTTGAGAGTCCCTTGGACTGCAAGGAGATCAAACCAGTCCATCCTAAAGGAGATCAGTCCAGGGTGTTCATTGGAGGGACTGATGCTGAAGCTGAAACTCCAATACTTTGGCCACTTGATGTGAAGAACTGACTCATTGGAAAAGACCCTGATGCTGGGAGGGATTGGGGGCAGGAGGAGAAGGGGACGACAGAGGATGAGATGGTTGGATGGCATCACCGACTTGATGGACATGAGTTTGAGTAAACTCCGGGAGTTGGTGATGGACAGGGAGGCCTGGCGTGCTGTGATTCATGGGGTCGCAAAGATCGGACATGACTGAGCGACTGAACTGAACTGAAGGGTACAGCTCTGGGGGTGTGAAGTACAGTCTCACTGTCGCACAGCCGTCCCCAACATCCACGCCCCTAGCCCTTCTTCCTGCAGAAGGGAAACCGTGTCTTCAGTACACACTGACCCCCGTCCCGGCCCCCGGCCCCTGGTCCCACCACCTACTTTCCGCCTGTGAATCTGAATCCTCCACGCCTCTCATACACATGATGTCAGTGTTCCTCCTTTTGTGACTCGTCACTTCATGACGTCTTCAAGGTCCGTCCAGGCTGTAGCGAGTGTCAGAATCTCCTTCCTTTTTAAAGCTCTAAGTGCTTATTTTTAACTGACATACAAACAGAAATTCTGGACACCAGCTTATTTTCCTACAGGAAATTCTCTGAGCTTCCAGAAATGTGGCAGAATCTGCCGCAGTCCTGATGAGGACACACGAAGAAGCCAGAGGTTTCGGAGTCAGACCGACTCTAGCCGGAACCCTGGCCCCATGATGACTAGCTGTGTGACCTTGGAGAAGTCGCTTGACCTCTTTAGTCTCGTGCTTATAAAATCAGACTAATAATAGTAACTGCTTCATAGTGTCATGTGGCCCCCCGTGAGCTGAGGCTTGTAAAGTACTTATCTTGGCTTTAGAGTATCGGCTGTCCTTGTGCTGTGCTGGTCATCACTGCTAGTGTTTGGGGGTTCTTTTAAGGAAAATGTGCATGTTCCTTATTAACATTTTTACAGCAGTTGCCACACGAATGTGTTGCCACTTGGAGACCATGCGAGGGCTTCATATCCCCTGTTCCAAACAGGGTAAGCTGGTCTTTTGTCTTTTTACTTCATATTGTGAGAGAGGGGCCAGCATGATAGTTTTAAATAATTCTCTCCACTAGCGTGTATTAAGTACTTGTTACACGCCAGATACTCTGAGGGCCCTGTGGACGCAGGCAGGACTGGTAGGGACCTGGCCCTGAGTGAGCGTGGGAGGGAATGGACGTGGGAACAGTAAACCTGTGTTTAGGTAGCAGGGTGGGGGCAGGGGGCTTTAGAGCAAATTCAAGCATAGTATGAGTATCAGGAATAAGAGAGTGCAGGGTGGGGTGGACATCCAGGAATTGCTGCTTTGAGGTGATGTTTGAACAGGGGCTGGTGTGAAATCAGGGGGCATATTCTGAGGAGCCCTGGGGTATGGGCTCCGCGTTGAGGGGAGAGCAGACTCAAAGGCTTTATGGGCTGTGCATTTCTCTCCATTGAGCTTTATTTACTCCATTTTATTATGAGCCTTGTTAGTGTCCTCCCCACCCCCGCTCCTACCCAGATTCCTGTGTTGAAGCCCTAATCCCCACGTGATGATTTGGAGGTGGGTCTGAGGGTGGTAATCAGGGTCAGGTGAGGTCATAAGGGTGGGGCCCCAGCAGGAGATTAGTGTCCGTGGATGAGAGGTCTCTCCCTGGGCACTGTCTGCACCCCGGGAGGAGAGCTCTCACCAGAACCCCGTCTCCCAGCACCTTGACCTTAGACTTCCAGCCTCCAGAGTTGTGAGAAGTAATGTCCGATGTTTAAGCCACCAGCCTGTGTGTTTTGTCACAGCCATCTGAGCTGCCCAGGAAAGCCTTCTGTTCCCTGAATCACTCAGCTCACATCCCAAGGCCCACATTTTTTTCTGATTGCCACCAACTTTTTAAACAGATGCCTGCCTTTTGATAAGTGGATGCTGCATTCAAGTGAGGAAGAGTCAAATACCTTCCCACACCTTGACAGGCACACTCACCTGCCTGTCCGCTTAAGGAGGAGCCAGGTGGGTCCCAGGCATGACCTGCCCCTTCCCGGTACCCTCCAACCAGAACTGCGGGGCCCCCAGTCTCCCGAAGCGTGTGCGCTTGCACTCCAGCGTAGGCTCACGTCAGGCAGCTTCTTTGCTCACGTGATGCTCTTGGGCCTCTGCCAGCTTCAGGCAATTTGCTGGACACGTGCTGATATGCATGCACAGGGAAGGCTGCTGGGCCATGGGCTTGAGCAGATGGTGGTCATTACTGCTGCCAACGTGTGACCAAGCTTAATTGAGCTGGAAGGGCTGAGGCCGTTGATGGTTGTTCTGTCCTTCGGCCCTACTTAAAAAATATTTTTAGTGGAAAGTGATTAAATGAACGAGGCTTTAAATGGACAAGGCAGCACTAGTCTATAAAATATCAGACTGTCCATAAATGCTGTCTCACCACCCCTGCGTTTTAACAACGATGTCTAATACTCAGATATACATCATCTCTCATTAATCATCATTCAGTTAAAAGTGAGATGGGTTACTTCTCAGCAGATAAACACACTACGAGACTTAAAATTTTGCATAATTTTGCTTTAATTGAGTGTAGCAACACTCGTGAATATGTGAAGCATGTTAAGAAATACTTCTGCATCCAGCCGAAGAAACTTCAGTTGGCTCTGTGTGCATACCGTGAGCCCTCGGGGTTGGCTGACAGCACAGGTAGCTTCAGGCTTGCACGCGGGGGTCCACCTGCTTCCAGCATCCTGGCTCTCGCTGGAGCTGGTCTGCCGCCCATTGGCCCATAAAACTAATCTCTCTGGTTAATAGCTTGCAGCTTGGGCCTCCTGAATTCAGAGAACTCAAGCCCATACAATAGGCTCTAATCCCTGGTATTAAGATGTTGTAATTTGGCCCCCAACTGCAGGATTTTCTCCTCTCGCTGTGTGGCACCGCTGTAATTGTTTTCCTGCAGTTTGCTTTTTGAGAAAGTCAGGGATTTTCTATTGTATTCCTCATCTGGCAGGGGGTGAGGGAACTTCTCAATGGTATTGGAAGTCTTAATCTGTTGATAGCAAACCTTCTTTTAGACAAAGAAATCAAATGAATAGGAATAATTATAATCATCTTCGGAACAACTAGTAGTTACTGAATATGTATTATGTGCTCGTGATAGTCACTCAGTTGTGTCTGACTCTGAGACCCCATGGACTATAACCCGCCAGGTTCCTCTATCCATGGGATTCTCCAGGCAAGAATACCAGAGTGGGTTGCCACTCCCTTCTCCAGGGGATCTTCCTGACTCAGGGATCAAACCTGAGTTTCCTGCATTGCAGACGGATTCTTTACCATCTGAGCCGCCAGGGAAGCCCATCATGTGCTAAGGAAAGGTATAAGCAGTTTCATTGTGTTAACTCACAATTCATATAACAACCTTATGGGACATGTTTTGTTACCCACATGTTGCGAGACCCTGAGTGGTTGAGTTTCATTTGAGCAGTTAGTAACGGAACTGAGACTAAAGCCAAACAGTCCATTCTTAATCACCATTTAGTGTAGCTTCTGGGACATGTATTTGAATGAGTCACCTGTAGGCCTGACCATCTGAGCCACTTGGGCACCTGTGCTGAATATCTAGGTGAGGCAGAGCAGCTATGAGAGTCTGGGTGCAGAGATCAGCCCATTGTTGGTTGTCGTACAAGGGGGTGCTTCATCTTAACTCTAGGTTGGAATCTTGGGGCGTGTCTTCTGGACATAGTAGAAATGCTCTTTAATAATTGTGAATAAACTTTGTATTAGTATCTAGAAATAGGGCATCATTGTTGTTTGGTCACGAAGTTATATCCGATTCTTTGTGACCCCGTGGACCATAGCCCGCCAGGTCCTCTGTCCATGGGATTTCCCAAACAGGAATAGTAGAGTGGGTTGCTATTTCCTTCTCCAGGGGATCTGCCCAACCCAGGGACTGAATCTGTGTCTCCTGCATTGGCAGGCCAATTCTTTACCCCTGAACTACCAGGAAAGCAGAAATGGGGCATGGTAAGGTATTTTTGAGGGTAGAAACTATGTCTTCTTTACTTTTTCCTTCCCTGGACCCAGGAAAATGATGATGCCACTCAAGTATTTTTGAGTGAATGTTAGGCATTTTTCAAAGCTGCAAGATTTTATCCATCATTTTCTACCTATTGCCAGTCATTTCTCTCCATATGTTTTATTCAGCATGTGACAGTGGTAAAGTAGAATAAGCTGATATCGTTTCTGAGGGAGAAGTAAAGAAATGGGAAGTAGTTATGTAAAAATAGATGTGCTATCAAACTACCATCAAAAAATAAGAGATGAATTTAAGGCCCTAGTGAAAAGCATGTTGACGTGACAGCCTGGCTCCAAGCAGCCCCCAGTCAAAGGTCACGCAGACCCCTAGAACAGAGAGTTCCACGGGGTGCAGCAGTGAATATTTAGACCTAAAAATTTTCCTTAAGAGTTGACCTTTAAAAAGTGAGAAGTGTAAAGAGGATAAACACTTTTTCAGGTGAGTATTCTCTAATAAATATAGAAAGCATTATGCATTTAGAAAATTATGATTTTGTAATTCCCAATGCCATAATTGACCCAGACAAAAATCATCAATGAATGCTAAAATCATTCAGTGACAGTCTGGGGACTAAGATAGCCATGAAGTCTTAAAGTGTCATTCCATAGATTCTTATTAATGAAAAATGGAAAAATGAAACCACCTTTCTAATTAACATCACTTAACCAAATGATCAAGCTCGGTAATGAAAACATTGGAACAAAATATGTGCTTCTTGATATGGTGCAGTCAGCAGCCCACAGCATTCCTTATGTAATATTATTGCCAAGAATGTTCAAGTGAATCTAATCATGAGAAAATAATCAGATGAGTCCAGATTGTGGGACTCTCTAGAAGACAGCGAGCCTGGATCCATGAAAACAAAGCTAAACAAAAAACAACGTTATCATGGAAAACAAAACAAAATAAAAATTGGTGAGGTAGAGGGGATGGATGTATTACATTCAAAGAGATTAACTAGAAAAAAACAAGTGTAAAACATTATGCCATGATTCGTTACTTGATAAAAAGAAATAGATATAAAAGGCATTTTGGAAACACTAGGGATTCTGAATAAGGCTCAGTATTATTGTTAGATATTTTAGGTGTTATAACTCAGAGATGTTTGTATTGGTTGTGATGGTGTAGGAGAATGCCCTTACTAGGAAATTCATGCTGAAGTACTTGGTGGGTGTTGTTTGTAAGTGACTTTCAAATGGTTTAGCAGGGAAAGTCTGTGTGTATGTATATACCTACACACAGATATCTGTGTATGTACACAGATAGATGTATGTGTATGTAGAGAGAGCGGGAGAGTGTCAATGCAATAGTGTGTTAACAACTGTGATGTCTCCGTGAAGTCTGTGCAGATGTTCATTGCACTGTTTTTTCACGTTTTTCCCTAGCTTCATGATTCTTCAAAGGAAGAAGGGTTGGGGTGGGTGGGAGGAGGTGATGTCTCTTCCCAGCAGGTGTGGCCCACTGTTGGGAAAATGTCAGGCTGGTCCTAGTAAGATCACCTTCTCCTCTAGAGCACTCTCTTCTTGGGTGAGGGCTGCCTTCCGCTGCTTTTGGGGGTGCAGAGGGAGCATCAGTTTGTGATTATTCCTTTTTCAGAAGATCTGTAAACCCCAGTGGTCAGAGGAAGGGTTTGGCAAGGGGTGGTGGGCTATTTCTGTAGTGCCTTCTCAAGTTGCGTCCTGCATGGGGGCACAGGCCTGGGGTCGTTGCCCTGGGTCAGTCCCTGCTTGGTGCCAGCATCTCTACCTTCTAGGCACACCTGGCCATGTGTTTTCTAGGAGAGTGTGTTTTATCTTAGCTTTCTCCCCAGGTGAGAGGGTGGGGAAGGTACTGTGGTCAGCACCTTTCAGAGGTGGAGATGGGCAGAGAGGGCAACGGGGACCAGAGAGGACACACCATTCAGGTTTGACGGCCGTGTGGTCTCCGCCTGCTCGTGATGGTGCCCAGCCTCTCCCACACTGTCGGCCCGAGGGGTCCTGGGAGAGGTGCAGTGCTGCTCTGGGTATGTCACAGGGGACGTGTGCAAGGTGCGCCTGGGCACAGATGTGTGGACATTTCTTGCCGGGTTTGCATCTTACCTTCACAGTGCAACGCTTCTACACTCTTTGTCTCAAACCCCACCCAGAGGCATTGGCATCCTGTCCCCTGCCTGTCCCTCCTCCCACCTCCTCTTCCTTTGCAGGAATAGGTGTTTTAGAGGAGGAGGGAGCTAACAGTTGGTGTTGTCTCTCGAAATATTGACAGTAAACCCAGACAATAAATATGTTTCTATGTAACAACCATGCATGTTATGTGGGTTTGTATTTGTATATGTATATTATGTGTATCTGTATGCCCCTGGACCTGTAGATGTGTGTGTATAGGTATATGTGTGTGCATTTTAAAATATACGATACAAAAGTTTTATCAAACTTTACACTTACTCTTAGATGTTTATTAATATGCTCCCTTCTTTAAAGAGACGTTGCTGGTTGGTGCCTCCTATATTGATTTCACAATTTACAGATTGAAAAATGGATTAACGTGAATGACATAAAAAAATCTAGTAAACAGTGGATCAGGAGTCTGAAACCAGTTCTGTCTGTGTACTGTGTTTCATTAGACGAGTGTCTATGTGTATTTGCATGTGTTTCTGTGTGTGGGTCTAGTCGTGTGTGTGTGCCAGCCTGTGTGTACATCTGCATTTGTATTTGCAGTGAATGCACGGTAGCCACAGGCCTGCGGTCCTTGGTACTTGTTTCTCTTCTCCTTCGGGGTGAGGCCCTGTCGGAGCCGTGGGTGCGCTGTCCTCGGGGCCTGAGCTTTGGCTTTCTCTCTCCCTAAAGTACTATGATTACAGCCCAGGACGGAGTGGCTGTGCGGTGAGCCGGGAAGGGAACCTGGAGGACAGTCCGCATCCCAGTGAAACTACAAGCAGGCCAGGTTTCTATGTCCCACGAGGGGCTCTGCATGGGGAGCCCATTGGTCATGTCCTGAAATCCCACGGACAGAGGAGCCTGGCAGGCTACAGTCCATGGGGCCGTGAAGAGTCGGACACGACTGAGGGATTGAGCACACACTAATCTTGCCAAATGAGCAGCGGTGTGTGCAGGTGTGACGTGTGCGGGAACCACAGACGTGCTCACTGGTGGCTCTCCCCAAGCCTGGGCTGCGGCCAGGGCCGGGCTTTGTGCTGCAGGGTGTCCGTGGGCAAAGGACGGCCAACCTATGTTTCAAGTTTCACACTTTCGAATTGAGGATCAGTGTCTGGTGGTGTTATGGGTCAAGGTGTCATCAGAACTTTAATTGCTGTTGAGGCAGCCTAGCAGATGTGTGCCTGCTTTGGTAGGACTTTTCATTCTCCAGAGTTCAAGGGTTTGTGCTGTTCAATTTTCCAATCAGTAGAATAGCAGTAGGAGTAACAATAAAAGCAGCAATAATAACAACTAACAAACTCTTCCTAGAAGCTTTTGTGTGTGTGTGTGTGTGTGTGTGTGTGTGTGCGCGTGCGCACGCTAAGTTGCCTCAGTCGTATCTGACTTTTTTCGACCCTTCTGGACTGAAGCCTGCCAGGCTCCATTGTCCATGGGATTCTTCAGGAAAGAATACTGGAGTGGGTTGCCGTGCCCTCCTTTATGGGATCTTCTTGATCCAGGGATCGAACCCAGGTCTCTTATGTCTCCTGAATTGGCAGGCTGGTTCTTTCTTTACCAC
This sequence comes from Cervus canadensis, assembly GCF_019320065.1. Taxonomy (NCBI): domain Eukaryota; kingdom Metazoa; phylum Chordata; class Mammalia; order Artiodactyla; family Cervidae; genus Cervus; species Cervus canadensis. The sequence goes on from NC_057388.1 coordinate 108,082,154, forward strand.
TAGCACCATCCGGGAAGCCCTACTATGAGGTCAACTCAGTGTTAAGTGCTTTTGTGTATTTTTTCCCTTTATTCATTGCATGGGTGCATGCTCAGTAGCTTCAGTTGTGTCCGACTCTTTGCAACCCCATGGACTGCGGCCCACCAGGCTCTTCTGTCCATGGGATTCTCCAGGCAAGATTACTGGAGTGGGTTACCACGCCCTTCTCCAGGAGACCTTCCAGACCCAGGAATCAAACCCACATCTCCTGCAGCTCTTGCATTGCAGGTGGATTCTTTACCGCCGAACCAGTGGGGAAGCCCCTTCTTTCTTCATTCATAGAGGGTAAACTCCATAGTTTGTTGCTTTCATCATTCCCTTCTTTTCCACATGTGGTCGGTGGCATATATTCCACTATTCATCTTGGAAAAACTCAAACCTGCCAACCAGTATCAGAGGGAGAATTACTAGCTCATCAGATTCAGTACATCAAAATGGACCTGGTGACAAAATGGAACGTAACTCACAGACTACACCTGGCATTAACATGTGACTCTCTCTGGCAAGGCCCAGAGTGAACAATCAGAAAACTATTCATCCATTCTCAGGCTGAAGTTGAAAAGGTAAATGAGCCTATGCTTGGAGTTCCTATATTGCATCTTCAAACTGTCCTCTTGCCTTTCTGAACTGAATACTTACAGGCTTATTCGTGTGTGAGGTAAGTTGATCCGGTCATGCCTGACTCTGCAACCCAGTGTATTATCTAGCCCACCAGGCTCCTCTGTCCATGGGATTCTCCAGGCAAGAACATTGGAGTGGGCTGCCATGCCCTCTTCCAGGGCATCTTCCTGACCCAGGGATCGAACCTGCATCTCTTATGTTTCCTGCATTGGCAGATGGATTCTTTATCACTATCACCATCTGGGAAGCCCTTATAGGCTCATAAAATACTCGAATTTCCCACTCCTCCCTTTGTAGCCCCACACTCCCCAGTTTTCTTTTAGATCCTCCCATTAATAGAAACACTCACTTTGTGTCTATTTTTCAACATTATTTGGTACTAAAATGTTTCCTGTGGATTGCTTTTTAGGGCATGCTGATTTTTCCTACGTGCAAAACATTTTAATATATGGAAGTTACATGCACTGTTGATAACTATATGAAAAATATAGTGGAGTGTTTTGTCTCTGATTCATGACTCAACAGCTTAAAAAATGTTAGTGAATTATTTAAAATAATACCGATCTCTTAGAGTCATGAAAGGATTCTTAAACCTCCTTGGCAAGGGCCTAGGACCACCCAACATCCACAAGTAATGAGCTTACAGTCATTCTCAACCCACAAGTGTTAAGCAGCTGTTTTACAAAGATGTTCAGCTGGGGGCTTTGCACATGGATCCTGTGTGTCCTGTGGATTGTCTTCATTTGACAGTTGAGGCCAGAGAGCTGAACACGGGCATTGGTATGTGTTACTAGGACTCCAGTGCAGAGTTTTGTAAAGGCAGAGACTGTGCCATCTGAGGATGGCGGTCGTAGCATCCCCTGGTGTTTGGGAAGGTTGTAACTGATGTCAGAAAATGAGGCCTGAAGGCGTCAACAGCAGAGGACAACTTAAGGCCCCTAACAGAAATAGCACCTATGGCAGACGTGTGCCTCTACAGGGAGGAGGTCCCGCGGTTCCAGAAGCATTCAGGAAAGACTTGCAGAGGACCCTTAGGGTGGGCAGACCCTGAATGCTGGAGGGGATTTGGGTGGGTGGGGGGACTGTATATAGACATATGGACAAGTGCCTGGAGGAGACAGGGAGACCAGTTTTCAGGGCCAATGAGAACTGGACAAAATGCCTTCTCACAGTACGGTTGACCCCCTACACAGCACAGGTTTGAACTGTGTGGGTCCACTTACACACGGATATTTTCAGTAGTAAATATTACATACAGGACTGCACGGTCCATGATTGGTTAAATTCAAGGATTCCGGGGAAGCACAGATACCAGGGTTTGACTCTATATGATTAACCCCTTCAAGTTGTTCAAGGGTCAACTGTACATCACATCAACCCACTTTCTTGCTCCAAATTATCATCCATTTTTAGGGAAAACCAGTGAGAATCAGATGAAATTATTGAGTTTTATTTCCAAGGAGTTGTTACTTTTTAGACGAGGCATTTTTCGTCAGACACGTAGCTCCACGCCTTCTACCATGAAGACCACACTCCACACAAGATGCATGGTCTGCATCTCTCTGCTGCCCCTTCATGCCATCCATCAGTCCATGTTTACCAGCTTTCACAAGAGAGGGAGGCAAGGCTGATGAGAGTGGGACTCAGGCCCCAGGTCAGTTCTGCCCCCGGTTGCTGAGAAAGTCGTCTAATTTCTGTGAGACAGAATTTCCTTCTCTGTCAGTGGAGATGCTAAGCATTACGTCACGGGTTATTGTGAAGTTACAGTGAGATGCTGGCTGCACAGGCTGTGACATGCCCAGAATTATGACTCTGCTCAGCTGTGATTCATCAATAGAGGTTCGTTCCCTATTGATGGCACCCTGTGTACAGACGGATTCTTCAGAACAGTAAGAAAATCTTACATAGAAACTGGTGTTGGGGATCATTCGTGAAGAACACTGAAAGGACGATGTTTAATTATCCAATAAATGAGGCTCAGCATGAGTTGGGGGAGTGGGGGTGCTAGGCAGGCAGAAGGGTGGTCTTTCCCAGCCTGTGAACACCAGCAGCTTTGATGAGCTCGCCAGATACTTTTGGGTGGAAAGCAGGAAGTACCACAGAATCACATTTCTTTTTCCCCCATGATTGTGGGCTTGTCTTCATGAAAATCATTCTTCAAAGCCAGTCCTTTCTTGCAGAATTACTGGGTATATTTGTGAAAAGTGTTACTAGTGTCTTTTTCAGTGTCTGTCCTTCTGAGGTATTTTTAAAGAGACGGACTGGATTGACTCACAAATTTTGATTGATCTTGTTGGTGTTTCTGCTGTGTCTTCCTTGATGTGGCAGGCAGGGTTGCTTATCATCTTCTAATCTCTATGATAGATTTTCTTGAGTCTCTGTTTATATTATATATAAGATTTCTTTCATTGCAACAATCCACGATCTCCCTGTGCTTCCGAAGCCCCATGTTGCCCAGAAGCATTTCCATCACAGATCAAGTTCATGGTCTACTGTATTTCCCCATCACAGTCATCTGTCTCCTCCCAGAAATCCTTGCCCATTGGTGCTACCAGATCCAGACCTCACTGGACAATATGGCAGTAATGGCATTATTTCAGGCTTCGGACCTTGCATAGATGCATGTGGGAGTTACGTGAACCTCCCAAGACAACCAAGGTCAAGTAGGAGGGAACTTTTCTAAAACAAAGGGGACTCCAGGTTTTTACCAGATCGCTCTGTTTATTGTATAAGCAGCAGCTTAATTCAGGAGAAGAGATGCAAAAAACCTCACCTAATTAGAGAAAGCAGAGGAGAGTCAAAGTTGAAATATGTGCTGTTCATTGGAGCATCCCTGGAGTTGGAGCAGGACCAAAACCACCAAGAGGAAAGAAGCAGCTCATTTCCTGTGAGCCAGCCCTGGAAATTACAGGGCAAAGGAAGGGGCAGATGACCAAATAGAGGAGACAAGGATGGGGGTTTGAGGACTTCCCTGGCTGTCCAGGGTTTAAAACTGCGCACTGCTAATGCAGGAGTTCGATCCCTGGTGAGGGAACTAAGATCCCAAATGCCATGTGGCACAGCCAAAAAATATATTTTTTTAAATTTTTAATTAAAAAAAATAATGGGGATTTGGGCAGAGTGAGCAAGTATTCAGAATGCAGAAACCAGAGTGGTGAGAAATGGCCATGTTAGACTGAGGGGACAGGAGGACAGGATGTGGATGTGGGCGAGGATATGGTCAGAGGATGAAAGTGTGAGAATAAAAGAGAAAATTAACCTAGAAAAACTTCAAGCGCAGCACCTTAGCTCTAGAAGTAGGATGTTATTGGTCTTTGAATCCTGGGCAACTTCTGAAAGTGACCGAATCATTCATCAAGAGGCAGGAGGAGGCATCCTTCATTTCAGCAAACGTCTGTGGCTGACTTGGTGTGTGCTGGTGGTATATGCACGCCCAGGGCATGGTAAGGCTGAATAACCCTCAAACATCAGAGTTTGGAACAGAGACAGGCTGCAGTGCCGTGAAGTGAGACCAGTGGCTCGTGCCCAGATAACCCTGAACTCCCCAAAGCTTTCAGCAAAGCCCTTTTCTAGTAAAGCTGAGGGAGGGGCATGGTTAGTTGTTGCAAACTTCTTGGTGTTAGAGCCTTTGTCCTTGAGGTCAGGTCATGGTCAGGTAGCAAAGTTTCCTGTAAGTCTCCGCTAAAACATATATTATTCTGTTCTGACAAGTAAGGGCAAGGTCCAAAAGCTGAGCTTTCAGGCTCCAAGGTCCAGGTCCTGGCTAAGAGGAGGGGGTTCCCACGGGGTCGGTTACCCAGCCCTGGAGTGTTCATCTAGCATCCAGTCTGGATCCTCTCCCGGTGCCGATCAAGTGGCAGGTCTGAGCAGGCAGAGTCCTCAGCAGCAGGCACCCGGACCCGCCCCCCCCAGCCATCATCACTGAGGGAGCCGGGCGCCCAGTACCCAGCCGACCCTCAGGCTCCTTTGTGACCCACGGAGGTGGGGGTGGGGGAGAGGTTCACCCCTGCCTCAAGGCCAGGGTCGGCACTGGCCATGGCGAGGACTCTGGAGCCCGCAGGACAAGCCTGGCCCCGGGCTCCCAGCTCACCCGCCAACTCAAGTTAGGGTCCTGGGCAGAGGCCCTATTCTCCTCTCACCGCCCTCCCGGCCTCAAGAGAACCGCCAGACTGACCGCTGCTGAGACTTCCTCTGCGCACCCCACTTCCGGTCTCGTGCCAGCGGTCTCGCGTGATCGGTCTTGCATGAACAGTCTCGCGTGAACGGTCTGCGAGCTAACGGTCCAGCGGTAACGGCCGTCCGCTGACGGTTGGCTCCCGGCCGCCCTCAGGAACACAGTTCGGCCCTCGAGGAGCCACGAGCCTCGGAGGGAAGGGAGTCGAGACGCCCGGATTCTAAGTCCTCCCAGCGGCCCCACGGTGAGGACATTGCCGCAAGCGTCCAGGGATGCTTTCTAACCGAACCCCGAGAGAAGGTGCGTTGGCTTCCTAGAGCCTGGACGTCTAACCCCGGGGGGATCAGTGAGTCGTCTGAAGGGGCCAGGCCCGTGGCGACCTTCTCTGACCCGCTGCAGGGGCCCATGGAAACAGGCCTTGCGCAGACTTTGGGGTCAACCCTGCACTCAGGGCTGACACTTGTTGCGAGCACAGACGTGCCCCCCCACCCCCCACCGCTTACTTTGTCACAAGCAGGAGCAGCTCCTTTGTGGCCCCACGTAGTCATGGCAGCAGAGGGAGATGTCTCCTTCAGGCCCACTCCTCCACTCCCCACTAGCACCCTCACCGCAGTGCTGGGAAGAAGGCCCCCAGTGGTGGGACCTTCCGGTCAGGAGCCTGGGACTAACCACCTGTCGTCTAGTGCCGGACACTGTTCCTGTCTTTCTTGTCACTGTTTTTTTCATTACCCTCTTCACCCTCTGACACCAGCAGGGATGCTCCATCAGGGCAGGAACCATTTATATCAACTGTTCTGTACTCAGCACCTTAGAAGAGGGCAGGGCAGGCAGCAGGCACTCAAAAAATATTCACTGACAATGAACAAATTCAAATTGGAATAAGGGCTTCCCCCGATGGCTCAGCGGTGAAGAATCCGCCTGCAGTGCAGGGGATGCAGGAGGCGTGGGTTCGATTATGAGTCAGGAAGATTCCCTGCAGGAGGAAATGGAAACCCACTCCAGAATTCTTGCCCCAAGAATCCCAAGAAAAGTGGAGCCTGGCGGGCTACAGTCCATGAGGTCACAAGAGTTGGACATGACTAATCGACTGAGCATGTAATTGTAGTAATTGCTAGATTATCCCCTAAACCTTGTCCTACTGTATTTGTTTTCTTGGGATAGTTCTTCTGAGCCTTTGAAGACAGTCATCTTCAGATTCAATAGTTTCATTGGATAGTTTCATTCAGGTGATCGTTCAGATTTCTTAGAGCCCTTAAACATGTCTGGGTCTCGCCGAAGAGAGTTATTTCTCCTAGATGTGGACTCAGGCCGTTTTGATTTTTGATTCATATGATGGATCCAGGCTTGGGAACTACAGACTGAGTCCATTGTCTCCTTTTCACAAGGGAAAGAGTAGGCTGAAAGACACAAAATACCTTCCCTTACAGCAGCCAGTTCCCTTCTCTGCAACCTGGTTTGCATCTAACACAAGCCTGGAGAGAGTCTCCCTGCCAAGAGGTGACTCAGGGTGGCGTTTAAGCAGGCTCTTGAGGGAAAAGTAGATTTATGACTAGTAGTAATATTGGGAAGTTGATTCCAAGTGAAGAAAATCCATCCAGTGCCATTTAAGCAGAGTTAAGATCATACATAGCTCTTCACTAACTCTTCTCTGGTGTCTCAGTTGGTAAAGAATCTGCCTGCAGCACAGGAGACCCGGGTTCAATCACTGGGTTGGGAAGATCCCCTGGAGAAGGGAATGGCAACCCACTCCAGTATTCTTGCCTGGAGAATCCCATGGACAGAGGAGCCTGGTGGGCTACCGTCCACGGTGGGCTACAGTCACAGGAATCAGACATCATTTAGCAACTACACCACCACCAAGATCATTAAGACCCGGATGTGTGTGTGTGTGTTAGTCGCTCAGTCATGTCTGACTTTTTGCAGTCCCATGGGCTGTAGCCTGCCAGGCTCCTCTGTCCATGGAATTCTCCAGGCAGGAATATTGGAGTGAGTTGCCATTCCCTTCTCCAGGGGATCTTCCTGACCAAGGGATTGGACTCGGGTCTCCTGCATTGCAGGCAGATTATTTACCATCTGAGCTAACAGGGAAGCCCAAGACCAGGATAATTTAATACAAATTTCCATTTGTTAAAGGCTTTCCTCTTATTTCTTGGTAATGGGTTTCCTGCTCAAATGCACAAGTGACATCCCAGGAGCCCAGGTCAGTCCTTAGCACTGACTTCTAAACTGTCTTCATGTTGATGGATCGTTGTCCCCATAGTGAGTACTCAGCCTCACAGAGTTCATGGTACCCTTATCTGAAGCATCTAATTTATGTAGAAACAGCAATAGGTTATTTAGGAGGGCATTTTTGCTGATTTTGGCAATTCCAGAGCAACTGGGGAAAAGCAGAGGGAGGACTGTGCAAATCCAGGGCAATGATGGCTGCTTACTCAGGGATGAGATGAGGAGATTGAATGGATGCTACGTGATTCCACAATGATCATGCCTTGAACTTTAGATGTTTCATTTCAGGGTGAAAGCAGTTGGTTAGAAATCAATAAAACGGAGGTGATTTCATCTACCCAGGATTGGCTTATGATTTCTAGAATGTTTTACTTAATTTCTGTTTCATTGCAGAGATCAGTGTTCTAGTAATTTCATAATGTACCCTTTGATTATTTCATTGTCTCTTTGCAGTGGGCAATTAGCCTTCTGTGTCCTGGAATTAGTGTCAGGCAATAATATGTTTTATAGAATGTGTATGATGACTTATTTCAGTGCCTAAATATTTAGAAAACTAAGAGAATTGGAGGGGGGTTATTTTCAGAATTTTGAGCTGGATAATATCTTGAAGATATTGGACATAATATATTGCTTTTCGTTGCATTCTGGCATTCCTCAAAATATAATTGGCAAGTTCATTCTTAGACACAATCCATTTAATTAAAATTCTCATGGTAACTTTCATATGCAGCAAATGAATTTTCTCTGAAAGGATTAAACATCTCAGCTTTGAAGCTGGATGAGTGATTATTATAAAAGCTAAATTAATACAATTTGACCTAATTTCAAGACAGTGACAGTAACATAAGTAGCCTTATAAGAGTGGCTTTCATTGCAAATATGTAAGTTTACAATGCATGATTCTAAAATAGTCTTTTTTTTACTGTATTCCAGAAGGTATGGTCAAATGCATACCTTCCATGAGAACTTTTACCTTTTTTAATAATTTTATTTGTTTTTGGCTGTGCTGGGTCTTCATGTGGGCTCAGTAGGTGAGGCTTCCGATCTCTAGAGCACAGGCTCAGTAGCTGTGGCATATAGGCTCAGTTACTCTGTGACATCTGATATCTTCCCAGGCCAGGGATGGAACCAGTGACCCTGAATTGCAAGGTGGACTCTTAGCTACTAGACAACCAGGGAATTCCAGAATTTTTATCTTTAATCAGATGATATTGAACCTGCACTGCTTTATTCATCTATTTATTTATTCAACAGATAATTTATTGAGTATCTATTATTTACCAGTTACCCTCTAGTTGTCTGGGCTTCTCTCGTGGCTCAGCTGGTAAATAATCCACCTGCAATGCAGGAGACCTGTGTTCGATCCCTAGGTTGGGAAGATCCCCTGGAGAAGGGAAAGGCTACCCACTCCATTATTCTGGCCTGTATAGTCCAGGTATAGTCCTATATAGTCCATGGGGTGGCAAAGAGTCGAACATGACTGAGCAACTTTCACTCCAGTTGTTTAGATCCATATTGGGAAGATAATGAGTGAGTGATGTATAATATCAAGTAAAGATATAAAGAAAAATAAGGTATTAAAGGGGTTAAAGTGCAGCATCCATAGGAGATCGGGGTGGGAGAGGGTCTCTCACCTGAATGGGGGAAGGGTGGCCATAGGTCATTAGGGGTCCAGAGTGTACTCACCAGTGCAAGGCTTTGGGTTTTATTTTGAATGAAGCTGGAAAGTGTTGGATCAGAGAAGCAACAAGATCTGCCTATGCTCTCAATACCTGGCTCACTAAATTATAAACCTCCAGGCAACATAAGAAGGAATCATGTCCAGGTCAGGATGGAGCCTCAGAAGTCACGTGAGCAGATACCCAGTGGGCATGGGACCAGGAGAAGCGGGAACCAGGACTGGCTTTCTCTGTCCTTGGCCCTTATCCTCTCTGGGCCAACCCACCACCCTCTTTGCTTCTCCCGCTAACCTGCTCACTCCTCCGTATCCACTGTAAATATGGCCCTGCCTTGTCACCTTCTGCCATGCCCACCAGCCTCTCAGCTCATCACCTGCAGGACTCAGAGACAAACAATCCATCATAGATTTTCATGCAACCAGAGATCAGTTCTCCACTTTCTAAATACATGGCCTTCAACAGGTTGCCTTATGCATCAGACTTCAGTGTCCTCACCAGTAAAATGGGGCAAGAGGCCCACCCTCCTCAAGGGGCAGATTAAGCAAGATGTTATGAGGCTTGGTGCACACTGACTGTGTGAGATGCCCTGTGAACATTGCTGCCACCATCACACTCCTGTGTTTGCACCCTATTTCATACATGTGCTCTTGTTTTGCATATGATATCACGTGTATTGGTTCTATTCTACTGTAAAATCTTCAAGAGTAGGAACCGGGGCTTAGAATTCCTTATATTCTACACACAGCATTGGGTGGGTGGTGGTGGCCCTCAGTTTTCTACTGGCTGGTCAGCTGCTTGTGCACCAGCCATCTCCCCTGCCACCCCGCTTTCCTCACCATGAGCCCTCCAGCTTACACAGCCTCAGAGTCATGCCTGCCGGATAATGGCCCTGTTCCAGACTCTTTGAACCCCTACTGAGTATTTCTCATTACCTGCAGACACTTCTCTGGATGCGTGTCTTCCCAGACTCAAATTTAGTGTATCTCAAACCTGCCTCCTCTAAATGTCCATTTCTCCTGAATTCATCATTTGGGGAGCACAGCTTCCATTAATCTGTCAGTCAGTCAAGAGGGCTTTGTAAATTATTCCCTTTCCCTCAGACTTTGCTGGTGTCCCACCTGGACAGACTCATCAGCCCCTGACCCAGCCTAGAGGTACTCACTGCCCACCCCCCTTGCACACCTCGGCCAGGGAATATTTATAAGCAGAGAGGGTAGTTCTTCCAAATAGTGAGAGTGAAGGGTGGGTGCTGTGGAAGGCAGGTCAGTGACTTGATTTAGAGGTTCTCTGAGTGAAGCACACCTAACGGTCACCTTGGTGTGACCAGAGTCTCACCAGAGTCTCAGTGGCCAGAGGAGCCAGCAGTGTCCCCCCAACTCCCCCATGACAGTATTCCTCCTTAATTGTTACCGAATGCAAGTTCCTGTGCCCAGCACACAGTGGGGCTAAACAGACTGATGTTTGGAGCCAAGAAAGGTTTATTGCAGGGCCATGCAAGATTTGTGGCTTGTGCCCCACAAACTCCAGAGCTCCCCAAAGGGTTTCAGTGCAACTTTTAAAGACACAGTGAGGGAAGGGATGTAGTTGGTTGTTGCAGACTTCTTGATGTCAGAATCTTTTGTTCTTACAACTACACACCTAAGTCAGCTCACCATGTTCCTGTAAACCTCCAACAAGACAAGTGTTATTCTCTGTTCTGCAACTTTTTATCTCTATATGAATGAACTCTTACATGTGAGGGTCCTGAGAATGGACTGTCCTGTGTATTTAAGGCTATGCTGTGCTTAGTCGCTCAGTAGTGTCCGACTCTGTGACCCCATGGACTGCAGCCCACCAGGCTCCTCTGTCCATGGGGATTCTCCAGGCAAGAATACTGGAGTGGGTTGCCATGCCCTCCTTCAGGGGATCTTCCCAACCCAGGGATCAAACCCAGATCTCCCACATTGCAGGCAGATTCTTTACCATCTGAGCCACCAGGGAAGCCCATTTCAGGCAGTAGGCAACATGCTTTTACAAAAAGTTCTAGCCGGCATGACTCAGCACAGGCAGTATAACAGATCCAGCATGGAGTCAGATCTGTTCTTCTCTGTTACAGTATCCATGGAAGGAAGCCTGGTTGTTTGTTAAAGCCCCCGAGGTGCCATATCAATAAAGGTACTTTTTTGGTAGATGTTCATCTAAGAAGTAATATCTGTAAGTAATTTAGCTGAGCAAAGGCCTCCATTGATTAACTTTTCTTTCTTTTATTAACTCCGCTCCTAAGAAGCAAGTGACAATAAAGCAGCTCCTGTGAGCTATTTTGTGTGGATGGAGAGTGGATTCACGCCTTTCCTCACTTCTCTCTGGCTAGACTCCATTTCCGTGAAGGCTCCAGGGAGGCAGAGGGGTCCTCTATCATCCAGGATGGGTTTTGCATGTTTGACTTCACTAAGGTAAAGACTGGATGAGTATATCTAGGGAACTTTCAATGGAGATTTGAAATTAGTGTTTCCTGTTAGTCCTCAGTTAATTAGAAAATTAAATTAATCACAACCCTCATTCCCACAGCTTTCTGGTTAATTGATGTGTTACTGTATTTGGGTTAGAGAAGATCCCAGGAGGCACAGAGATATAATTGTGTAGAATTAGAGGATGGAAGGAAGAAGGAACTGCAGACAGTTTGCAAAGTTGCAAAGCAGCACTCCCGTGGCCAAGACATTGCTTTGGGGGACCTGGGGCCAGAGTCTGAATCCTCGTGACACACCCCTGTGAGTTCAGAGCTATTTAAAGGAGGTGAAGGTGCAATTCCCTTGCACTCTGCATCAGAAGAAAAGAAACTTGAAGTGCTAACCCTAAGTTGGGACTTCCCTGATGGCTTAGATGGTAAAGCATCTGCCTACAATGAGGGACACCCGGGTTCAATCCCTGAGTCAGGAAGAGTCCCTGGAGAAGGCAATGGCAACCCACTCTTGCCTGGAAAATCCCATGGACGGAGGATCCTGGTAGGCCCCAGTTCATGGGGTTGCATAGAGTCGGACACGACTGAGTGACTTCACTTTCACTTTCACTTTCAACCCTAAGTTAGAATCATTTTAATACTTTCAATTTGCATTTAAAATGCAAATGTTTTTCTTCTCTCAAATATGGGTCATCTTGAATAATCTCCTAGTATGTAGACTGGATTTGTTTAGAAATACACAAAGTGGAGAACAATCTAGATGCTTGAGCCAAAAGACTAACCAGCTGAGGGATTTAGATGGGGCATTTTCAGTCTTAATATAAAGTTTTAAATGTCCCAATGAGAGAACCTTTACTAGGAAACAAATTGCAATCTGAAAGATCCATGTTGTTGTTAAGTCACTAAGTCGTATCTGACTCTTTGTGACTCTGTGGACTGCATCATGCCAGGCTCCCCGTCCTTCTGGGAGCAAAAATCTCCCAGAGTTTGCTCAAACTCATGTCCATTGAGTCGATGGTGCCATCCAACCATCTCATCCTCTGTTGTCCCCTCCTCCTCTTGCCCTCAATCTTTCCCGGCATCAGGGTCTTTTCCAGTGAGTTGGCTCTTCACATCAGGGGGCCAAAGTATTGGAGCTTCAGCTTCAGCATCAGTCCTTCCAATGAATGTTCAGGGTTGATTTCCTTTAAGATTGACTGGTTTGATCTTCTTGTAGTCCAAGGGGCTGTCAAGAGTCTTGTCTAGCACCATAATTCAAAAGTATTGATTCTTCAGCACTCAGTCTTCTTTGTGGTCCCACTCTCCCATCTGTCCGTGACTACTGGAGAGACCATAGCTTTAACTATAAAGACCTTTGTTGGCAAAGGGATGTCTCTGCTTTTTAATACACTGTCTAGGTTTGTTAGAGCTTTCCTTCCAAGGATCAAGCATCTTTTAATTTCATGGCTGCAGTCACTGTCCGCAGTGATTTTGGAACCCAAAGAAAGAAAATTTGTCTCTTGTTTCCACTTTTTCCCCAGTGTTTGCCATGAAGTGATGGGACCGAATGCCATGATCTTAGCTTTCTGAATGTTGAGTTTTAAGCCAGTTTTTTCACTCCCCTCTTCTACTCCCATCAAGAGGCACTCTAGTTCTTCTTTGCTTTCTGCCATTAGAGTGGTAACATCTGCATATCTGAAGTTGATGTTTCTCCCAGCAGTCTTGATTCCAACTTCTGATTTATTCAGCATAGCATTTTGCATGATGTACTCTGCATAGAACTTAAATAAACATGGTGACAATATACAGCCTTGGCATACTCCTTTCCCAATTTTGAACCAGTCTGTTGTTCCATGTTTGTTTTAACTGTTTCTTCTTGACCTGCATACAGGTTTCTCAGGAGGCAGGTCAGGTGGTCTGGTATTTCCATCACTTTAAGAATTTTCCACTGTTGTGATCCACACAGTCAAAGGCTTTAGCATAGTCAGTAAATGATCCATGCTGGGGCTTAAAGCCTATGGTGGAAGCAGAGTTTGCATAATGACCCTTGCCTTGGAAGATTCTAATGAAAACTGAAGTTGGTATATGGACTAAGTACTGTTTATGACTCAATAAAATCTCTTATGGGTTAGTCAGGGGGAATGTTTAGTCAATAAAGAGTTGCTTGTAATTGTCATCCAGCCTTTTATAATTTTTGTCCTTGGGGCTAGGGGTGGGAAGCTGGCTGTGGGTAAGCCATGGAATTGGTCCACACACATTTTTGTTTCTCCTTTTGGACCCAATAACTTCAGGTTGTACACTGATTGCTTATTTAAAAGTCTCATAACCTTTAGATGAGGATACACTTCCCTGAATTTTTAGAAAATTGGTTTGACTCTCCAGTCACTGAAATAATAGCACAAATAAAAGTATAATGGTTTACTGTATGTATGGCACCCTGCTAAACAATCCACATGCATTATAGTCTTAGTACTCAGAACACCTTCTGTGGATGGGAGTTATTAGTACCCCCAACTCTACAGGTAAGGAACTGAGGCTCAGAGAGGTTCAGTAACATACTCAAGGCGGCAAGCCAGCAAGGGCAGAATTGAGATTCAGACTCTATCATCTAACCAGCTTGCTGTGGTGACCGCTGTGCTAGGGCCATGGAAGACAGCCTTGTCCCAGACGTTCCAGGGAGGTTCTGCAAGGGAGAAAGAGAAAAGGAATGAGAATGTTCCTGTTTTCCCTATAACTTCAGGAAGAAAAGTTGACCAACTTGCACCTTCCTGGGCACAAAGGGAGGCTGTCTGATGCTTATATTGGAGCAGAGATAAAAATGCATTAAAAAAAAAAAACAGGATAAAAAAAGTCCTTGACAGACTGTAGTGACGAATAACTGACATCTAACAAAGAGCCTGGAGCACACATAACCTTGATTTCCATCATGACACAATTTCTACTTGTTAGTAGAGGCAGGACATTATAATAAATGATGAAATGTGCAGGAGATAGGGACCTACTTTCAGAATCTAGTTATTTTAGAACAAAATGAAGCTACTTTTTTTTTCCATGTCTGTCTAGCAGTGGGCATCAACTGAACAGTGGTACAGTGGTCCCCAAAAGGATGAGAAACGTGCATGCTGGCAAGCATAGCCTTTATCTTATGGACATGGTGATGGGGAGGGCAGTCTGCTGAGAAAGGAATGAAAGAACCACATTTCAGTTTTAATTCCTCATTCATAAACTTCATTTAAAAAGGAGAGAGAATTCTAGAATCCACAAACTGATGGAAAATGATGGTTTTTTTTTTTCCCCTGAAAAGTAATGTCTTTGTCATGAAGCTGCACCTGCATTCTTGGATAAAATATTACCGCTGTTGTGTGCGATGTGATTTCCATAGGAGAAATTATCAGCAGATGACCTGTAATGAATCATATGCCACGGCTGCAGGCTGCTAATACCAAGATTAATTCTCTGCTGATGGGGAGGCTGCTCACTTTCAGATGGAAATGTTGATGGTGCTGGGTTTAGGATGAGTTCTAATGTATTTGTTTACTTTCCAACACTCCTGAGATGCAGATGAAAAAGCTAAGTGGCAGGTGTACAATATGTTCATCCGCTTTGTGCTGTGTGTGAGGGGAGGAGGGCGGTGAAGGCATCTTTTCTAATAAACAGCCCTCTTTCTCCTGCCAGGTCCCCAAACATTTCTGGGTCTTTGTGTCTTTGGACTTTAGAGCCAGTTTTTCAATATAGAACATTTGGAGGGGGTGAGCAGTATTCGTTTAAACTTACTCTTTCCCTGAATGTACATTTCTGGATTTGTATCCAACAGTTGCAATGCTATGAAACAGATGGTAATTCTGGGCACGGCAGCATTGTTAGTAACAACTGGTGCATCTCCATGGATGTGTGTGAGGTGTAAGAGTGATAAGGACCGTGTATTGAGACTCTGATCTGGAAAAAACCCTGAAAAGACCTTGATGCTGGGAAAGATTAAGGGCAGGAGGAGGAGATGACAGAGGATAAGATGGTTGGATAGCATCACTGACTCAACGGACATGAGTTTGAGCAAGCTTCTGGAGATAGTGGAGGACATGGAACCTTGGTAAGCTGCAGTCCATGAGGTCACAAAGAGTCGGACATGATTGAACGACCGAACAACAACATCGAGACTCGTGTTGTATGCCTGTGACCCACCAGCAAGGCACAAGTCACGTTTTGTGTGTAATTTACTAATCTTCCCAATTCCTTCATAAAGTAATCATTATTATCTCAATTTTAAAAGTGAGGTGCATGTCATTTAAACAGCTTGCCTAAGATCTTTCAACTAATTAGTAACAGAGCCCAGATTCATTCCCAGATGAATCTGACTCCGGAACTGGCATGCTAGATCATCGCACTGCCAGCCCGCTCCTAGAGATACATTTGTGTGTTGATGGCAGGGTGGCATCTCTTGTTTTTGATTTGCACTTTAAGTGCCTCCGTGACCCGTCTAATCACCCTCGTATGCAGGCACCAAAATGGTCCTACAGAGAAAGTATATCTCTCCATCATATTTCTTTTTCCACTTTATGATCATAATTTTTTCTCCATCTCAAGTGAATGGGCAGCTTGCTTTTCTCATTCTCTCCCGATTCTGGTTATGCTGCTTCCATTTTGCAGATTGAAACAGAAAATTAGGTGCATCAGTGCATACATGTGTTGCGCATCTACTGAGGTATCAAATTCTGGTGTCACAGAGGAATAATTTTTTCTTTCGAGGGGAGGCTACATCTTGTTCATTCATCATTTCTGTCTCCTAAGTTTCCCTTCCTGAAAACAGTAAGACTTGGGGACTCTGAAGGTCATTTTTACATGGCACGCTTGATTGCTTAGGGAAAGAAACTTAAAAGCACTCTCTTTAGAAGGGAAGGTATTGTCTCCCTGGAGTAAAAAATTTCAGCCAGATCCTGGAGAGGTCTTGTCTCCCAACAGCCCTGAACTGATGAGAGCTGTGCATGGGGGCTTTGTTAAGTCAATAGTAGCAGCTTCAGGAATTGGCAGTGAACAAAATACTTAAACTGCAGCTAATGGCCTTGCTTTCAGACGTGTGCTTGGTGGGTGAGAACAAGACACCAGTGACAATGAATCTTTGGATTCTGGAAATTCAAGAGCAGCCATGCAATCTCTATGGAGTCACCACATTTCTTTTTATAGGAATAGGAAGAGAAATCCTCTCTCCTAAGGAAAGTTTGCTTCTCAAGCACCAAAGCCAATTGTACTTTCTTTGTGTCATTGATTCAGTCTAAACACAGTGTTCTTATTTGGATGCAACTGAATAGTAGGACAGAACTGGAAAGAGACATCTCATTTATCTTTCTGTGTGAGTGCTTAGTCGCCCAGTCCTATCTAACTGTCTTCAACCCCATGGACTGTGGCCATTCTCCCTTTCTCCTCTGGCCATGGGATTTCCCAGGCAAGAATACTGGAACGAGTTGTCATTTCATACTCCAGGGGATCTTCCCAGCCCAGGGATCGAACCCATGCCTCTTACATCTCCTGCGTTGGCAGACAGGTTCTTTACCACTGTGTCACCTGGGATGCCCAGTTACTTCCCTGTCACTCTCCTTATTTTGTTACAGTTATACTGATTGTCAAGTCGTTTTTCAAGGTTCCACTATCATTTCTGTAAAACGGGAATAATCAGACCTTCCCTATTAACTTCCCAGAGTTGTCAGAAAAATGAAATGAAACAGATCAGGTATCAGAACTCAGAACTGCTCAAACTCAGTGCCAGGGGTCGGTTTGTTGATACTTTTGCTGCAGTGAAATACTGCAGTGATTGTCCCGAGTACCTCAATGGAGGGCTTACTCTGGGCAGACAACTGTGTTCATCCTGTCATAGAAAATGAGGAAACAAGGCTGTCTTTGCACACACACAAGCCAGTAGCATGTGACAGTGCTGAGGGCCAGGCTGATGCTCTTGGAGGCCCAGGGGATGGAGGGTGGGCATCACCAGGTGCTGCCTGCCTTCTGTTCTGCTAGACTTCGGGGCAAGCACTGTCACTGCTGTGAAGAAGGACGTAGCTTCTATCCAGGTGCGGGGGGTGGTCTTCATGGAAGAGATTGAATTTTAATGCACCCTTGGATATTAGATATAATTTAGTAAGGTATTGCATATATATGTGTGTGTGTGTGTGTGTGTGTGTGTCATAATATTGGAGCTTCTGCAGTGGCTCAGTGGTTAAAGAATCCACCTGCAATGCAGGAGATACAGGAGACGAGGGTTTGAATTCTGGGTCAGGAAGATCCCCTGGAGGAGGTCATGGCAACCCACTCCAGTATTCTTGCCTGGAGAATCCCATGGACTGAGGAGCCTGGAGGGCTAGAGTTGATAGAGTTGCAAAGAGTGGGACACAAGTGAAATGACTGAGCACACGTGTATGCATGCATGTTACAATATTAATATAAAAAGGAGGATAGATTGTTCAGGAAAGAGAGAATGCCAAGGCCACACACACGGAGAAGCATGGACATGTTTGGATAGGGCCCAGGGGTCCAGCTTGGGAGTGTGTAGGGTGTGTATACAGCAGTAGTGCAGAGTCTTGCCAGAAAAAGACATCAGGGGCGGGGACCTTGCAGGGAGTTGAGAGATGCTGAAATGTATCTGGACGTCACGGGCAGTAGAGGGGACCAGTGAGTGGCATGGTTGTGCAGGGAGCACTTCTGATCCTGCTGTTCTTGCCCTGGAAGAATCAAAGCCCGCTGCCCTCGCTGGGGAAGACGCCATCTGGGTCTCCCTGGTTCTCCACAGCCGAGGCAAAGTGAGGAAGGTTGATGAGAGAAGTATATCAAGCGCAGCTCTGATGGTTGGACGTCTTCCTGGGGGTGGAGTGGAGGAGTCTTGGAAGAGGGCATGGCTCCAGGCAGTGTGTTAATAAGCACAAGTGAGGCAGCCACTTGGAATAGATGCTGAAGAGCAAATTCAAGCTCTGGGAGTGTGTTTGGAATGAATTTGTAGCGTGCTGGGCCAGCGATTCTTGGAATTGCCAAAGTCATGGGCCTGAATGAGATCCCGTAGGAAAAGATCTTTGAAAGAGAAGAGGGCTGAAAACAAACGGTTAGAACCAGCAAGGACTGGGAAACGGTCCAGCCAAACCTGCTTCCAGGGCAGGTGAGCATTTCAGCCCCGAGCTGCAAGGACAGTCATAACAGAAAAGCTCCTCAGATTTCTTAGGTAGGCGCTCGGGTCTTCGGTTTGATCGAGATGCATTTGCAGTGAGTTGTGATGCTCCAGAGGTGAGGTTCAATTTTGATCCCTCACATTTCTTCGAGCTTCATTTATTTCCTTCTGTACCCTCCTGAGCATTTCTTCATGGCAAAGCGCTCCCTGAACTCTTGGCTCCTACATATTGACAGAACTCTGCTGGAAGGAGACGCCCTCCCAAGCTGATTAGCAGCCCGTGCCCAGGGCTGCATGCTTAAGGATGTGGGCAATGGAGGTGGAGAGCTGGGGGCCCAGCGCGTCTCAGGGAGTGGGCTTGCTGCGGGCCCCAATAGGCGCGGTGCATGGAAATTGAGACCAGTGCTGAGTAAGTGGTAGGAGAAAGCAGGGCTTTACTTTGTGTTTATTGATTTATCTATGTGGCCCAATAAATATTCAGTTTACATCCTGCGGACTCTGTTTTACAAAATCAGAGTAGGAAAGAGGCTTCTCTGAAGGCCCTCACTCTTTGCGGGCTTATCTCTGAGTCCTCCAAGAATGCATCACTAGGAGAATTCCTCCCTTCACCAAACTCCACGAAAGGATGAGGACGCCTTAATTGCAGGCATCTGCAGAAAGCAGGTTTCATCGACTTGTAGACTGTTGGCGCTGGAAAGGATTTTAGACTTACAGGTCGTCTGGCACACATGTTCAATTTAAAGATCGGGAGGCAACTCTGAGAGGGGAGTGATTGCCACTCCTGACTTCCTGTGAACTCAAGACAGTGTGCTCAAGGGAGAGCACACGGCCCCCTGGGCGAGGGCGCACACGTCCCCGGGTGAGGGCACACAGCCCCCCTGGGCGAGGGCGCACAGGCCCCTGGTGAGGGCACACAGGCCCCGGGGCGAGGGCGCACAGGCCCCTGGTGAGGGCACACACGCCCCCCGGGTGAGGGCACACACGCCCCCAGGTGAGGGGAGGTGGCAAAGGGATAAAGCTCTAATGTGCCTGAAACATAGAGCTCTCAGCGCAGACTGAAAGCCTTAATTTATCACTATTTTTACTGAAGTATAGTTGATTTATAGTGTTGGGACTTCCCTGGTGGTTCAGTGGTTAAGACTTCGCCTTCTAATGCAGGGGCTGTGGGTTTGATCCCTCGTTGGGGAGCTAGGATCCCACGTGCCTTGTGGTTCAAAAAACCAAAAACCCGATAAAACATAAGCAGTACTGTAAGCCACCAGGATACCCATTAAATTCAATAGAGACTTTTCAGTGGCCACATCCAAACAGAAAAGTCTTTACAGTGTTTCATTAATGGCTCCTGTACAGCAGTTGTTCTGTTATATTCAGTTCAGTCCATCACTCAGCCGTGTCCGACTCTCTGCAGCCTCAGGGACTGCAGCACGCCGAGCTTCCCTGTCCATCACCAGCTCCTGGAGCTTACTCCATCAAGTCAGTGATGCCATTCAACCATCCCATCCTCTGTCGTCCCCTTCTCCTCCTGCCTTCAATCTTTCCCGGCATCAGGGCCTTTTCAAATGAGTCAGTTCTTTGCATCAAGTGGCCAAAGTATTAGAGTTTCAACTTTAGCATCAGTCCTCCCAATGACTATTCAGGACTGATTTCCTTTAGGATGGACTAGATACATGCATTCTCTTTTTTAATATTCTGAGAGTCTTAATGTGTGTGTAGTAATCATTACCTGCCAACACCCTGAGGGCTCTTATGTAAGCAGCCTGGTAAAGACTATTCTTTTTTAGTATTCACAGACAAAGAAGCAGATTAAGCTGGAATGCTAAAGAAATGCACAACTCATTTCCAATACCAATCACTTAAAATACAAAAACAAACACCAATGCCCCCCCCCCAAAAAAACCCTATTATTATGAGACTGAAAATTAGTATTAGGCAGAGGATGAAATGGTTGGATGGCATTGCTGACTCAATGGGCATGAGTTTAGGCAAACTCCAAGAGGTAGTGAAGGACAGGGAAGCCAGATGTGCTGCAGTCCATGGGGTCACAAAGTGTCAGACATGACTTAGCGACTGAACAACAGCAGCAACAATTCATATTCATATACAGTGAGACTATTGCAAGTCAATTCTGTACATTTGGTTAATTAAAGCAGCCAGCCTTGAGGTCTTTGCATTTAATCCCTAATTGTCCTTGACTGATGAATTGAAATCTAAAACGTACTGTTTTTCCAGAAAAGACAGTTCTAAACTGAAAGTCTCTATTTGATAAGACGCTGGGAATGTTTTCCACTATGTTTTTGTCATCCATTGCTGCCTAACAGATTATCTCAAAGCTTAGTGAGCAACTTGAGAGGACAGACGTGGAAAGAACAGAAATTTTAGAGACATGTAAATCTTGTTCAAATAACAACTCTGGTTCTTCAGTTCAGAGGGTTTAGGGATTGCCCATAGTTGCAGAGTTCTGGAGTTTTATTATGTCTAAAACAGTGACACTGATAGCCAACTGTCAGAGTTTATAAGGTTGTGTCAGAAACACACCTGAAAACACCTTGTACTATCTGTGCATTAAGTAAGTGCATCATAAAATGAACTTGTCTTTTTTTTGTTGTCATAACATAACAGCATTTATCCATAACATAGTTCACTGGACTTGGAACTGATGAGTGGTCCTCTCATTGGATCCAGACAGAAGAAACTGGAATTAAAGTCACTTCCAGTGGTAGTTCCACTCCTCCCCTCCAGAAGGCAGCAACTGGTGCTCACAAGACAGGAAATCAAAGATATAACCTGGGTGATATTAATGGCACATATCATATCATATCATATAAATGAGAGCCAGAAGCCATGCACGCTGAGTCAGGACTCTGTGCTCAAATCAGTGGAGGGAATTCTAAGGCAAAGACCAAACCTGTTGCATAAAGGCAGAAGCATGAACTTTGTAAAGTTCCACATAGGAAATCAGAAAAGAAAAAACAAGGCTGTGGGAAATGTTAACAGCAAATAGGAAAAAGGATCATGTCTTTGAGCTACAGGCATGCTCATAAGAAAAATCAATAAGAAGAAAATTACAAAAGCCAAATACATAGAGTCTGGACACAAACAGATGAACAGAGAAAAGAAAATGTGGTGAACTGCTGGTTAGTCAGAAGCGTCAGCACCCCAGTAATCAAGGAAATTCAGATAGAGGCGGAAAGGAGGTATTTGCCTTATAAAGTTAGTAAATGTTTTAAAAACAGATCAATTCCAGTTTGAGTACTGACGCAATAAAACTAAAACCGGCACCCTCTCTCAGCTGCAGATTGGATGGATGTGTTCCAGACAGGAGACTGCCTTAAAAAGGCTCAGGTGCCTTGACCCAGAATTTCCACATCCAGAAATTTATCCCAAGTAAATAATATTGTGTAGGGTAAAACTATGCACCAGTACAATCATGGTAGCACTTTTTAGATAATAAAAACTCAAAAGGAAATCCATGAAAATTATATTTAAAAATAAGTTTAATAGTAATGGCAGATGTTTATTTTGCACTACGTGCCAGGTACTATGTGTGTTTAAATATGTGTGTATGTATATGTACATATATTTGTATATATATTCACACACATACACGCATGCATGTATTTGTAAGTGGGCCATTGACCAGCACAAGTTTGAACTGCATGGGTCCACTTATGTGAATTTTTTCCACCAAATACATACGGCAACACTTCGTTGCCTGAACTTGATTAATACAAAAGTAGTATCTACTCTTTTAGGAGATGCCTTTCCCTCTTGTTTTCCATCTCTTAAAACACAGAAGCATTTTCTAAGCTGAGAAAGGGGTCAGGCGATGTGAGGCGGATGTGGTCCCCCTTGGGTTTTGCAGGCTTGGTTTAACCACGTGATGTCTGAGCCGAGCTGGGCAGGCTAAGAGTGGATGGAGCAGGAAGGCAGAACAGGCTGCGGGAGGCAGGACCCAGAGGGGACACAGAGTGACCCCAGGATCCACACCCTGGCTTTGCATGAGTCAGTTCTACCTTTCCTTCTTTCTAAAATGAACCTGAAAATGTTTTCCCTTTACCTGCTGGAGAACTTCTGGAAAGTCATGTGAAGATGTGTGCTTGGTGAGTGGACTCATATTCCTGGAGCAAAGGAGCTCAGTAGATTAAGGAAGCCTTTGGTGAAGACTGCTACATAGAAGGAAGATGTATTTGCAATATGATGCATAATGTGAAGTTAAATTGGCTACTGGTACATTGAGTTTTCTAAGAAACAGGTGCAATAAATCTTATATTGATGCTGACTAAAGGGAAAATCAGAGTGTCTGCTGTGAAGTGTGTGGAGCACATGGAAGTCCTGGGAGAAGATTCCGGCTGAATGTCACACGCTTAGACTAAGTGTTCTCCACTTCTGAAAAAGGAACCCAGAAGCTCACCAGTCATTCTTTATGTTTACATTTTGAAAAGGTAAGTCCACAGTGTCATTTCCATAAGGTCTTAAAGGCAGATAAACATTTTCTTTTATCAAACACGCTTTCCAGTTCTCGTGTGGTTGTGGGCCAGTCTTTTCTTCAACTGGTTCAGTTGCACAACTCTGAGAGCTGGCTGCTACCCCTGAACCGGTGGGGAGGAAGGAGAGTGGACTGTTGACACACACAGACACACACAGATACTGACAAACTCACACACACACACACACACACACATACACAGACATATGCTTAGATACAAACTCACACAGACACACACATAGATGAACACACAGACACACAGACACACACCGACACTGACAAACTCACACACACACACACATACACACACACAGACATATGCTTAGATACAAACTCACACAGACACACACATAGATGAACACACAGACACACACAGACACTGACAAACTCACACACACACACACACATATGCTTAGATACAAACTCACACAGACACACATAGATTAATACACACAGACACACAGACACACACAGACACTGACAAACTCACACACATACACACAGACATATGCTTAGATACAAACTCATACAGACACACACATAGATGAACACACACACAGATAGATACCTATATAGATATATATAGACACAAACTCAGACACACACAGACTCACACACACAGACACAAACTCAGACACACAGATATATACAGACACACAGACACAAACTCATATACATGCCAACTCACACACACACACATAGACATATGCATAGATACAAACTCATACAGACACACACAGATGAACACACACACAGACACACACACACAGATACCTATATAGATATATATAGACACAAACTCAGACACACACAGACTCACACACACAGACACAAACTCAGACACACAGACACACAGACACAAACTCATATACACACCAACTCACACACACACACATAGACATATGCATAGATACAAACTCATACAGACACACACATAGATGAACACACACACAGACACACAGATACATACAGACACACAGACACAAACTCATATACACGCCGACTCACACACACACACACATAGACATATGCATAGATACAAACTCATACAGACACACACATAGATGAACACACACACAGACACACAGATATATACAGACACACAGACACAAACTCAGACACACACAGACTCACACACACAGACACAAACTCAGACACACAGACACATAGATATATATAGACTCACACACATACACAGACAAACACACAGACACTCACAGACACCACACTTAGATATACACACACTCACACACACACACATAGACACACACAGGCTCACACATTTTAGCTTGATATTGATCACTAGTTGTTCTACTAGACAGCTCCATGAGGGTCATGGATCAGCCTTAGACCTCTAGACCACTGGTTTCCAAAGTGTAGGTTTCAGACCAGCACCATCAGCATCACTTGGGATCTTGTTATAAAAGTGATTTCTCAGGTCCCACCCCAGATCTGTAGGTCAGTCGGGGGACTGTCTTCCCCTGCTGCTTTTTCAGAAGTTGGTTCTGTTGAGCTCAGGGCAGTCAGAGAAAGCGCAAGATAGATGTCAGTGTCAATTTATAAAACACCTGGTGTGGCTTCTTTAGGCCCTGAGAACAAATCTGTTCTTTAGAAAAAGAAGGAACTGTGCAAACATAACGCCTCCATGTGTATTAAAAAGCAGAGACATTATTTTACCAACAAAGGTCCATCTAGTCAAAGCTATGGTTTTTCCAGTAGTCATGTTTGGGTGTGAGAATTGGACCATAAAGAAGGCTGAACACTGAAGAATTGATGCTTTTGAACTATGGTGTTGGAGAAGACTCTTGAGAGTCCCTTGGACTGCAAGGAGATCCAACCAGTCAATTCTAAAGGAAATCAAACCTGAATATTCATTGGAAGGACTGAGGCTGAAACTGACGCTCCAGTACTTTGGCCACCTGAAGGGAAGAGCAGACTTATTAGGAAAGACCCTGATGCTGAGAAAGATTGAAGGCAGGAGGAGAAGGGGATGACAGAGGATGAGATGGTTGAATGGCATCACCGACTCGATGGACATGAATTTGAACAAGCTCTGGGAGATGGTGAAGGCCAGGGAAGCCTGGCGTGCTGCGGTCCATGGGGTTGCAAAGAGTCAGATATGGCTGAGCGACTGAACAACAGCAAATGCCTCTGTGCGGTGCTTATCTTTGTCACGACCATGCACTGACAGCTCCAGCCAGCATTGCCTTTGCTGGTCTTGGTACAAACCAGCTCTTCCCATCCTAGCCCTTCATCTCTGAGCTACACCCAAACCCCGAGTCTTTATCTGGAATTATACACACCATTACTTTTCTCTACTCACTCCAAGCAGATGACAGACTGCATAGCAGACGCCACCTCAGGCCTGTGGTTGTTACAGTTCCTGCTCCAACTGGAACTTCTCCTCACATTTAAATTTCCAACTTAAGATCCTTTGAGATTCCTCCGAGGGTTCTCTTTTTCAAATGGCATCTAACTCTTCTTTTCCACTGCTTTTTATTTGGTCTTCCTCCTATGATTTTTTTAGAGAATCATTTTATGCATGTCATGTCTTGACTGCCATCTGATGGAAAAAAGTTTCACGGAGAAGACCCATATTAAATGTGTCTTGGCATCATTTTGTATCATTTCAATGTCCGGCCAAGTGTCTACTGATAACCACTGATGGTGTTTACTGTGATGCCCCGTGTGTGCAGTTAGCATTTCCTCACCATGATTTTTCCAGGTTGTACTTAGTGTATTTGCTTGTGGTCACTCTCCCCTCTCCACATTTTCTTGGCACAGCTTCTCTGGAGGCCACGGTCAGGCGGCTCATGGGAGGCATTTTGCACTGGTGCTTCATGGTTGGTTTTCTTTTTTTGAACTTGGATTTAAAAATTGAGAAATTTCCTGTGAACGTAACATTTATGGCTTTGAGATGAAAGAAGATATGGAGTCTTTCCTTCTGTACTGTGTCCAGCAGGGCCATGAGTACCTGTCAGTCATCACAGGTGCACCAGTGACTGTCTTAGGCTGGAGACAGTACTCTTTAAGGAATGTCTGGCATCTGCTGTTGGCCGTGCACCGTACTTGCTGTTTCTGAGCAACCTGGCACAAAATACCTAACTTCTGTCTCTGATTCCCTTCTGTGAACTGAGGATATTAGTGGTACCCAGCTCATAGGTCATGAAGATCTGATGTGTACATATATGTAAAGTGCTTCAAACAAGCCTGACACATAGTGAGTGCTCAAGAAGTGTTTGTTTGATGTTATTGTCCTTGTTCTTAGGGCCAGTGGTGACAGCAGAAATAGGCTGTTGGTGACAGCAGAAATGGCATTGACCAGTGTTTCTCTTCTAACAAAAGATGCGTCAAGAAAGTCATGTTCTTTGTTCCATCTTTCAATAAAAATGAGACACAGCACATTTAAAAAAAAAAAAAAGTGAAGGATTTTCCTGTACGTTTAATGCAAGGTATGGTATTCCGTGTAAAGAGGGCTAGAAGACAGTTTCACCAACTACCCGCTTTGTTACATTTAGGCTAGAAAAGGAGGTCAGTTTCTTATTTCCTTGAGCCAAATCCTAGTACTCCATTTGTGTGGTTTGGGGTTTTTTTTTTAAAGGACTGGGGAGTGCCCGTGGGTGTTGAACCACCCTGGAAAGGGTGCTTGAACTGTGATTCAGTCGAAGGAACCGCTGAGCTGGAGCCAGCCCTGGGTTTATTCTTTTTTTATTATAATTTCTTTTTTTTCATTTGGGTATAATTTTAGGTTTTCAGAAAATTTGCAGACATGGTATGGAGAGTTGTATACTTTCCCCCAGTGTCCATGTTGGTAACAGCTTACTTTTCTATGCACATTAAGTCAAAAATGAAGAAAGTGAGATTGGTGAGTAACTATTAACCCAACTCCAGACTGTCCTTGGACTTCACCAGCTTTTCCACTGGTGCCCTCTTTCTATTCCAGGTTCCAATCCTGAACCACACTGCATTTGGTTGTGATGTCTCCCTGGTGTCCTCTGATCCATGGCCACTTCCACTTCTTTCTTGTTTTTCCTGACCTTGACTCATTTATTTATATCAATATGGTTACAGGCTGAATTTTGCCTCCCAGATTTATAGGTTGGGGTCCTAACCCTGGACCTTAGCATATGACTATATTTGGAGACAGGCTCTTTAAAGAGGTGATTAAGTTAAAATAATGTCATATGGGTTAGTCACTCAGTCATGTCCAACTCTTTGTTGACCCCATGGTCTATAGCCCACCAGGCTCCTCTGTCCATGGGATTCTCCAGGCAGGAATACTGGAGTGGGTTGCTATTTGCTTCTCCAGGGGATCTTGCCAGCCGAGGGATCAAACCCAGGTCTCCTGCATTGCAGGCAGATTCTTTGCAGTCTGAGCCACCAGGAAAGCTGCTGGAAGTCACATGTGGGGCGCTTAATCCAACCTAACAGGTGTCTTTATCAGAAGAGATTGGGACACAGATATGCATAGAGGGATAGCCATGTGACGACAGCCATCTATGAGCCAAGGAGAGAAGCCTCAGAAGGAACCACCCCACCGACACTTTGATCTTTGACTTCTAGCCTCCAAAACTTTGAGGAAGTAAATTTCTTGTATTCAGGTCGCTCAGTTTGTGGTGTTTGTCATGGCCACCTTAGAGAACTAGCACCATATAGACTCATATTTTATCCTTTTCGTTAAAATCTAGTTCAGTGTTGTTTATGTTGATGCTCAGATTGTCCATGCTTTGCCTCTGGGAGCTTTTTCATGTTCGTCCCTGTGTTCCTTGGGTGTGTCCCATACTTTTGATATTTGAGCACTCATTTCTATTCAGGTGCTTTGAGATAATCTAGGCTCATCGAGTATTTTCCTTGCTCTGTCCCTACAATCAGCTGTTTCCCAGAAGAATACAGCTTCCTTTTATTTTAAAATGACATCTAGAAACCAAGGTCTGTGGTACCACGTTTAAGTTCTTGACCTGTGGCACCAGCTGGTTCTCTAACAACCTTGACTTATGCCTGACAAACCATTTCTCCAGGCTGGAAGCTTGTCACTCTCCAAGGTACTGATCATGAAAGGCTCTTCTTGTGTTGGGGAAGAGAGGAAAAACATGTAAGAATATCACATTTCAGCATAGCCACCCTCATCCTCTGTTCATGTTTGTGATGCTAACAAGGGCAGGAAGCTATATCACTCAGGTGAAATAAATTCAGAATCTTAGAATTTAATGAGTAGGACCTGTCTCTCTGCAAATCCATCCCTTGATAAGGATGAGAGAGCCTCCTTAAAGAGAAAATATAATAAAGCACTGTCCGAAATGTTATGTGTGAAGAAAGATCACACAGTTTCAGATTTGCCTAACTCCACGTCTTAGTGATGACAGCTCAGGAGGAGATGTGCTTAAGCTGTGGCTTGAAGGGTTGAGTTGAGATGTGTGCATTTCCTGACAGATAAGACCAGTGGATTCCGGAGAAGGCAATAATGAGGTTTACAGAATCTTCCTCTAACTCTGCTAATACACAGGTGCAGGATGCTTAAATGTCTACTTGGATTACAGTGTTTCAGATTCAGTATTTCATTGGATATAAAGGCTTTCTCTCCATCACTGAAGCATACAAGATCTTAAATTCTTTTTGTTCTGTGCACATTTGTTTGATGGTACTTATCT
The DNA here is from genome assembly GCF_019320065.1 of Cervus canadensis. Taxonomy (NCBI): domain Eukaryota; kingdom Metazoa; phylum Chordata; class Mammalia; order Artiodactyla; family Cervidae; genus Cervus; species Cervus canadensis. The sequence continues at coordinate 108,110,587 of NC_057388.1, forward strand.
TTGGTTAATCAATATTGCAATATATTAATACCATGTCTTCCTAGTATGTTGATCTCTGGAGAGAGAGTTTTAAGAGGCAGTTTTGGCTTTAATTAAACAACCAAATATTACTTTTCACTTAAGGGTCTTTAATCAACAGATTTAACAGCAGAATGGATTCTGCATTATCTCTGCTCTGGATTTTTTATTTTTACTGCTAATAAGCATTAAAGTCCCTTAGTGTGAGATATTTTGTTTCTTTCCCTAAAAAAAATTAATTTTTGTGTTTTTCCTTAGAGCCTGATTCATTTGCTAGCCTAGAAAGTATTTAAAAACATTGTTCAAACAGTGAAAACCCACTGTCACAGTTCTTTTTATTAAGAAATAAGTGCACATTTGATTTCCTTTGAAAATATGAGCTTTTATAGTTAGCTCTTAGGAATTAAGAAAGATGTATCTACAAGAATTGCCTGAAGTACTTTTGACCTGAGAATGTCTCCTACCTCAACCCCGGGGAAAATTCCTATTAAGTCAGACACTTCTAGGAATGGATAGATCCTTGAACGGTCCTCTACCTTTTGTGAAGCTGCTTCTAGATAACCTTTATAAAGAGAACACTCGATGTTCAGCAGAAATGTCATGAAGAGGACATGTAATAACATCCCTAAAGTCCCTGTCTTTGAAGGCAGTCACCCTGGGGGCTAGGGCTTCAGTGTGCGTTTGAGGGGACACAGTTCAGTCCCCCATCATGGATTTTCAGTCACCTCGGTACATCTTTATCTCTCGGTTCCCAGCAGCTCCAGAGAAAGAGGCACGGCAGTTTCCACATCAGACTTCTGAAGCTCTGCATGACCTGACTTCTCCACTTGCAGCTTTCCCTGACGCTCTCCTGGTTTCTGCCCTGCCCAGGGTGCTTCTCCGGGCCAATGAAGCGTCCCGCACGCTCATGGGGCAGCCCACTGGGTGGTCCTGATGTGCTCTCGGCCCTGAAACCGTATATAACTTGGTCCAGGGTCTCACAAATCCTCAGGACAAACACCTTCCCACTCTGAGTTTCTGGTCGCTGCTTTAGAACATTCCAACTGGAGTCTGAGAAACATCGCTATCACCTGAGAGTCTATTTGAAATTCAGACTCTCTGACCCCACCCAGACTCCTGAATATTAATATTCCTCATTAATATTAATATAAATATTCCCTGTGAATATTAATATCCCTTATGAAAATTTGAGCTTGAGAAACGCTGCTCTAGATTGGCCCTTGGTATAAATATAAAACAGCTACCCACCCATCATCCAGCCACCTGAGCTATCTATATATTCCCCTTCAGCCTCTTCTCCTTTGTTTAAGTAAACCAGTTGCACCATCTTCTCCTGGGGGAGCACATTTCCCTAAACAGTGTATCTAATGTTTCTGTACCTACTCATTTTTATTCAGGTATTCAGAGATCATAGATCTGTTTCTATGGAGCCTGTTGCATATTGCAGGAATCTTTTTGATAGTAAGGAAATATGTGGTGAATCACAAGGTTGAAATTCAAAGACAGTAAGGTAGCTAATAGTCAGTGGTTTATGGCAGTTTTTGTTCACCATCTCCACCTTTTATTCATCATCCATTTTGATTTTCTACAGAAAAAATAAAGGATATTATTTTAATCCATTCACCTGAAGCCACATTTCAAGTAGTTTTAGTTCTGGGCATTTATTTTGTATTAAATACACACAGGGTTTTATAAATAAGGGCTTCAGAAAGTAATCCCTCTCTGTTTAGTATTTTTTCATTGTTTATCATTGGACTTGAGCAGTATGAATAAGGTTATGTGAGTCAAATGCTTTCCTTGCAACTGCTTGAAAAATTCAATAACCAATTATTTAAAATAATTGAAAATTAAGTGAAAATCAAAATGAGTATAAAGCAAGTTTTCTTTTTCCCCACCAATAATGCATGCTAGTGAGCCAAATAAAAATAACCTGCTTTTTCATGAAAAGTAATGATCTAAAAATCACAAAATGTTCAGCAGATGTGTTCTTTCTGCATTACTGTAGTATAGAATTTCTTAAAAAGATACCAGTGAGAACAATGAAGCATGCAATTTGTAAAGTGCCTAGGTTTTTAAGCCACCGTGTCCATCATTTTCACAGAGAGCAAAATGATTCTGAGACATGAGCTCTTTAGACTCCGTGGTGGTTCAGCATCTCATGACTGGACCAAGAGCCATTTTAAAACTTTGCTATTTGATTTGCCGTCATTAATACTGGCTTTTTATTGACTTATTATGAAGTCAATAATTCGGGCTCATGTGTACTTCACTCAGGAATGTTACTATTCAGACTAAAAGAATTCAGCTACACCTGAAAAAAACAGAAGGAAGAACTCTTCTATCAGAAAGAAAGGATTTTCAACCTTTTTTGAGTTTCCTTTCTCAGGAAAGGAAAGCCTTTCCTTGGCTGGTTATGTGGTATAATTTGGTTGAAAACAAGAAGGAAACTTTTTCTTTGATTAAAAATAAAACAGCAACTTTTCTTTATAAGATATGTAGTTTGAATCAATCAAAGCCTTCCTCTACCTAATCATCTTTATAAACCCTTTGAAAGTGAAAGTGTTAGATGCTCAGCTGTGTCTGACTCTTGGCGACCCCATGGACTGTAGCCTGCCAGGCTGTTCTGTCCATGGATTTCTCCAGGCAAGGATACTGAAGTGGGCAGCCGTTCCCTTCTCCAGGGGATCTTTCCAACCCGGGGATCGAACCCTCATCACCTCTCACCTGAGCTCTTCCAGCCAGCACGAAAGCTATCTCTGCCTTACTCCTTCACTCCTCACCCTCTGCCTGGGGGCTGTTACCAGCACACTGATGGGATAGTATCAGTCCTCCTTTTTAGACTCCTGATTTCAGGAGTTCCCATGACCAAAAGCCTTGTTCATGAGGTCTGTTTGGTCACCAATTATAGCCACCATCACAGCCATTCCAGAACACGTGCTCTGTTGTGAAGAGGGCACGCCTTTGCCAGTAACAGTGACAGTCTCCCTCGCTGGGATGCCATGGCAGAGTCTGCAGAAATCTGCTTGCCTCCCAACTCCCTGCCCAAATTCCCACTGTCTGCACAAAGGCATTCCAGCCCCACCGCCAGTGGAGATCCGGGTCAGAACAGGCAGCCCCAGCTCGCCTGCTGTAACATCTAGCATTTGGAGGGTCTTTCACTGCTGTTGCTGCTATTTGCTGAGTTCTTTTTACTGGATTGTAAATTTGGGTTGACAAAGACTATGTTATACTCATCTTCTTGTTTCCTAAGTCAGCTAACATTGGAGCCTGTTTACAACAGGTGGTTAATGAATGTTTAACCCATTTATGAATTCAATGAATGGGTCTCTTGTATTTTTTTAGAGAGTAGGTTTTGTGAAAGGAACATGGAAAGGATTAAAGAACACTGCATGACGCAATAATAAATGGTACCAAGAGGGAAAGCTGGGAGAGATGGTGTCGAGCATGCCTGAAACACAGCTTTATCTCGAAGCTGTCAATAGCATTTAAGAAACGACCGTGACTTCATAAGGAAACCATACCTGTCCCTGCTGCTTGCTTCTCATGCGTTACCACCTGGTTGTATCACTTCTACCTCCCTCTCTTGGGAAATTTTATATTAGAGGTTATTTTTTCTGTGATTTTTAATTGCCTTTATAACTGAGAGACAGCTCCCATAGGAACATGAGCTTGAGAATCAGTAAGGCACACAGCGCTCTATCAATATATTAACAAGCAAGCACCGGAAAAGTGAGCATCTTATGTTTGAAGCCAGGTATGTCCCAGCACCTCTCACCAGGAAGGTACACCATGGCAGAGCCTGTGAATCAGCTCCTTGAGGTCAGCATGTCTGCTGTGTTTTACGCATCTTGTTGTAAGTTAATGAAAATTACATCAGTGGTTGCAGGCAACAGCAAACATTTATCAGTCTTTAGCATGGTTGTAACAGTGACTCTGGAATGTAGGAGACACGGGAAATGCGGGTTTGGTCCCTGGGTCGGGAAGATCCCCTGCAGAAGGAAATGGCAATGCACTCCAGTATTCTTGCCTGGAGAATTCCATGGACAGAGGAGCCTGAGGGGCTATATAGTCCATGGGATTGTAGAGTCAGACATGACTGAGCCATTAAGCAACAGTGACTGCTGGAATGTAATGTGAGAATGAAAGTTTCAAAAAATTAAAAAATAATCTTCAGAAAAGCTTATGACTTCCAGCCAGAGACTTTTGTCCTGATAGTATTAAAAAAAAAAGAAAAACGGAGATGCAGTGCCTTGTCACTGTCTCCTTGAAGGGATGTTGGGCTTATGTAGATCAATAAACTGGAAGGTTAACCTTTGCAAAATGCCTGCTCACCATTCGTGTGAGAATGACTATGTGCTGGTATTAAATGAAGGGTTGAGATTTATATTTCAGACAGTAGATGTCCTTTATTTACACATAGTTACCCTTCTAGGACTTACATTCACGCTTGATTCACTTTTTAAAAAATATATAGCTTCCAGCTTCATTCTGATGTGTTTGCATTTTTCACACATCTCTTGGCAGCTCAATAGCCAGGTGGCCTGGGGTAAAACCAAGGCCTAGCTGAGAATGTTCTTGCCACTCCCAGACTTGCACATAGGGTGGAGCAGGTACTGCTGGTGGGCTCCCCACCCACCTCCCCACACCCCTGATGCTGCTCTGGGCTCATATTCCTTTCCTTTTCTTCTCTTGGACGTGGTTAGAACCAGAGCAGAAAGGCAACCACAGTCTGTAAAAAATGCACCCGTTTTGTTCCAGTATAGATAGAGCCTCAGAATTCTGAAACAGTTTGTATAAAAATTCATGACATCTGAAACTAGACCAACCAGTATTGGAAGAATGACTCTCCCAGTTACTAGTATGTAATGTCAGGCACTTTACCTGACGTCTCTCACCCTCAGTTTCCACGTCTGTAAGTGGACATTTTTGTTATTTCTCAGTCATGTTTGACTCTTTGTGACCCCATGGATTTTAGCCCGCCAGGCTCCTCTGTCCTTTGATTTTCCCAGGCATGAATACTGGAGTGGGGTTGTCATTTGCTACTCCAGGGGATCTTCCCAACCCAGAGATCCCACCGGGATCCCCTGCATTGCAGGCAAATTCTTTACTGCCGAGCCACCTGGGAAGCTGGACATAACAAGGTCTGAGTTTCAGAAGGACTGGAAGAATTGCAGACTCAGCCTGGGAACCAGTTTTCTGCAGAAACGGAACCTTGCACAGCTCATGCAGCTGATGACGCTCTGGGCTGTGTGTCTCTCTCAGCTTCACACATCACTTCCTTTCCTTGAATATCAGTTTCTACCTTGGTAAAAAGAGGGAATTGAACTGAATTATCTACTCATCAAGTTGTCTAAAGACTTTGTTCTGTATGTGCTGTAAACCAGCGCTTTCAAATGGTGCCCAAAGCTTTGGGCCAATCCATTTGGTTCAATCAAACAAACCGTTAGAGAGGAAATGAAACCAACCATTTAATTATGGTGCTGGTGTGTGTCTTGTCAATTACAGTGGCCCCAGTGCCCAGGGTGTATAGTAGGCACTCAGGAAACATTTATTTAATGATTTGAAGTAACTAGTTGTGTGAGTAACAGCTCCAGGAAATAGAGGGTGTGATCAGATGGAGCGTTTGAAGAGATAAAGGAAGTGACAAGTTAGACAGCAGCAGGCAGGACTCGGAGAAAGCAGTGGAAGACGGGGAGACATTCTGGGGCTGGAACAGCAGGAGGACACAGTCACCCTTTGGCCCAGGGAGTAGCTGCTGGACCCCGGCAAGTTTCTGGGCCCACAAGAAGGCCGCCCACCGGGCACGAACTGTGCCCATAAATACCCCGACCTCTCCTCCTGACTTTCCAATCTCCCAATAGAGCTTCCCACTGGGCAGACCCAGCTAAAACCCAGAGCACGAGGAAACCAGGTCCGGGCTGGCCCCTGAGATCAGGCTTCTGGGGCGAAGAGCAGGGAGAGAAAGGAGCAAAGTGGACTGTAGGGTGTGACCCTTACAGTGCCCAGGTCACTGTGCGACTGGGGTCAGCCTAGTGACGTGACCTTGAGCTGTCAGAAACTCTATTAGAGTTTGCTCACACGTCTGTAGTGGCTTTCGTGGTGGCTCAGATGGTGAAGAATCTGCCTGTAGGGCAGGAGACCCAGGTTCAACCCCTGGATCCCTGGTCGGGAAGATGCCCTGGAGAAGGAAACGGCTACCCAACTCCAGTATTCTTGCCTGGAAAATCCCAAGGACTTAGAGACCGAGGTTGAGGGCAGGTGGAGAAGAGGGTCCTGCCTACTGACTGGTTGAGGGGAGGTCTCCGTCACCTGTCGTTCTGTATTGGTACAGCACATAGGTATCTCTGAATGCCTGAATAGACAATACAAGGAAAAGGACTGTAACAAAGCTGTGTTGTCAGAGAACAGTTTTATTGGCAAAGTGCATCTGAGTGATGATGCATGAAATGGAAAATTGTAAAAGCCCTCCCGCCCCCACCTTAATCAGGCTTTTAAATTAGTGGCATTTTGCAACCCAGCTGAGGGTTTTGCTTAATATTGCTTTAAGTCAAGAATGCAAAGAACTGTTGCATGTAGGTTTATTTTCTCTTCCAAAATCTGGGAAGCAAATTAGTCAGGTTATTCAAAGCTGCTGATGAAAGATTCCCATTTCAGAAAACTACCTGCAGTGATAGAAAAAAATTAAAAGTAAGAATTATATCGAGGAAATAGCAATGTAAAAGAAATGTGGTGAATGATCTCTTAGCCTGAGGCCATAGAGACTTCATGGAGTTTGCTTAATGGTCTTTTGTTTTCAGTGTCCTTTTTATGGGAAGAAAACAATCAGCCATTTTCCCACTGATGGGGTTCTTATTGTTCAGTTGCTAAATCTTGTCTAACTCTCTGTGACCCCATGGACTGCTGCACGCCAGGCTCCTCTGTCCTCCACTATCTCCAGGAGTTTGCTCAAATTTGTGTCCCTTAAGTCGGTGATGCCATCCAACCATCCCATCCTCTGTCGTCCCCTTCTCCTCCTGCCTTCAATCTTTTCCAGCATCAGGGTCTTTTCCAATGAGTCAGTTCTTGGCATCAGGTGGCCAAAGTATTGGAGCTTCAGCTTCAGCATCAGTCCTTCCAGTGAATATCCAGGGTTGATTTCCTTTAGGATGGACTGGTTGGATCTGCTTGTAGTCCAAGGGACTCTCAAGAGCCTTCTCCAGCACCACAGTTGTAGACACATGTGTAAGTATTTATGGGCTTCCCAGATGGCTCAGTGGTAAAGAGCCTGCCTGCAGTGCAGGTGATGTGGGTTCGACCCCTGAGTCAGGAGGATCTCCCGGAGAAGGAAGGTCAGGACCTGTGGTGGAAGGCTTCTGCAGTGTAGGGCCCCTGACAGCCATCACTGCAGACAAAGCAGGTGTGTTGTACAGCTGAGGACTTGGGCTTTGGCCTCTTGGTCATCAGGAAGAAGTACTGAAATGACCCATGAAACCACTGAGAAATGACTTTTGGGAAAATATCAGCCACTGGGTTACTTCATTTTTTTTAATAGAGCCATAAATACTCAAAACATGTTTATGTGAATAGATCATTGAACACAAAACTCTAAGAGAATCATTTGTTTGCTACACAAGGAGCTGAATATGTTTGTGAAGAAAGTAACGTGAGATTTTCTGACCCCAAAATTACCACTTCCGCTAGTGACACTCCTTATTCATAGTTCAACACTCTATTTTAATCAGATATTATTTTGTTGAAAATAAATGTGCACATCAAAAGATCAATCAAGATCATTATATTTAATGTTGTAAGCAATTTTATGTTATAATCCATTTTCACTTGCTGTTTTTTTTCCACCTCCCTCCCCTAAACGGAGTGTGTAGAGACACATATGTTCATTAAATGTCTTTATATTAATGTCCTTAAATTTAGGAATAAGTGCATTTGGTATTGTTTTGTATTCATGAAGTAGTTTTGGAAAAGCTTGAGATTGAGGACCTGACCTTGGGTCCCATTCTGCTTGACCTCTGTGTGACCTTGGGCAAGTTCCTTAACCTCTCTGAGCTTTGGGTTCTTAACCTGTATTATCATAAGGATCATCTGTCTAGCCAGCTAGTCCTCAGCCCCTAGGAGCACAGGAGCATTGACATCCGTGTGGCAAGGCTCCTGCCCTTTGGAGAAGGTGTGTGTGAGGCTTCCTCCAGTCTTAGCACCGCAGGGCCTGCTTTCAGGGCTCAGCTGGGTTGTATCTTGTAACAGCTGACCTGGCATGTCACTGTACGCCCGCCCCCCCGCCCCATCGCCCGCCCCAGCACAAAAGGGAGTCCAGGGCCCTGCTGTCTCTCTGGCTTCTGGAACATAGGCCACCCTTTCTGACAGTTCTGGAGCAGAGGCACCTTCAGCCACCATCCATCACCCAAAAGACACTGGTTTCCATCTTCCTTCCTAGCTGCTTGGATGCTGGAAGCTTCCTTTCCCAGGGCGGCAGTCAGGCTCAGGGCAGCGAGCCTCACCCCTCTCCTGCAGGCCGGGCTGGGCTGGGCTGGGGGCCCCAGACTCGATGTGTTTCTCGGGAGCAGACAGCTCTCTGGCCGGGGCCGACTTGTTGCTGCAGGTCAGATAGGAGGCTCCAGGGCTGTGGAAATGCCGGCTGAACGGTCACTGTGTCTTCCACGAGGATACCACACGAGGGGGTGTTGGTGTTACGTTCACATGCTAACAGGTGCTGCTCTTGGGGTCTGCTCCACGCTAGGCTTCTTCCTGGACACGTCGCGGTCATCCTCACTTCAATGTCACAAAGTGTGTGTCATCCCCAACCTACCGCTGATCATGCTGAACACCAGCTCCATGCATGGTCCCTGTTAGGAGTGGGGTGTCTGGGGATGTTGAAATCTAACCCTAAGTGACGGCATCTGGAGAAAGGGCCTTTGAGGGGGAGTTAGTGACTTGCAGGACGAGGCCAGGGTGCCGTCCAGCTCCCTTCTGGCCATGTGAGAACCCAGCGAGAAGATGCCTGCCTCTGGACAGGAGGAGGGGGCCTTGACCCAGAACCTGGCCAGGTGGCGCCTGATGTGGGACTCCGGCCTCCAGCCGTGAGGAATGCGTTTCTGTTGTGTAAGCCACCCGGCCTGTGCTGCTTCGTTACAGGGACCTTAGCCGACTGAGACAGTCACTCAGCTAGCAGAGGCGGAGCCCAGTCCAGCTGGGTCTGCATTTCCGAGGGTCATTTGAATGCTTCTTTCCCGAGTGGAGTTAAGTCTGTCCCATCCAGGAAATAAGTATTGTGTGTGGAACATCACCATCACTAGGCCTGTATCCTAGGATATGACGGGTCCTGATGAGGTCTTGTCCCCAAGGGGCTGATTCCAGGAGTGCTCAGTAGGGGAGAAGACACACGTGCCTCATGCAACAGCGACCACATGAGAGGTGAAGACACACAGCCCCCGAGGGCAGGACCCTTCAGGTCTCCCAGAGCCAGCCCCGTGGTCCAGGACTGCCTCCAGCCTCCTCAGCCCTGTGCCCTGCAGGTGCAGGCTGGACCCAGGGCGACCGTGACCCGATCTGTGTCCGGGCTGGAAAGCAGGACTCATCCAGTCCACACCCTTGGCCTCCCCACCCTCCTCTGGACAGAAACAGGAGGTGAGAATAGACAGGTGCTCTCCATAAAGTAGCTTCTATTGCCCAGATCATTCAAAGGAGGGAATAGCCCATCAGGGCAGCTGGCTAATCCATCCGGAAGGCAGATATTCACTTAGGATCTATAGAAAACACTGTACTGGGAACTGTGGCCAGGCGTTCCCTGGAGGAACTTCACATTTAATGGAAAAGAAACCACCCAATCCAGGCTGAGGCCGAGAGCTGGTTGAGGGCAGCAAGAAAGAAACACTGCCTCTTCTTGCTGCAGGTGGGGTCGGCTCCTAGGGCGTTCAGGGTGACGCAGGAAACCTAGAACAGCTCACTGGTTCTGGACTCTTTGCAGAGGCACGGGCTGGGTTAAGGGAGCAGTCAGAGAGGTGAGCTCTAGGGAAGAGCAGCCCCTGAAACCGCTACCTACCCTCAGCTAAGCCTGAGAGGCAAAGGGTGGACCCCCATGGGCTACCCCCACGGGATGTAGTCAGGAGAGGAACCTGCTCTTGCCGGGCAACCTGGATGTAGCCGGGAGAGATCAGACAGGCAACCCCTGGCCGATTTAGTTTTAAGTATAGTTGGTTTACAATGTTATGTTAGTTTCAGGTGTACGGCAGGGTGGTTCAGTTATACGCGTATTCTTTTTCAGATTCTTTTCCATGATAGCTTGTTACCAAATGTCGAGTATAGTTCCTTGTGCTATGGAGTAGGCCCTTGTTGGTTATCTGTTTTGTATATAATGGTGTGTATACATTAATCTCAAACTCCTGGTTTATCCCTCTCCCCCTTCCCTCTTTGGTGACCATAATTTCTGTCCTACATCTATGAGTCTACTTCTGTTTCATAAATAAGTTCATTTTTATCATTTTTTAAAAAATGATGTCACATATAAAGGATTTGTAATAAATGATTCCATGTAATTATTTCATATGTAAATATTTGTCTTTATCTGACTTCATTCAGTATAATGATCTCTAGGTCCATCCGTGTTGGTGCAAGTGGCGTTATTTCATTCTTTTTTAATCTGTTGACCAATCTGAAGCCATGAGCAAAGATGAGCAGGGATGAAGCTTGCAGGGTCAGAGGGCAGCCTCCCGAGACACGGAGCAGGGGGCAGAAGGGGGTTGAATGAAGTTGGGAAGGGACAAAAGGGCCCTTGAACTCTTCCTCTGGAAGGCAAGAAGGATAAAGCACATTGGAGATGAAGTAGCCTTGCCTCCGGTGGAACTGGAGACCTTGAGCTGAACGGTTAGAAATCTGGTCCCTATCTCCTGACAGCAGTCTGAACCAATTTTCTTATACTAGTTTTGAGGAATTCTTAGATCAGTTTTGAGGAAACTTGCTAAACCAGTTAACGTTGCTAAACCAACGTATATGATGCGAAGCTCTTGTGAAACTGGTTCTCACACCTTTGTCATTGTAAACATCACCTGTGGGGTTAGTAAAACAACTGCTCTCTGCTCCAACCCCCAGGGACTTTGGTTCTAGAGGGTTCAGAGGGCCCAGGGATCTGCGTTTGACATCACACCCAGGGGCACTAAGCAGGTCTGCAGTAGCACTTTGAGAAATACACTCAGTTGTTTCAGATCGTCTTTCTCATCATGTCAACTTGTTTCTGTCATTTGTTTCTGTCCTAGGGACTAAATCATTATTATTTCTTTTGTCCAAACATCTTTGGATGGCTATATTTGGAGACTTAATTAAGTTCTGGCCTGGGCCAGTTTTTCTTCAGATAAGTAGACTAATTAGCTTGACATTTCCTTGTAGATCCAATTTTCCAGCAAAACATTCGCTGTTTGTTTCCCTGTAAGCTCCCCGAAAGGTCTCTTCATCTGTTACATAACATCCAAAGTAAAACAAATATTTCTGGTTTTTCTTTCACGTTGTATATGTCATGGTTAAACCCAGGCCCCATGGGTGTCCTGAATATGTCAGAAATTGTGGTTATTTTTGAAAAAATCAGTTTTACCTATAACAACAGTAATGGTATCCTTAACGTTTAAGCGCAGTCTTTAAAAAAAATGACTTGAAATGGATTGATGAAATTAAAGTAAAATGAACAACGTGAATCTGGTTTAAATTATAAGCTCACCTGGGTTGTTCTTGATGCATGTAGCTTGAGGTTTCTAAAATTTTGTCACTTCAAGTGTAGAATTTGTCTTAATGTTTTCAGGTAGAAATTGTTTGGGAACGCAGCATGTAAATAGCTGCTGAAATGTTGCAGAAACCAGTTATTGAGAAACCAAACACCACACTCAGAGGGCTGGAGAACTCACGTTTATTACACCGGGGGGCTCAGAGACGTTAACATGCTAAGCTCTGAGCCCTGAACAGAGGGGTTACAGAGTTTTTATAGACCTTATAGGCGACACTAGCTGCTAATAGGCTAGTTTAAACTAAGGGGTTTCGCAACCACGCAGGGAACGGTGGTCAAGACGAGGAGGGGATGCCTGACCTTTACACGGATAGGCATGATTAAGCAGATTTGCAGGGGCTGGGCGATTGCAAAGAGCAGGACAAGGGTGAGTGAGATAAGCTCCAGTTCCTGGTATTTTAAGTCCCCACTTTCTGAGACTGCGTGACCTATGTGACCTAGACCTTCTTGCAAGGGGCAAGCTGAGTTACAGAGGCAGAAGGTGCAGGAGGTGATGTAAAATTTTAACTTTTCCTCTTCATTAAAAGCAAACAAACAAAAACCCAGCAAACAGAAACAGCCACCATAACCTGTGTTTCCCTCTGTGTTACTCTTGCAGAGGCATAATTTTGCACCCAGAGGCAGGGGCATCCGCAGGTCGCTGGATGTGTCCTGTTTGCCCCACCCAGGGATCCAGAGTGGCCCCTTCCAGCTGGTTCTTCCGTCCTTGGTGTCAGCAGGTGCTTCTCACACTGCCAGGGCCTGAGGTTTTCTCCTGTTTTTCTCTTCGGCACATTTTAGGTTTTTTGCTTCATATTTCTTCTTGACCTTTTGCTTGAGCTGCTCTCTGTGCTGGGTGGGGTGTTACTGCCACGATTCCAGTTTTCTAATCAAGGTGCTTCCTCTTCTGCTCTGCAAGCCCAGTGGGTCCCCTCTGGGCATTTGCTTCTCTTCAGCACGTCTGAACTGTGCTTCTTGGACTCTGAAACTTCTGGGTTGTGGCCTTTGTGCTCATGGCTATGCCAGAGGCAGAGAGTTCCATTGAAATCCTGGATTCAATACAAATAGATTTATTTGCAAAACAGAAAGAGACTCATAGACAAGAAAACAAATTTACAGTCACCAAAGGGGAAGGGGGGAGGGATAAATTAGGAGTTTGGGATTAACAGATACACTCTCAGTTCTGTTCAGTTCTGTCATTCAGTCGTGTTCAACTCTTTGCAACCCCATGGACCCCCGCACACCAGCCTTCCCTGTCCATCACCAACTCCCAGAGCTTGCTCAAACTCATGTCCATTGAGTCGGTGATGCCATCCAACCATCTCATCCTCTGTCATCCTCTTCTCCTGCCTTCAATCTTTCCCAGGATCTGGGTCTTTTCCGATGAGTCAGTTCTTCGCATCAGGTGGCCAAAGTATTGGAGCTTCAGCTTCAGCATCAGTCCTTCCAATGAATATTCAGGACTACTGAATACACGCTACTATATATAAAAATAGTTAACCAACAAGGTCCTACTGTACAGCACAGAGACCCATACTCAATATTTTGCAATAACCTATGAGGGAAAAGGGTTTCCCTGGTAGCTCAGCTAGTAAAGAATCCTCCTGCAATACAGGAGACCCAGGTTCAATTCCTGGGTTGGGAAGATACCCTGAAGAAGGGATAGGCTACCCACTCCAGTATTCTCTGGCTTCCCTGGTGGCTCAGACGGTAAAGACTCCACCTGCAATGTGGGAGACCTGGGTTCGACCCCTGGGTCGGGAAGATCCCCTGGAGGAGGGCATGGCAACCCACTCCAGTCTTCTTGCCTGGCGAATCCCCATGGACAGAGGAGCCTGGTGGGCTGCAGTCCATTGGCTCGCAAAGAGTCAGACACGACTGAGCGACTAAGCAGCAGCAGCAGCATGAGGGAAAAAGACTCTGAAAAAGAAGGGATATGTGTGTGTGTGTAACTGAATCCTTCTGCTGTGCATCTGAAACTAACAGAGTACTGTAAGTCAGCTATACTTCAGTGTTAGAAAGGAAAATCATTCTAAATATAGCAGTGTGTGCCTGGCCTTCCCAAAGTCCCTAACTATCCCTTTCCCCCCTGGTAGCCATAAGTTTATTTTCTAAGTCTGTGAGTCTCTTTCTCTTTTGTAAGTAAGTTCATTTGCATAATTTCTTTTTAGATTCCACATATAAGGGATGTCATACACCTTCTTTATCCATTCCTCTGTCAATGGAAGGGGTTGTTTCCGTGTCTTGACTATGTAAACACCACTGCAGTGAACACTGGAGTGCATATATCCTTTTGTAGCATGTTTTCCTCTGGATATATGCCCAGGAGTGGGGTTGCAGGGTCCTATGGTAGCTCTATTTTTAGTTTTTCAAGGAATTTCCTTACCGTTCGCCATAGTGGCTGTACCAATTTACATTCCCATCAAGAGTGTAGGAGGGTACCCTTCTCTCCACACCCTCTTCATCATTTGTTTGTGGATTTTTTGATGTTAGCCATTCCAACTGATGTGAGCTGATATCTCGTATTTTGATTTGCGTTTCTCTAATAACTAGCAATGTTGAACATCTTTTCATATGCTTCTTGGCCTTCTGAATGTCCTGTTTGGAGAAATGTCTGTTCAGGTCTTCTGACCATTTTCAAGGACCTACTGTACAGCACATGGAATGTGGCTCAATGTTATGTGGCAGGCTGGATGGCGGCGGGGTCGGAGGAGTCTGGGTGAGTTTTGCGTTTAGTCACTCAGTTAAATCTGACTCGGCAATCACGTGGACTGTAGCCTGCCAGGCTCTTATGTCCATGGATGATTCTCTAGGCAAGAATACTGGAGTGGGTTGCCATGCCCTCCTCCAGGGGATCCCCCTGACCCAGGGATCAAACCCAAGTCTCCCACGTTGTAGGTGCATCCTTTACCGTCTGAGCCAGCAGGGAGGCCGCTGGGGGGAAATGGATGCATGTGTGTGTGGCTGAGTGCCTTCCCTATTTGCCAGAAACCACCACAGTGTTGCTAATTCGCTATACCCCAATTCACAATAACAAGTTCAAAGTTTGGACAAAAGATTATCATCTGAGTGGAGAAAAGAATCACATCCACTAAAGTATATGTCAATAGATGATACACTTTTTATGTAGAAATATTTGAAGAGCTTTCAATGTCCTCTTAATTTGAAAGTGTAAAGAAAGAAAGTGTAGTCGCTCAGTCATATCCGACTCTTTGCGACCCTGTGGACTGTAGCCCACCAGGCTCCTCCGTCCATGGGATTCTCCAAGCAAGAATACTGGAATGGGTTGCCATTTCCTTCTCCAGGGGATCTTCCTGACCCAGGAATCGAACCTGGGTCTCCCGCATCACAGGCAGATGCTTTACCCTTTGAGCCACCAGGGAAGCCCATTTGACTAAACTGTTAACTTTTTTTTTTTAAAGTGAAAAATCAGTCACTCAATCCATGTTGGATTCAGGGGGCCTTGACTGTGTGAGGGAGGTGGTTGGGGGGCCTTGTGGGAGCAGCAGACGCGGGAAGAGGAGGGGTCCCACCGGCCCCTGAGCGATCCTGTGACTCCCTCCCGTGGACTGTGGAGGGCAGGCCCTGCTCCGCTAACTTCACTGCTGGGGATTTCCCTTCTCAGCCCCGTCGCCAGCGCAGTGGCCTGGGACCACACAGAGCATGCTCTCTGCTTTGGTCCACTCGGGTTCCTTGGGCAGATATTGGGCAATTATTGCCTTTGTTGTGCCGTCTATGAGGGACTCACCTAGATCGAAGTGTAAAGAAATGAGCCAGCAGAGCAGAAATAGGGGTGTGCCTGCAACAGGCCGACGTGACGGATACTGATGGACGTGTGTCAGTTGCTAGATGTTATTTAAAACATGTTCTTGCTGTCTTAAAAGTCGTTTGTTGTCCTCCCGAATGTGAAAAATACAAGGATTAGAAAGCTGTTCTTACCATCCTGAGATGCACGCACTGCTGATTCTGTAATTCGTTGCTACCTTCTACTTATAGTAAATGGTCCATGGTACATAAAAGAAAATTTATGTCAGTGGTGTTCATGGTGAATAACTATTAGAAAGAAAATACATTTAGACTATAGACTGGAGCCTTGTAATGAGAGGTCCTGCAGTCGAGTTTGTGTGGTTTATTTTGTCTCAATAATTGTAATAGTTGTAATGTGGGTATTTCCCTTTTGGGGTGTTTGTTTCCAGCTTGGCCTGGTATTTGGTATATTTTAAGGCACAATAGAAATAACCAGTCCTGGTCCTTGTTGGTATACTTTTTCTGATGTCAATAAATAAATTGAATAAGTAATTAATGCCTACCTTCTTCTGGAAGTTATTCTTCTATAGTTCTATTCTTCTAGGTTATTCTTATCTTAGAATAGAATAGTTATTCTATTCCTCTAAGTTATTCTTCTACTTCTTCTATATAGTCCATGGAATTCTCCAGGCCAGAATGCTGGAGTGGGTAGCCTTTCCCTTCTCCAGGGGATCTTCCCCACCCAGGGATCGAACCCAGATCTCCCGCATTGCAGGCGGATTCTTTACCAGCTGAGCCACCAAGGAAGCCCAGAGTTATTACAAGTGGCTTATAGAATCCTTCTCTGACTTCTCGTTGCGTTTTGGATTCAACCGAAAATACATGGCATCATCTGCAAAGCGGGCCACGTTTTGTCTTCGCCCTCCCTTCAGCTTCATCCTGGATGCCGCACACCAGGTAACTGAGCCATGCTGAGCACAGGCTCACACCCTCTGCACTGAGCTTTCGCCACGTGGGTAACCTTCCCAGGTACTCACCTGACTAGTTCCTGCACATCCTTCAGCTCTCAGATGTCACTTCCTCGGAGAGCCCTTGCCTGCCGCCTCGCCCTGCCTCCCATCGTTAGGCCCCTCAGAGCCCTTGGCTTTCTGCCTGTCATCTTTGTCCCCAGGGTCACTTCCTTGGCCTGATGTCCCTTCCCACCAGGTGTGAGCTCCGGGAAGTATCTCCTTACTTCACTCGTGACCGGTCCCAAGGCTGTTGCACACTGCGCACGGTTCACCTTTGCACTGTGAAATACTGTGATGTAAAACTGGACAACAGGAAGCATATAGCTGAACAGACAAGTGTGCCCTGAAACAGCCCTGTAACCTCCATCTGGGTCAGAAGAGTCCTGCCAGCCTCCCCAAACTCCTGCCTTTCATCTTCCCCTCTCCAACTGTGACTCCGCTCTCCCCGCTAAGTTATCCAGCATCCTCAGTTTTATCGAAATTCCTTTCTTGCCCAATACTGAACTGTTTTTGTTGTGGAGTTGCTAAGTTGTGTCCAACTCTTTGCAACCCCCACTGATGATTTTGAACTGCAGTGTTGGAGAAGACTCTTGAGAGTCCCCTGGACTGCAGGGAGATCAAACCAGTCAATCCTAAAGGAAATCAACCCCAACTATCCGTTTGAAGGACTGATGTTGAAACTGAAACTCCAGTACTTTGGCCACCTGATGTGAAGAACTGTTTCATTGGAAAAGACCCTGATGTTGGGAAAGATTGATGACAGGAGGAGAAGGGGATGACAGAGGATGAGATGGTTGGATGGCATCGCTGACTCAATGGACATGAGTTTGAATAATCTCCAGGAGATGGTGAAGGACAAGAAAGCCTGGTGTGCTGCAGTCCGTGGGATCACAAAGAGTTGGACAGGACTGAGAGTCTGAACAGTCCTAAGTTGTGTCTGACTCTTTGCGACCCCATAGACTGTAGCCCACCAGGCTCCTATGTCCATGGGATTTCCCAGGCAAGAATACTGGAACAGGTTGCCATTTCCTGCTCCAGGGGATCTTCCCTACTCTGAGACCAAACCTGCGTCTCCTGCATTGGCAGGCAGATTATTCACTGCTGAGCAATGAGGGGATGAAATTATTCAGCGTATATTCCTTAGAGTTTTTTCCATTTCTCTCCCAGCTCTATTTGTGATCTTCCTTAGGACACTGCATATAGTAGAAGGTTGGTATTTCCCTTGAGGTATAACATTTCATTACATGGAATACACCCTGTGGTTGGCAAAATAATCCTCTCCCCCACCCCAGAGATGTCCTCATGCCAAACACACGGACCTGTAGACGCGTTAGTTTCACAGCAAAGGTGATGAAGGTGGCAGATGGAATTACATGGTTTGTCAGTTGTATCCCTGTGGTTCCTAATTTATCTGATGCTGTATGCCTTTCTGTAGAGCGAATTACATGACGATGCTGGCATAGACCGTTCTCATTTTCTTAATTGAAGTATAGTTGATTTACAATGCTGTGCTAGTTTTCGGGTGTACAGCCAAGTGAATCAGTTATACATATACACATACCTACTGTTTTTCAGGCTTCTCCCCCCCATATTACAGAGATTGAGTAGGTAGCGGTCCCTGTGATCTGTGGCGGGCCCTTATTAGTTATCTGTTTTATGTATAGGAGGACGTGTATGTCAATCCTGGTCTCCCACTTTATCCCTCCCCCCATCACCCTTTGGTGAACATAAGTTTGTTTTCCGCATCTGTGGTTTATCGACCATTCTTGATTATAAAAATAGCTGTTACACATGGAGCTACTGGAAGGAGCCTTTCTAAGCCAGTCATTGTTCATCTTTAAATTGTGTGCTGCTCTTGGCAACCCCATGGACTGCGGCACACCAGGCTCCCCTGTCCTCCACTGTCTCCTGGAGTTTGCTCAAGTTCACGTCCATCAGGCCAGTGATACCATCCAACCATCTCATCCTCTGTTGCCCCCTTCTTCTCTTGCCTTCAATCTTCCCCAGCATCAGGGTCTTTTCCAGTGAGTTGGCTCTTTACAACAACAACAAGATAGTGAATACCTCGGGACAGCCCGCCCTCTCAAAGCACTCATGATCACTGTTGTGCCGGCTGTCTCGGCTGCATTTGCTTCAACTTGAATTGCTCACCTTCTGTCTCGGAGGGGGCACACTCCAGCACTGATAATAGCAAGTGTGGGTTCTTGGGGGTCTGTGAAGGTAATTGCTGAATGTCAGTCAGCATTTCCCTGAAAAAAAATAACTATGCATACTTATGGAAGAGCTGGTCTTTTCAAAGAAAGTTACACATTATCCAATTAGCAAATTCAATATTTTGATATTATACACCAGGCACGTAGTTAAAATTTTCACCTCATTTTCAAGTGTGGGTTTGGCCATAAGACGCTTCACACAGATGAGCTGTGACTTGGGTCATGAGCACAGAACGTCTTCTGAAAACACAGTCCCAACGGGCTGCTGGGCTGGGTGTCTCTATGTGACATGTGTCAGCTTCTTTGTCCCCAAGTTTCAGGAATCGGCTCAGGCTAGATAAGTAAAATAGGAAATAAAATATTTCGTGGAGAAATAGGAGTGTGCTGATAAGTCTAAGGGAAAATTTATTCAGGCCTCGGGAGAAAACTTGGGTCAAAAAATTCAGAACCAGGAGGGACTCTTCTCTCTCTTGGTTTCTTGTCTCTTTGTATCTTGGTCTGATTCATTCCTCCTGTTCTGTCAGCCTGCTTCTGTTTCCTTCAGAATCCATGTGCCATACGGCAGTAGACACTCCCCACCCCATGCCTCCTCTGTTCTCGTGTCTCATGACAAAGGCAGGAATAAATTGGAATATTGTTAGAGTCCAAGCTCATAGTGCTTGCCACAGGACAGGTCAGTAATTCCAGAAGCCAGTTGCTGGGGAAAGGCATGAAAGTGAAAGTCGCTCAGTCATGTCTGACTCGTTACAACCCCACGGACTATACAGTCCATGGAATTCTCCAGGCCAGAATCCTGGAGTGGGTAGCCTTTCCCTTCTCCAGGGGATCTTCCCAACCCAGGGATTGAACCCAGGTCTCCCGCACTGCAGGTGGATTCTTTACCAGCTGAGTCACAAGGGAAGCCCAAGAATACTGGAGTGGGTAGCCTATCCCTTCTCCAGGGGATCTTCCTGACCCAGGAATCGAATCGGGGTCTCTTGCATTGCAAGCGGATTCCAACTTTATTTGGAAAACCAATTGATCAAGAAGATGGGGGAACTAGTGTTCCAAAGAACCATCGTGCCTGAGACAGAATTCAGGATTCTTCTACACTGAAAGGGGAGGGAGTAGAGTCAGACATTTCCTGGTTCTGGTCAGCCTCCTGAGGGGATGTGTTAATCTCTTCCTTCCTGTGGTCATCCACAGGTGGGCTGGTTAGGATGTTTCCTGGGAGCCAAGCAGCGGTATTTGAGCATCTTGCTCATTACCTGCAAGGCAAGGTTCCCAGAGATGGGCCATTACGTAGAATTTAAGCTTATAACATCCTTTCAGTGATGAACTTGTAAGAGAATACAGAGATTCTTCCCTGTTACAGTATTTTAACCCCGTCCCTAAAATCCTGCAGCAGAATTCTGACCCAGGTTGGGCCGGTCACTTGAGGCTGGGGCAGGGCCTGGTGGGGGTAACAGAGTGGTTGAGGGAGCCCCTTGGGTGGGTGAGGAGGGCAGTTGGGATCATTTGTCAAGAGGAGCCCATGTAGAAGACTGTATCGGGGGGCAAGCCCTTTTGAAAAATTAAGCTAAATTATTTTAATCTCTGTCATTAAACTGCTGGTGATTCTTGTCTTTGAGACGTGTTTATAATTTAATAGTGAATGACGGCCTGCAGGAATTTTTGACATCAGGAAGTGAGGTGTTGAGTTTGCTTAAAGGCTGCCCAGTGTAGGAAACTTGTCTCAAAATTGCCTGTGGGTTTCAGTGAGTCAAGGCAAAGGCAGACATTACCTAAAGATGCTTTAAAGACATCATTATCATACACAGCAATGTGAGATACAAATGCTCAATTTTAAGTTCTGCAACTGAATTTCATAGCCATATTTTTTACTGAAAGAGGTTTCTCTTGGGCATGATATATTGTGAAATTTCTTCTGACCTTGATCGGGTCATAATGCACTTACTTTTGTGACTTACAGAGCAACATGATACCTTTAAAACAGTCTATCAAAACAGGTCCAAGTCAGACTAAGCTGTGAACATTGGAATGTTGCCAGCCAAAATCTTGGCCTTCTCTGCCCACTGAAGCAGAATGAAAAAACAGAGAGAGAGAGTTTGGAGGAAATAGAAAGGTGGCTTTTATTCTCAGCCTGCTGAGAGGAGAACTCAGTGGGCTTATGTCTCAAGAACTGTGCCCCCCACCCCATGAGGAATATACGGCAAGGGCTGCTAGTCAGGAACAAAAGTGACAGGATCTTGATTTCTTCCTCTTGTCTTGTTTCAAAGACAGTCATACACTGGCATCAGTAACCCAGTCATAGAGTCTGGTAGTGTGGAGGCTCTGCGACCTTCTTTCTGATGTGTAACTACAAGGGGAAGTGTGTTGTCAGGGTAAACACCAGATAAGGGATGCATTTAGCATAGAGTCAAAGGAGAAAATGTGAATTGTAGCTCCTGCAGAGTTAGGGGTCAGGAAAGCAGACTTAGTTACAGACATGCAGAATTAGTAGCAGTTAAAGTAAAGAAAAAATGGCTTCCTTGGTGGCTCAGATGGTAAAGCATCTGCCTGCAATGCAGTAGACCCCGGGTTTGATCCCTTGGTTGGGAAGATCCCCTGGAGAAGGGAATGGCAACCCACTCCAGTATTCTTGCCTGGAGAATCCCATGGACAGAGGAGCCTGGTGGGCTACAGTCCATGAGGCTTTAAAAACTAGGAATGTTCAGGACTGCTCACTGTTTTCTTTGTCTTCTTTGTTCTCAGAGAAGGGAAAAAGAAAAAGTCAGTCCCCTTTTTTTCCTTTTCACTGCAACAGGAATAACTTAACGTTTTGAATTAATTTCATAAAGAAACTGTCAGACACTGTCAGTTAAACTAAAGAGCATAAAATTGTTTCAGCTCTGTTGTTGAATTTGTGGGTAAAAATAATGAAGAAGAAATTTTTAAAGACAGA
Source organism: Cervus canadensis (assembly GCF_019320065.1). Taxonomy (NCBI): domain Eukaryota; kingdom Metazoa; phylum Chordata; class Mammalia; order Artiodactyla; family Cervidae; genus Cervus; species Cervus canadensis. The sequence goes on from NC_057388.1 coordinate 108,132,238, forward strand.
TGATTACAGTCAATATTTTGCCTGTTTTTTCTTCTTCACCTGAGAGAACTTATAGGATAGGGGCTCACGCTGCAAACAGTGTCTCTGAGCTGCAGGTAGCAGGTGCGTGCATGCACACTTAGTCCCTCAGGCGTGTCTGACTCTCTGGGACCCCATGGACTGTGGCCCTCAAGGCTCCTCTTGAGGAGCCTTGGGAATCCATGGGATTCTCCAGGCAAGAATACTGGAGTGGGTTGCCATGCCCTCCTCCAGGGGATCTTCCCAGCTCAGGGATCGAACCCAGGTCTCCCGCATTGCAGGTGGATTTTTTTACTGACTGAGCCACCAGGGAAGCCCAGATGGATGAGGATGACAACTGCTGTAATAGTGGGGGATTTGATTTTAAAGGGCTATGCCCTCAGACAGCAACGTTATGTTAGAGTCATGTTATGTCAGACAGTCAACTTCAGAATTTCCAAGTTCATAGGAGAAAAGGAGAGTGGATCCCAGCTCAGCCAGTAAGGCTGGCAGAGAACATGGGGGAGGACCCAGAACAACCTAAGGATTGGGGTGTCCGTGTAGTCCAAAGGAAGATAATGAAGAGAGAGTGACCAGGGGAAGGGAGGCCACCTGACTGTGGGTCAGATGCGCAGGGCATGACAGCTCCTCTCTGTCACTAAGACGACGACGATCCATAATGAACCATCAGCCCTAGGAAGAAGGGCCCATCAACCAAATGTTACCTCTCATTAGTGAAGTCAGCAGAAGCCTTTTGAAGGGTAAGACTCTGCCCTCCAGCACGAGCCCTACCCAGCGCTCACACATCGTTGGTTGTTTCTGTCTTTCAGGAATGGCTGCCGGCCCACCTCAGCCCTGTAGTCAGTTGAGAGTCACTAGTGGCATCGGTGTTAATCAGTGTTCCGTGGCCATAGCGCTCACCCGTCCCACACTCACAACCAGCAGGAGCACCCAGAGGACTCAGAGGACAGACGCGAGCTGTCACGGGAGGGGGCGTTCCAGGGAGTGGAGAGTCCCCCTTGTGAAGGATGCCCGGTCTCCACGAGCCTGCCCATTCACATCTATCCTCTGGGGGTATTTAAACTATCAGCGACCTAAATAATCCCAGTTTTGATTTCCATTTTGAGAGCCAGAATCAATCTTCTAGCCTTAGTTTTTTTCCGAAAGCTGCTTGATGATGGAAAGGAGATTGATTAGCTCAAAGATGGATTATTCTGAGAAAAATAATTGAATTCACTTCCTCCTTCCCTGGTGAGTGGGCCATCTGGTTGACCTCTCTGCCTTCAGCAAAGGGAAATAAAACGCGCAATGGCCAGCTGTCCCCGTCGCAGCCGGCGAGGCCTGGGCCTCGGCTGTCGCTGTGGACCCTGCCCTCCTCCCCCCACCCCCGTCGCTCACACTTGCAGTTTCCTGTGCTCCCATCTCCTGGGATGGGGAGCTTCTTTAGGACAACCCCTAGTGTCCTGCAGAAGTCAACCTCCAGCCTCATCTCTGTTTTTTAAATATTTTTTTTAATATGGACCATTTTTTTTTTCCTTCCATTTCTAAAGTCTTTATTGAATTTTGTTGCAGGATTGCTTCTGTTTCATGTTTCGGTTTTCTGGCTGGCAGGCATGTGGGATCTTAGTTCCTGACCAGGTATTGAACCCATGCCCCCTGCATGGGAAGGTGAAGTCTTAACCTCTGGGTCACTCCTGCTGGCTGTCCCTTTGTTCCTTTAGCCATAGCACACACAGTACCTAAGGCGAGGTGGTTATTGCTGCATCACTGCGGTGGACTCTCTCAGATGCAACCTACATCGCCCTACTCCGGGGACCCAACAGAAGTTAAAGTGCTGATTTCCCCTCCTTGGAGCTTCCGGTGTGAAGAGAGTGGATGAAGGAAATGTGGTCTCTGTACCCTTTACCTTCTTTGTCCAGGACAGGAAGTTTTGTGTGCTTTTGAGTTTCCCTGTATCGCATGTCAGTTGTTGCCCAGACATGGTTTGGATCACAGTCAATAGTACCGCAATGTTGATTCAGGTTTCTGTAATGTCTATAAACGGTAATGGGCTTTCAGACACGTGTGCATTTATCCTCTGCCAACTGCACTCTAGATTCCTCATCCCCACCCTTCCTTTCTTTTCTCCACCTTTGCAGTCCCAGTGTCTCTTTTTTAAATAATCACCCCTGAGTTATCATTTGATTCTCTGCTCCTCATCAGAAGGCATCAAGTGTGATGAAGGTACATGGAGCTCAGGACAAGATAAGATGCTGCAGATTGGGACTTCCCTGGCCATCCAGTGCTTTAAGACTGCCATCCCAAAGCAGAGGGCACAGTTTCAATCTCTGGTCAGGTCTCTAAGATCCCACATGCTGCTCAGCGCAGTCAAAATAAGTGAAATAAAGAGATGTCAGATTTTCGCACAGAGAGGACAGGGCCTCTATAGCAGACCTTGCTGTAACTGCACAGGTGGTCCCTGCAGGGGCGTCGGCATCCAATGGAATCTTTTTTGAATCAGTTCACAGGACATCCTGGGGTCTGTAACTAATGTTGTAAACTTGGCAAAGAAAATATCAGCTCTGATTAGGAACTGCTAAGATAATAGCACTCTGGAAAGATGAATTTTATATTTAAAACAACCAAATGACCCAGGGAAGGGTTTAGTTTGGTTTTAGTTCTTTGTTTTCTTTCTGTCTGAGCTAAAAATAAGTATGAGCAGCAGTTACATCACTAGGTACAAGGGAATTGGCAGCCTTAGATGTCAGTTTGCATTAGTCTTTTAGGACCGTCCTAAAATTATGGCATAGTTAATGCAATCAGACTTATATTAATGCTTTACTTTCTGCATCAGTCAACAATTGCGTCTCTGACAGATGTGCAGGCAAATAACAAAGTTCCTTCTCATAAAGGCATCTGTAGATTCACTCATCCATTCTGCCCACAGTCCCTGGGCGCTGTGGCATCCTAGGTTTTGTACCAGGCATCGTGATCATGAACATCAGGATAACTTCCTTAAGTGGCTGCAGCCTGCAGATGACACAGGCATGGAATGCGCCATTTAGTACTGCAGTAATGTTACAGAAGAGCATTTACGAAGTGTTACATTTGTGTCCAATTGGAAAGAATAATGGACTCTGCCAGTGAAACCAGGCAAAGCTTCCTGAAATGTCAGAGATGATATTTTAGCTGACAACTAAAGAATGCAGAGGGATTTGCCTGTTGAAATAAGCCTGGAGAGGAACGTCAGGAAATGGAAATCAACCATGTAGGCAAAGCTGCAGAGGGTGTGGGTGGGGTGGGGATGGGAACAGGGCAGTGAGCAGAGAGTGGGAGGGCTCAGCTCAGAGGTGGAGGGAAGGAGAGGGGACTTTCTTTGTAGTGATGTGCACTTCACTTGAGCACAGAAGCCAAGCTCCTCAGAGAGGGCTCTGGGTGTAGAAGTGGCATATAAATGTGTCCCCGCTGCGCATCCTCGGCTCTGAATAGCACTGTTGACTGGCGTTTTCTATCACGTGCCCAGGGTTAGCCCCTCTCACAACCTGCGCCCCTGCCGCCTGGGGCGGACCCCCGTCACCCCTCCTAGTGGCTCCCTTCTGGGCACACCCTTGTTTCCTTGTTCCTCGCTCTCCGTGTAGCGGCTCCCCTGGGGGTCTGGTTCATGCCCTGCGGTGCTCACATGCCTTGCGCTTAGAGGAAAAGCCAAAACCCGTGCTGTGGCGTCCGACCCTGCTTTCCTGGCTGCCCACGCCTACCCTCCTTGCTCAGCGTGGTCACCCCACTTACATCCCCGTGGCCCCCCCGGCCGCTGTCTCTCTGCCGCCCTCCAGACCAGAGCGCACACTGCCTTTTCCTCCACCTGAGTTGCTTGCCCTCCGATGTCAGCCCATGTCTTCCTCTGTCTGGAGCAGCCGTAACACCCCACCACAGACCCGGTGGCTTAAACACAGATTTCTCTCTCCCAGTTCCAGGGTCAGGGTGCCAGCTGTTGGGTCTGGTGAGGGCTGGTCCTTGGTTTGCAGACAGCCGCCTTCTCTCTGTCCTCACATGATCTCTCCTCCCCGCATGCAGGTGAAGACAGAGGGGAGGCGAGCTTTATTAGTGTGTGTGTCTGTTTATTGCCTGTCCCCCATCCCTACACTAAGATACAAGGAAGGAATATCGAAGAAATGAAAGCTGTTGGACTTGTTGGGTTGCTAACAATGCATGAGAGGTTCACAGAACAGGGCTTGGCAGAGTAAGCCTTGGATAAATATTGGATGGATAGATGCATGGGAGATTTGTTCACCTTCTTAAAGTGAAAGTGAAGTTGTGTCTGACTCTTTGCGACCCCATAAACTATACCTACCATGTTCCTCCGTTCCTTCTTAGGCCAGATTTTAACTGTAAATTAAATTTTATTTGGATCTCCCAGGTATGCATGTGGTACCAAACAGAACAGGGAATATATTATAGCCTCATTCTCATCATTCTAGGCAAAAAATACATAATTACGTTGAGAAATGCACTACTGAAGCTCAACATTTCAGGGGAAAGTTGCCCTTCTTGAGAAACAGGAACAATTTTGCTCAAATTTTTGATAATTCACTTCCTACAAGTTAAGATGAGGAAGTCTGAATTTTGGATGCCAAATCAGATAGATGCTCAGGTTAGATGTTCACTGTTAATCTGCATTCTGACTCAAAAACCAGATCTATGTTCTGGTTATTATTAAATACCTGTGGAAGGATTAAATATGCACATATATCAGTACTGGAGAGGAAGATGGAAAAATGAAAATTATGTTCTTTTGGGCTAGAAAGGTTGTTCATGTGTTTTTCCACTTTGTTTCCTATGATTATTGCAGCAGTATTGTTTGTGTTGTTTAAAAAATTACTTTTGAAAATAAAATTTGGGATTTAGTAAGGACGGTCTGCTTTTCTGAGGGTGAAATGACACTGCTTTTTAAATGTAAGAATGTTGCCTGAAAGACAGTGTGATGCATCTGTACTTAAGAAATGGCATCAGTGATGCAGAATCACTTCACTTAAGTAGACTCTGCTATAAACACCTGTTTGGTTCTTTTATTGTGCATTCTTCCATCTAATAATATATACTGAATTGGTTTTCTCTGCAAAATCTTTTCTCAGCCCAGTGAGCATGAAGGAGCAGAGCCTTTGTCCTTTTTCTGAACTGTCCTGACCTTGATTCATTTTCCCGCTTGCCGAGCCATCTCAGCACCCTTCTTTCCCATGCCCTGTGTGACCATAGAAGGTACCCTGTGTTTGAAGTTTCCAAGATATCTCATCTCCACCTTCTTTCCTGGGCTGTCCCTCCTGCATCCTTGCGAGCTGTTCATCCACCCTCCTCACTTTCTGGTGAAACAGGTCATGAAGCAATGCAAATGGTTAGAAATTCTGAAGTTTTGTTTGTTTGTTTGCTTGACATAATTTTGTCTTTGTGAAATTTCCTTTTGATTGCAGCTCTGCCTTCTGGAGCTCTGCAGAAGTCTTCTCTGTCTCGCATGTGATAATTCAAGTAGAGGCTCTAAGTATTTGATTTTTGAGGTTGAACTCTTCCTTAGCCTTACTTCACATGACATGTTTTGCAGTGTCTCTGTCTTTGGTCCTCTTTACGGACATACTGTGTCCATCATTGTCTTTAACGATATTCAACCCAGACTTGGACACCATACCATGAGTGTATTTGGGCCAGGGAAAGGTCTACTGGAACATCGCTGCAACATTCATTCAATTGCATTTTTGCAAGTAAACTAGTTATGCTCCTGGCCACTCAAGAAATTGATGCAAAAAAAAATTGATGCAAAGTAAGGAAGCACAAGCTGGAATCAAGATTGCCAGGAGAAATATCAATAACCTCAGATACGCAGATGACACCACCCTTATGGCAGAAAGTGAAGAAGAACTAAAGAGCCTCTTGATGAAAGTGAAAGAGGAGAGTGAAAAAGTTGGCTTAAAGCTCAACGTTCAGAAAACTAAGATCATGGCATCCAGTCCCATCACTTCATGGCAAATAGATGGGGAAACAATGGTTGACTTTATTTTTCTGGGCTCTAAAATCACTGCAGATGGTGATTGCAGCCATGAAATTAAAAGACGCTTACTCCTTGGAAGGAAAGTTATGACCAACCTAGACAACGTATTAAAAAGCAGAGACATTACTTTGCCAACAGAGGTCCATCTAGTCAAGGCTATGGTTTTTCCAGTGGTCATGTATGGATGTGAGAGTTGGACTATAAAGAAAGCTGAGCACAGAAGAATTGATGATTTTTGAACCATGGTGTTGGAAAAGAATCTTGAGAGTCCCTTGGACTGCAAGGAGATCCAACCAGTCCATCCTGAAGGAGATCAGTCCTGGGTGTTCATTGGAAGGACTGATGCTGAAGCTGAAACTCCAATACTTTGGCCACTTCATGTGAAGAGTTGACTCATTGGAAAAGACCCTGATGCTGGGAAAGATTGAGGGCAGGAGGGGAAGGGGATGACAGAGGATGAGATGGCTGGATGGCATCACCAATTCGATGGACATGGGTTTGAGTAAACTCCAGGAGTTGGTGATGGACAGGGAGGCCTGGCGTGCTGCGATTCATGGGGTCGCAAAGGTCGGACATGACTGAGCGACTGAACTGAACTGTAAAGTCTTAGTTGTTGGGTTTTTTTTTTAATCTCTGTACACTATTTTAGTTGGTTTTTTTTTCATATAAACTTCTAAATAAAACAAAATTTCAAATCTGAGAATATTCTTATTAGAAACAGGATTTAAAAGATATCCATTGTTTGAGCTGATGAAGACAATTCCATTAATTTAATTATTCTCTGTCTTGAGAAAGATTGATCTTGAGTGTGAAATTGTTCTAGTTTTGGATATTGACTCTGAATTTAATCTGAACGATATTTGAGAAGTGCCCACTTTGGGTCTGTGAGAGATCATACACACTATGATAGTGTAAGGAATGCACTACTGCAAGATATACGCTATTCACATTCTTAGTGAGAATGGCCTATTTCCTCTGTAAACTTGGGTGAAATGAAAAGCTGCTCAATCAGTGAGATCTGATCTCTTCTTATCACTGGCCTGTGATTTCCTCACATAGAAAACTCTATCCAATAGGAAAGGAGATTGACTCAGTATATACCTTTTTGTCATAATTTCATGCATATGTTTAGTCTTATTTTTAAATGCTGAAAACCACTTTTTAATGGGCAAATTAAGTTCTTGATGGCAAATAAGAATGCTGGTCAAAACTTCTAAAAACTGTAGCACTCTTTCCTGCTCAAGTTTTAATAGTCCTCAAACCTAGATGGCTGGTGTTAATTAGCTCGAGTCAATTTTTTTCCTAATTCTATAACCTAGATGGCCAGTATTAAATATTTGGATGTCAGATGTTAATTATTTGCTGTCCTGTGGTTGAGTATTGTCTTTATTTTGATTTGCAGCCATTTAATACACTCTAGTGAACTTTCAGCCTTGGATAAAGGTGTATCTGTGCATTGCATTACCTACTTTTTGACACCATCTCCATTCTGCTGCATTTTGACTTGGAGTTAATATGAGTTGTAGTATGGGTACTACAGGAGAGAATATTTTGTGATCTTTGTATAGACAGTAGTGAGTAGTTCATTTGCAGTGTAGCCTTATGCCTAAATTTGCCCTGGAGAGTTCCAGTTGCTCTTGCAAATTAATAATTATCATTATTAATGGTATGTAACTACTGTATTTATTATTGTTTATTAATATTACCCCCTTTGTCTCCCCAAGGATCCTAGTTTGGACTGTAAGTTATATAATCATTCTGATTTGAAACTGAAAATTTGGTCTCAGGAGCCAAGGTGCTGGATAAATTTCCTAGATTTAGTAAATCTTTACCATTCTTAGCAATGTCTCCAGATCCCCCCTTTCACCCTCAATACCTGCCGTAATACAAATACAGCTCTGTGGAGGGGACTAAAAACCTTAAAAGGGGTAGATGTGTTACCTAGTCAAGTGAGACCTGGGAAATCTTGAAGCTTTATTTGATGGAAGAAGGTACAGGATGGTGAGAAGTAGGCAGACACTGATTAACACTGGCACTTAGTATGTGCTGAATAAATGTTTGAGTTTCACAGCTGAAACAGAAGTTCACAGTGCGGGTGTCAATAAAGAGAAAGATGAGAGAGGTTGAGGCTGGAAATACTTATCATACCTGGGTTTGATTTGATGACATTTAATAGGTTGACTGTAATGGGAAACTCCATAGTCACCCTGTAATGTGGAACCAAGTTTACTGGTGGAGAAGCGTTAAGGTACAGAAAAGGCTGTAAACATAACATAATATCCGATTCTTCTTGAGATAAAGCTTTTCCATAAAATGAGGGACGGGAGCCTGGGTCCTTTGGACCCTGAGGCAGAAGGAAGAGAAGGGAATTGATGGTCGCTTCAAGGATGAGAATACCCCGGCGCTCTTTATTTCTGTCTGCCTGTGTTGGGTCCTCCTTGCTCCACTCTCTGGTTGCAGAGAGTGAGGACCGCTCCCCAGCTTCAGCGCACGCGTTTCTCACTGCGGCGGCTTCTCTTGTTGCAGAGGATGGACTCTAGGGAGTGAGAGGGCAGGAGTTGTGGCGTGTGGGCTCAGTAGTCGTGGCTCTCGGGCTCTGGAGCACAGACTCAGTAGTTGTGGCGTGTGGGCTTAGTTGCTCCAAGGCATGTGGGATCGTCCCAGACCAGGGAGCGAACCCGCGTCTCTGGCATCTCCTGCATTGGCAGGCGGACTCTTTACCACTAAGCCACCATGGAAGCCTACACCCAAGATCTTGATTTGACTGAAGTGTGGTTACTTGGATTATTTTAGTTCCTTATTTAACTCACAAGATTTTCTCTTTGTGCTGTTGTTTCAGGAGCTCGTGGGGAGTAACCCTCCACAAAGAAACTGGAAAGGAATAGCCATTGCGCTGCTTGTCATCCTGGTCATCTGCTCCTTGATCGTCACCTCGGTGATACTGCTGACCCCAGGTACTTACATTTGTTCCTGGAAAAGCAAGTTGCTCTATGGGACAGAGGGCGTGATTTTACTTGGCGATTTTTTTTCTAAGTAACTGCCTACTGTGTAATTTATTTTCCCTCGATTCTAATTCTCATTGCGCCATATGGTAAAATGATGTAATATGCATTCAATGAAAAAGATCCATTGTACATGCTATGAATTTGTTTAGATAATTCTTGACTAGGGTAAATTCTTGGCGTGCATTAAAATTCACAAATATTTGTTTATACTTGATCAGCTTAAAGACTTTGCCCTTATAAATATAATTTTATATGTCTCATGGTATTCTTGGGTATTCTATCAAGGATGAATTAAAATTATTAAAACAACATATATTGAGTGTCAACTAAGGATAAACTACTTATTAGATACTACTGATGAAATAAGGGAAACATGAAACAGAATCAAAAGTCTCTCAGGGAAGAAAAACACACAATTATCAGCAAAAGTCTACAGGGGAAAAAAAAAAATATATACATATATATACGCATGGATTATTGAAAGTTTCAAACATAAGTTGTATAGAGGCTGAGAAGAAAGATAAAACCTTCATGAGAAAGTTCATGGAGAAAGTCATATGTGAAGGTGGGCTTCCATGGAGAGGTAAGAATTTAGTATCAGGAGAGTGGTGAGATTACGGCAAGAAGAAAGCCTTTGCCCATAAGATAAATGTATGGGGTCATGATAGGAAAACATTATCACCATGTATAAACTGTGTGTGACTATCCATTCTCCTTGTATTAAGTGTCAACTTGTGTAGACAAAAAGATGCTCCAATCCTCATTAAATAGGCTATACAGGTATTAGACTTTATGATGAAAAAAATGCATTTTTTGACAGGTACAAAAATTGCAGGCAAATTTTCAGGTATGTTTAACTCTAATTTATTGTTGCTGTTTTGTTTAGTCACTCAGTCATGTCCAACTTTCTGTAACCCCATGAACTGTATCATGCCAATCTCCTCTATCAATGAGATTTTCCAGGCAAGAATACTGGAGTGGGTTGCTGTTTCCTTGCTGGCCAAGTTTGAGTAAGCTCTAGGAGACTGTCAAGAGCAGGGAAGCCTGGCGTGCTGCAGTTCATGGGGTCACAAAGAGTCAGACACAGCTGAGCAACTGAACAACAACAAATACCCTGAAACCAAAACTCAATAAAGAGATCACAAGAAAACGACAGACCAAAATCTCTTATGAATATAGATGCAAAAATCATAACCAAATACTAAGAAATTGAACCAAATTACCAGCAACTTACAAAAAAAGATTATATACCATGACCAAATGGGATTTATCTCAGGAGAGAAAATTTGGTTTAGGATATGAAAAATCAGTGTAGTACACTCAGATTTATAGAATAAAGATGAAAAAAACAACATGATCATCTCATAGGCACAGAATAAGCGTCTGACAAAATTTACAATCCCCTCTTTATAAAACACTGAACAAATGAAGAATAGAAAGAAACTTTCCCAACCTGAAAAAGAGCATCTATAAAAAACCCACAGCTAATATTATACTTAACACTGAAATGGTTAGCAGTGATCTTGCTAAATATCAGGTTATCCTTGACAAGGGGAAGAAAAGACATCCAGATTAGAAAGAAGTAAAACCATCTCTGTTCATAGATGGCATGAAATTATTATAGAAAATCTTACAAAGTCCAGAAACACACACAAAAAAAACTAAAAAATGAGTTCAGCCACATTGGAAGATGCAAAATTATACAAAAATTATTTATATTTCTGTACACTAGTAATGAGCAATTCAAAATGAAATTTACAAATGATTCCACTTACATTAGTTTCAAAGGGAATAAGACACTTAGGAATCAATTTAACAATAAAAACGTAAGGCTTCTGCACTGAAAACCATGAAACGTAATTGAAAGGAATTAAAGATCTTAGTAAATGGAAAGGTATCCCATCTTCATGGACTAGCAGATGTACTATTGTTAGCATGACAGTACTTCCCAAAATTATCCATAGATTCAACATACTCCATGTCAAAATCCCAACTTGTATTTTGCAAAAATTGACAGGCCAATTCTAAACTTCATAGGAAAATGCAAGGCTCTCAGGCCAGCCAAAACAATCTTGAAAAAGAATAGTTAAAGGGCTTACACCTATGATATTAAAATTTACCCTAAAATTACAGTAGTAAAAGTATTGTGATACTATCTTTGTTACTGTTCAGTCACTCAGTCATGTCTGACTCTTTGTGACCCCATGAACTGAAGCACTCCAGGCTTCCCTGTCATTCACCATCTCCCAGAGCTTGCTCAGACTCATGTCCATTGAGTCGATGATGCCATCCAACCATCTCATTCTCTGTTGCCCCCTTCTCCTCCTGCCCTCAATCTTTCCCAGCATCAGGGTCTTTTCCAGTGAGTCAGCTCTTCACATCAGGTGGCCAAAGTAATGGAGCTTCAGCTTCAGCTTCAGTCCTTCCAGTGAACAACCAGGACTGATCTCCTTTAGGATGGACTGGTTGGATCTTCTTGCAGTCCAAGGGACTCTCAAGAGTCTTCTCCAACACCACAGTTCAAAAGCATCAATTCTTCAGGGCTCAGCTTTCTTTATAGTCCAACTCTCACATCCATATGTGACTACTAGAAAAACCACAGCTTTGACAAGATGGACCTTTGTCGGCAAAGTACTGTCTCTGCTTTTTAATATGCTGGCTGGGTTTATCATAGCTTTTCTTCCAAGGAGTAAGCGTCTTTTAATTTCATGGTTGCAGTCAACATCTGCAGTGATTTTGGAGCCCAAGAAAATAAAATCTGTCACTGTTTCCACTGTTTCCCCATCTATTTCCCATGAAGTGATGGGACCAGATGCCTTGATCATAGTTCTTTGAATGTTGGTTTTAAGCCAGGTTTTTCACTCTCCTCTTTCACTTTTTATCAAGAGGCTTTTTAGTTCCTCTTCACTTTCTGCCATAAGGGTGGTGTCATCTGCATATCTGAGGTTATTGATATTTCTCCCTGCAATCTTGATTCCAGCTTGTGCTTCTTCCAGCCCAGCATTTCACATGATGTACTCTGCATATAAGTTAAATAAGCAGGGAGAAAATATACAGCCTTGACGTACTCCTTTCCCAATGTGGAACCAGTCCGTTGTTCCATGTCTGTTCTAACTGTTGCCTCTTGACCTGCATACAGATTTCTCAGGAGGCAGATAAGGTGGTCTGGTATTCCCATCTCTTTAAGAGTTTTCCATGGTTTGTTGTGATCCACACAGTCAAAGGCTTCGGCATAGTCAATAAAGCTGAAGTAGATGCTTTTCTCAAAATCTCTTGCTTTTTCAATGATCCAGTGGATGTTGTCAATTTGATCTCTGGCTCCTCTGCCTTTTCTAAATCCAGCCTGAACATTTGAAAATTCTCGGTTCATGTACTGTTGAAGCCTGGCGTGGAGAATTTTGAGCATTACTTTGATAGCGTGTGAGATGAGTGCAATTGTGGTAGTTTAAACATTCTTTGGCATTGCCTTTCTTTGGGATTGGAATGAAAACTGACCTTTTCCAGCCCTGTGGCCACTGTTGAGTTTTCCAAATGTACTGGCATATTGAGTGCAGCACTTTCATAGCATCATCTTTAGGATTTGAAATAGCTCAACTGGAATTCCATCACCTCCACTAGCTTTGTTCATAGTGATGCTTCCTAAGACCCTCTTGACTTTGCACTCCAAGATGTCTGGCTCTAGGTGAGTGATCACACCATCATGATTATCTGGGTCATTAAGATCTTTTTTGTATAGTTCTTCTGTGTATTCTTGCCACCTCTTCTTAATATCTTCTGCTTCTGTTAGGTCCAAACTGTTTCTGTCCTTTATTGTGCCCATCTTTGCATGGAATGTTTCCTTGGTATCTCTAATTTTCTTGACGAGATCTCTAGTCTTTCCCATTCTATTGTTTTCCTCTATTCCTTTGCACTGTTCACTTAGGAATGCTTTCTTATTTCTCCTTGCTATTCTTAAGTATAGATATATAGATCAATGGATTATAATTTAGAGTTCAAATATAAAGCCATATAACTACAGTCAGTTTCAACAAGGGTGCTTAGACCATTTACAGTCTTTTTGACAAATGGTGCTGGTACAACTGGGTGTCCACATGCAAAGAATGAATTTGAACTCCGACATCCACCGTATACAGAAATTAACTCAATGTGGATGAACAACTTGAATATAAGAGCCAGAGCTATAAAACTCTCAGAAGAAAACAGGTGTAAATCTTTTAACTTTTGTGTTAGGAAACTGTTTGTCAGATATGACACCAAAAGCACAAGCAACCAAAGGAAAAAATAAATAACACTTCATTCAACATAAAAATATTTTGTGTATCAAAGGTCACTATGATGAAGATGAAAAGACAACCCCCAGAGTGGGAGCATATATTTGCAAATCATATATTCAATAAACATTTAGTATTCAGACTATATGAAGAATTCTTACAGCTCAAATCACGCGACAAACAGTTTATTTTAAAATGGATAAAGGATTTGAACAACATTTCTCCAAAGAACTACAAATGGCCAATAAGCCTAAGAAAACATGCTCCATATCATTAATCATCAGGGAAATGCAAATCAAAACATGGTAAGATGCCACTTCATACTCAGTAGGATGGAGATATATATATACATATAATTTTATATGTATTTTTGCACTATTTTTAAAGGTTGCACTCCATTTACAGTTATTGCAAAATATTGGATATATTCCCCACATTATACAATCAACCCTTGTAACCTGTAGTACACTCAACAGTGTGTGTGTCCCACCCCATCCTTATATTGCCTCTCCCCTCCCGCACCTCACTGGTGACCACGGGTTTGTTCTCTGTATCTGTGAGTCTGCTTCTTGTTTGTTATATTCACTAGTTTGTTGTACTTTTTAGATTCCACATATAAGTTTTTGTCTTTCTCTGTCTGACTTATTCACATAACATAATACCCTTCAATTCAAATCCAAGAAAATGTATATATTTTAATGGGAAATAACAAATATTGGTGAGGATGTGGAAAAATTGGAAACTCATACAATACTAGTAGGAAAGTAAAATTGTGTAGCCTCTTTGAACAAGGTGAAGTGGTGAAAGTGAAAGTTGCTCTGTCCGACTCTTTGGGACTCCACAGACTGTATCCCACCAGGCTCCTCTGTCCGTGGGATTTTCCAGGTGACAATACTGGAGTGGGTTGCTATTTCCTTCTCCAGGGACAGATGTCCATAGAGACATTCTTAATAGTCAAAAGGGACCCAAATGTCCCTCACCAGGTGAATAGATAAAACAGTGTGGTATATCCATACAATATTGTTATTGTTATTCAGCTGTAAAATGTTATTCAGCTAAAAAATTAAATACAAATGCATATTACAGCATAGCTAAAACTTGAGCACAAGTGAAAGTAGTGAGACATAAAAGGACCACATATTGTGTGATTCCACAACAGGCACATCCATACAGATTAAAAAGCAGCTCAGTGTTTGCCGGGGACCGGAAATGGGGAGAGTAAGAAGGGTCTGCTGACTCTGCTAATAGGTATGAGATTGCTTCTTTCATAAAGACATTATATTTTTAGAGCAGTTTTAAATTCACAGCAAAATTGAAACTAGGGTACAGAGATTCCCCATATATGTCCTACCCCAACACATGCACGGTTCACCCATTATCAACATCCTCTCCCATAGTGGGGCATTTGATACAGCTGATAAGCCTACATCCATGCATCATAATGAGATTTCTTCTGGAGGTGATGCAGATACTCTGGAATTCAGTAGTGGTGATGAGTGCACAGTTCTTTAACTCATTAAAAAGTTGCTGAATTGTATACATTAAAAAGGTAACGTTTATGATATGTGAATTTTATCTCAATTAAGGTATTAGTTTAAACAGTGGTGGGAAAGTTGTTTTAAAAGTGGTTCAATCTGGCCGTTTATATACTGAAGTTCCAACAACATTTGCCTAATGGTGAAGAGGTTTCAGTGGCAGTTGTGAAAGGAGAGTTGCTTGCTCTGTGAGAAAGTTGCTTGCTCTGTGACCTAAATCAAATCCCTTATGACTATACAGTGGAAGTGAGAAATAGATTTAAGGGACTAGATCTGATAGACAGAGAGCCTGATGAACTATGGACGGAGGTTCGTTACATTGTACAGGAGACAGGGATCAAGACCATCCCCATGGAAAAGAAATGCAAAAAGGCAAAATGGTTGTATGAGGAGGCCTTACGAAAAGCTGTGAAATGAAGAGAAGTGAAAAGCAACGGAAAAAAGGAAAGATATTCCCATTTGAATGCAGAGTTCCAGAGAATAGCAAGGAGAGATAAGAAAGCCTTCCTCACCAATCAGTGCAAAGAAATAGAGGAAACCAACAGAATGGGAAAGACTAGAGATCTCTTCAAGAAAATTAGAGATACCAAGGGAACGTTTCATGCAAGGATGGGCTCAATAAAGGACAGAAATGGTATGGACCTAACAGAAGCAGAAGATGTTAAGAAGAGATGGCAAGAATACACAGAAGAACTGGACAAAACAGATCTTCACGACCCAGATAATCACAATGGTGTGATCACTCACCTAGAGCCAGACATCCTGGAATGTGAAGTCAAGTGGGCCTTAGAAAACATCACTATGAACAAAGCTAGTGGAGGTGATGGAATTCCAGTTGAGCTATTTCAAATGCTGAAAGATGATGCTGTGAAAGTGCTGCACTCAATATGCCAGCAAATTTGGAAAAGTCAGCAGTGGCCACAGGACTGGAAAAGGTCCGTTTTCATTCCAATCCCAAAGAATGCTCAAACTACCGCACAGTTGTACTCATCTCACACGCTAGTAAGGTAATGCTTAAAATTCTCCAAGCCAGGCTTCAGCAATACGTGAACCGAGAACTTCCAGATGTTCAAGCTGCTTTTAGAAAAGGCAGAGGAACCAGAGATCAAATTGCCAACATCCACTGGATCATCGAAAAAGCAAGAGCGTTCCAGAAGAACATCTATTTCTGTTTTATTGACTATGCCAAAGCCTTCGACTGTGTGGATCACAATTAACTGTGGAAAATTCTGAAGGAGATGGGAATACCAGACCACCTGACCTGCCTTTGAGAAACCTGTATGCAGGTCAGGAAGCAACAGTTAGAACTGGACATGGAACAACAGACTGGTTCCAAATAGGAAAAGGAGTACATCAAGGCTGTATATTGTCACCCCGCTTATTTAACTTATATGCAGAGTACATCATGAGAAATGCTGGGCTGGAAGAAGCACAAGCTGGAATCAAGATTGCCGGGAGAAATATCAATAACCTCAGATATGCTGATGACACCACCCTTATGGCAGAAAGTGAAGAGGAACTAAAAAGCCTCTTGATGAAAGTGAAAGAGGAGAGTGAAAAAGTTGGCTTAAAGCTCAACATTCAGAAAACTAAGATCATGGCATCTGGTCCCATCACTTCATGGGAAATAGATGGGGAAGACAGTGGAAACAGTGTCAGACTTTATTTTCTTGGGCTCCAAAATCACTGCCGATGTTGACTGCAGCCATGAAATTAAAAGACGCTTACTCCTTGGAAGGAAAGTATGACCAACCTAGACAGCATATTAAAAAGCAGAGACATTATTTTGCCAACAAAGGTCCATCTGGTCAAGGCTCTGGTTTTTCCAGTGGTCATGTATGGATGTGAGAGTTGGACTGTGAAGAAAGCTGAGCACTGAAAAATTGATGCTTTTGAACTGTGGTGTTGGAGAAGACTCTTGAGAGTCCCTTGGACTGCAAGGAGATCCAACCAGTCCATCCTGAAGGAGATCAATCCTGGGTGTTCATTGGAAGGACTGATGCTGAAGCTGAAACTCCAATACTTTGGCCACTTCATGTGAAGAGTTGACTCATTGGAAAAGACCCTGATGCTGGGAGGGATTGGGGGCAGGAGGAGAAGGGGACGACAGAGAATGAGATGGTTGGATGGCATCACCGACTCAATGGACGGGAGTTTGTGATGGACAGGGAGGCCTGGCGTGCTGCGATTCATGGGTTCGCAAAGAGTCAGACACGACTGAGCAACTGAACTGAACTGCTCTGTGAGTGAGGTTTATGATGAGATCAGAGTTCCTGGATCACTTGGACTGGCAGTTCAACACAGAGCATCTGACTGAACAGGAAAACATCCATTCAGCTGTTGAAATCTAAATGAGTAGATTTGAGAGGGATTGGGGGAGGGAATTGGTAAAGATGTATGCTCTTCTATTTTATAATTTTGCTGATGTTTTATATTAATTAAAAATTAATTCATAAAAGTTGGTGTCTTTGGCAACTATTTTTAATTAATAGAAGGTAAATGAGATCTTCCTCAGAAGTTGTGAAGTGTGTGTTCCTACCTTTGCTTTTCTTTGAGCACAAGTGCACTGTATACACTGAGCATTGAAGATCTGATGATATGATTGTCCATCACTCACTTTGGGAGTTAGGGAACAGCAATGGTTTGGGTAGTTTGCAGTTACTCCCATTCCCCACCCCCAAGGTACGTGAGCATTCCTGTCACCCAGAATCCAAGGGCTCATGCATCCATCACTTCAAAGGGAGATGAGAGGGCTGCCGGAGGCTCTCCTCACGCCTGCGGTCCAGGGCAACCAGGCTGGGTGGGAAACATCTGAGATTGAACAACTTCATGCCCGGGACATGAAGTCAGTCCCGGGACATTCCCTTCCAGATGCCCCACTCAGCATCAGGCAGAGAGCCGTCCCTGGGTCTTCCCAGCTATACAAGGAGCCATGCCTCAGTCTCTGTTCTCTCAAATGCAGCTGCTAATCCTGAAAGCTTTTTACATTCAGTTCTTGTGCAGCCGGAACCATCACAGCAGCATCTCTTCTGCAGTCAATAAGAGAGCACAGAACATGCTACACTGTTCTCTGTTTGAATGTGGATGGCCAGTTGTCAGGGGCAACCACAATGAGGGTGAGGCTGTAGTGAATCCCTGAGTTCCAGGAAAGGCTTTGAGTGGGATTTCTTTTATCCGTCTGTTAAAATAAAACTATGGCTGAGCCTGCCTGACCCTTTGGTTCTATTGGACTTTCATAGGTAGTGTTTTTCTCCAGGATGTGCTGCTGGAGGACTGTATGTCCTAGGTTTAGGATGGTCGGACGGGCTGGTTCAGTAGCGAGTGCCTCCCATCACTGGCTTTCTGCATCACTCTCCCTGGATGCAGCAGTGGCTTTTGTTACAGCGTCAAAATTCCACCAGACACAAGAGGATGTCAGATCATTCAAAGCCTTCTCAAATTCACCTACATGCAGACCGTCACATTGACCAATAATGC
The DNA here is from genome assembly GCF_019320065.1 of Cervus canadensis. NCBI lineage: Eukaryota > Metazoa > Chordata > Mammalia > Artiodactyla > Cervidae > Cervus > Cervus canadensis. The sequence continues at coordinate 108,150,536 of NC_057388.1, forward strand.
CTATCCATTGATCAAACATGAAGGGTTCCTGCAAGGGGCTGGGGGCATTGAGCTAAGTGCTGGATGCATTGTGGGCAGAGAAGACGCACATATTCTCCACGACAGCACAGATGCACTGAGAAAGACAGAAAGTGCACACGGAGAATTTCCCACCGTGACAGAGACGGGGATACCAGACCACCTGACGTGCCTCCTAAGAAACCTGGATGCAGGTCAAGAGGCAGCAGTTAGAACCAGACATGGAACAACAGACTGGTCCCAAATTGGGAAAGGAATATGTCAAGTCTGTATATTGTCACCCTGCTTATTTAACTTACATGCAGAGTACATCATCCGAAATGCCAGGCTGGATGAAGCACAACCTGGAATCAAGATTGCCATGAGAAATATCAATAACCTCAGATATGCATATGACACCACCCTTATGGCAGAAAGCAAAGAACTAAAGAGCTTCTTGAAGAAAGTGAGAGAAGAGAGTGAAAAAGCTGGCTTAAAACTCAACATTCCAAAAACTCAGATCATGACATCCGGTCCCATCACTTCATGGCAAATAGATGGGGAAACATTGGAAACAATGAGAGACTTTATTTTCTTGTGCTCCAAAATAAATGTGGACAGTGACTGCAGCCATGAAATTAAAAGACGCTTGCTCCTTGGAAGAAAAGCTATGACAAACCTAGACAGCATATTAAAAAGCAGAGACATTACTTTGCTAACAAAGGTCCATATAGTCAAAGCTATGGTTTTAACAGTAGTCATGTAGGGATGTGAGAGTTGGACCATGAAGAAAGCTGGGCACCAAAGAATTGATGCTTTTGAACTGTGGTGTTAGAGAAGACTCTTGAGAGTCCCTTGGACAGCAAGGAGATCAAACCAGTCAATCCTAAAGAAAATCAACCCTGAATATTCATTGGAAGGACTGATGCTGAAGCTGAAGCTCCAATACTTTGGCCACCTGATGTGAAGAACTAACTCATTGGAAAAAACCCTGATGTTGGGAAAGATTGAAGGCAGGAGGAGAAGGGGATGACAGAGGATGAGATAGCTAGATGGCATTACCAACTTGATGGACATGAGTTTGAGCAAGCTCCAGGAGATGGTGAAGGACAGGGAAGCCTGGTGTGCTGCAGTCCATGGGGTCAGAAGGAGTTGGACATGCCTGAGCGACTGAACAATCATTAGGCAAAAATAACATAGAAGTTACAGGTGAGGCTTGGGGGCTTCCCCAGTAGCTCAGATGGTAAAGAATCTGCCTGCATAGCAGGATACCCGAGTTCAATCCCTGAATCAGGAAGATCCCCTGGAGAAGGGAATGGCTACACACTCCAGTATCCTTGCCTGGAGAATCCCATGGACAGAGGAGCCTGGTGGGCTCTAGTCCATGGGGTTGCAAAGAGTCAGAAACGACTGAGCAACTTTCACTTTCATTTTTGGTTAAAGACCTTTTGTTGTGAATAACTGAATCTTTGACCTAACACACGGCATGGCCATCACCTTGTCCATGGTCTCCAAAGTGCCCGCACACACCCCTTTATCTTACTGGTCTCTCCACAAGGCCACAGCAGGAGTGACTTTGCCCCTGTGAGGGAGGAAGTTTAGGTTTGAAGAGTAGAGAGTCCTAGTAGTAATAACACCCTGGACTTACATGCACAGTCTTGAGTGCACCCCTTCCAGACTTGCTTCTGTTTCCTAGATTGACTTGAGACTCATATCCTGTATTTAAACAATTATCTTTTCAAGTGCTCCCTCCTTTCAGTCTTGTATTTTGGCTTGTTGAAACTCAGAGTGCAGTATCCGCTTTCTATTTAACCCTCAAATCCATTCCAAAGTCCTTGGATTTAGTCTTCTGGCGAAAACATTTCTGAGTATGTGTGGGTCCCTTTTCCTACTTGGGGAGTATCCTTGGGAAGGGTCGTGATGGAGTGCGCCTTTGGTGCCTCAGGGTCTCAGAGGACCTCGTGGCAATACCTTACTTCTGAGCTACAAGTACCTTTGTTCTGTACTGCAGCCTAATTATCACCAGTTATGCAGAATTTATGTTTTAAAAATCAAATTAAAAGTGTTTAAGGCAATCTTAGTTCCAAAGGGATTAACCAGATGAGAATGTGTCCTTTTCAGTTCTGTCATTCATTTCTCCCTTGCTAGTCTGTGCTCTTTTCTAAATTTCTCTTTGGAATAGTAGACTCAAAGTTACCTTTTTTATTTTCAGATATTAAGTAGATGTCTGCGATAGGTCACACTCAGCAATGTCTTTTTTTTGCAGCTATAACTCTTGTATTCTGATGAAAAGGACTCTGATAATCTTTAGTATCACAATTATGGTTGTAGGAGCTTAAAAACTCACCAGGATCATATTTGCATTAAAATGTTCCTGACATTTGACTTTTATGGACTTTCACTGTTGAGAAGATAGACAGTGGTTTGTGACGGAAAACATTAGGATACTTTAGGTGGTATAAAAATGAAAAGCCTTGGGTATTTGGAAGTCTTATTGAAGGTAGACTTTTAAGGCCAAACAGGTTATCAGAATATAAATCTCTTTAATCTTGTGGGTGGGAACAAAATGTAGAGATGATTGTTGCAGAATGGAAATTTCATAACTATCTGATTTATATCTAATGTCTATAACTGCATTGCTAGCTCTCAGCTTATCTTTTTTAAAAAATGTTCAATTGGGCCCTATAGGCTTTATTGAGAGGGAGAGAAATCTAGCAAATTGGCATCCAGCTCGTAAATTAGATTCTGCTATAAGAGAATGTAAGAGCGTCCAAGTCAGAAACCATCAAGCGTTCTGAAATTACACCACAGTCAAAATAAGATGAGATGGGTTTATGTGGGAAAAGTATATGTTAAAATTACATATTAGAGAATCCTTCCACCGAACAGTTGCTCCTGCTAGTTGTCTAGGTGTGTAATAAAGTTTCCATGGATTGTTTTAATAGACCTTGCTTTTTAAAAGCAGCTTTAGGTTCCAGCAACATTGAGAAGAAGGTAGAGCTATCCAGGGGATAGGCTCTGCATGCCCAGAAATGCATGGTGTCCCCGTCATGAACACCCCTCCCCAGATGGCACCTTTGTGACCGTTTGTGAACCTGTGTTGATACGTCATTGTCACGCGAAGTCCGTAGTGTGCGTTAAGGTTCACCCTCAGTGTTGCACAATCTGGCGTTGGACAAATTTATAATTGCCTGCATCTGCCTTTACTGTGCCATATGGGGTAGGTTCACTGCCCTGAAAGTCCTCTGTGTCCCATCTATTGATTCTCCCTTCCCCTGTAACGCCTGGAAAGCACTGATTTTTGTTGTTGTTGTTTTTAGTGTTTCCATGTGTGCATGCTAAGTCACTTCAATCATGTCTGACTCTTTGCAAAAGCCTGTGTACTGCAGCCCACCAGGCTCACTTGTCCATGAGATTCTCCAGACAATAATATTGGAGTGGGTTGCCATTTCCTCCTCCAGGGGATCTTCCCACCCAAGGAGTAAACCCACGTCTCATGTCTCCTGCGTTGGTTCTTTACCACTAGTGCCACCTGGAAGATACCATCTCCATAGTTTTGTCTTTTCCAGAATGGCATATAGTTGGATCATGCAGTATGTACCCTTTTCAGAGTGGCATCTTTTCACTTAGCAGTATACACTTCAGGTTCCTTCATGGAGGAACTGTCATTGTTTGATAGTTTATTTCTTTTTTTGTTGTTGTTGTTCAGTTGCTAAGTTGTGTCCTACTCTTTTGAGACCACCCCCCCCACCGTGGACAGTAGCCCACCAGGCACCTCTGTCTGTGGGTTTCTACAGGCAGCAATATTGGACTGGGTTGCCATTTCCTTCTCTGGGGGATCTTCCTGGACCAGGGATCAAACCTGTTCTCCTGCATTGGCTGACAGATTCTTTACCACTGTGCCACCAGGGAAGCCTTATTTTTTTTTTCAGCACTAAATAATATCCCACTGTCTGGCTGTACCTCAGTTTCTTGATCCATTTACCTACTGAAAAACATCTTGATTGCTTCCAAGTGTTGATGGTTGTGAATACAGCTGCTGTGGACATTTACGTGAAGGTTTTGGGCGGGACATAAATTCTCAGTTCCTTCGGTACTTTACCAGGGAGCATGATCACTGGATCATCTGATGAGTGTGTGGTTTTGTAGGAAACCACCAAGCCGTCTCCCCGAGGACCTGCACCGTGGTGCGTCCCCACCAGCAGTGGATGAGAGTTCCCGTTGCTCCACATGCTCGCCAGCATTTGGTGTTGTCCGTGTCCCAGATTTTCTGCTTGGTCCTTCTAATTGGCATGAAGTGGTAACTCAGTGTTTTAACCCTCTCTTTTTAAAATTCTGGGACAAATGTTTTAGAAACATTATATATTTGCATACAATATTCTAATGTTTAATGAATTTTCAAACTGAACAGACTACATAGCCCACACCCAAATCCAAAAATACCAGAATGCAGCCAGTATCTACCCCATGCCCTTTCTCATCATTCATCTCCCTAAAGGTAACCTAATTTCTAACATCATAAGATAATTTTGCATGATGTTATATATTTTACATTTACATGATCCATGTAATCATGTAACGTGCATTTTTTATGCCTGGTTCTTTTGTTCAGTGTGTTCATGTGTTTTGATGTTATATTTTAAGTCCTGTTTGTGCCCAGTTTTCAACTGATGATGGATTATCTCATCATGAGGTCTCGTATCATCCCTATGGAAATTGCACAACACAAGTAATTTAATAACTTTTGTCCATTTCATAACAAGTGATATATGCCTTACTATTTCCTATTGGGTTTTTTTTTTTTTTTGTAGAAATATTGTTTCCTGCCCATTTTTTCTAGACATTTTCTCTCTGTTCTCCTTCCTACATTAAACTCATCCCCCATGTCCCAGTCTTGTCATCATCCATCTATTATCAATGACTATGACCAGGTGTCCTGTCATGGGACATATAGGGTACTTTATAGGTCTCTGGTGTTGTTCATGTGCACTTGGGCATCTGTGGTTGTGTCTGTAGATTCTTTGCACACCCATCTGCCAGCTGATGAACTGAGTAAATAGTGTCTCTATTTTTGCTCCTCTTCTTGCGGCTGATTCTGATTACAGTTAATGTGTCAGTGCTAATGAAGACTAAGTGCTATAAATGGGTGGTACAGATAGTATCTGTTATGACAATCCAGAATATGGGAGAGATTGTTGAGGACAGGAAGCATTTGTGGAAGATATTTTGGAGGATGAAGAATTTGAAAGATACACCTTGTGTTAAAGGGAGGAAATCCAAGAAAGAAGGTCACCATGAACCATAATGAGCCTGGCGTGCTTGCTGGACAGGAGATGCCTGGCCTGGAAGCACTGGCAGGATGTGACGAGTGTTAGGAGGGTCTGGGATGCTAGGCACTGAGTTCCAGATTGTACTCTCATCGCTCCTACGATATGGAACAACCTATATGTCCTAACTACTTTTATTGTGATAAACCCACAGATGATCTTATCATTTCCCCTGATGCTGGGAAAGATTGAGGGCAGGAGATGGGGGCAACAGAGGATGAGATGGTTGGATGGCATCACTGACTCTTTGGACATGAGTTTGAGCACACTCAGGGAGATAGTGATGAACAGGGAAGCCTGGTGTGCTGCAGTCCACGGGGTCACAAGAGGCTGACATGACTTAGCAATTGAACAACAGTTGATCTTGCCATTGGAAGGGGGAGAGGCTCATAAAAATGTGGATACATTTCAGGAAGCATGTGGATCTAGTCAGTCTGTTAACCATCTTAGAATCATCTTGAGCATTTATCCAAGCTCAGATGTTACTAGGTATCCATTAGAGTACTTTTATCCATACGGAACAAAATACCTAACTAAAATACTGTGATTCAAATGGTAGGTGTTTATCATGTTTTCCCAGTCCCAGGATGATTCTGTGGCTCAAAGATCATGTTTCTCTGCTGCTATCATCTTCATGTTGGCAAAGTAGCTGCAATGACACCATACGTCTCATCTCACACCCTCACAGAAAGGATGGGAAAATTAGAACCTGCCTAATGTATTTCTGTCTTTTTTCCAAAACCAGCCAGGAGGCAGCTTGTTCATATAATGATATTACATGACCACCCTTAACTGTAAGGGTTGAGAGAACATGTATTTCATGGAAATTCACCTCTGCTGAGTTGACAGAGGGCTGTGGCTCTTGGGGAGGCAGCGTAGTGCCTGCCACAATAAGTAATGAGACTCCTCGATTTATGAAATACTTGAGGAATGAGGTCTGCATTCCTTGAACTTGAACGGTGAATTTGCACCATTCTTTAAATTGAAACAGATCTGAAAAGAGGGAGTTCTGACAGATTCTCATGAAAGAAAGAATTAATTTATACTGCTACTAACCTTACAGTTAGTTGCAAGCTTCCAAAGTCTTGAGAAGTGGGTCCCTAGGAGAATCTTAACAGTCTCTCTTCTGACTTTTCATCATTAGTTCTAGAAGGATTGTTAGGTGAATCTTGCTTATTTATTGAATCCTTACACTAAAGAGCCATTTATCGCAAGGATGACAGTAGATGCTTATTATTCATACTTGCATGAAGATTCTAAGTTAAGGCAAGTGTGCCTACATATTTATCCATAATGGGGCACTTTTCAAAGTGTTGCTACATTATGCATCCTACTTTAAAGGCACAGTTGCATGTAAGCCGTGAAAAGGAGTAAGTCTTATTCTGGCCCTCTGGTTTTCTCTGGAGTCTACTGCTTGGCTTAGAGGAGAGCCTGTTGGTAAATTTCACGTGGATTTTGGTAGCCTTTGAGACCATATGTTACAAGGGGCTCTCTGATCCAGGAGGTGCTATTTTAAGGAAGACTCTGACTGGTCAGGACCCAAAAGTAGCAATTCAGGAGTCTAAGCTGAGTTTCCTCATATAGGTCAGAGCACAGAAATCAGTGAAATAATAAAATCAGAGAACTAGAGAGAGGTTGTCCATAAGGAACGAGGCAGCTCGGGGGACTGAAGAGAATGAAGTTAAATCACCTGCCTTCTCTTTGAGACATAACTCTTACCTTAAACCCTGGTTCAGCAACATTGATCGCTTAAGGAGGAATAATAGATATATGCAGTTTCTCAGGTTGATGTTTCATATTCCCCAAATCCCTGATTATCTGTGCTTTTAGGTGAGGCAATAAAATCACAGAAAATAGGTTAAGTGATAATTTATAGAACCTCAGATCTAATCAGTCTTTTTTTCCCCATCGCTTTCCTTTATCTAGATTATTTTTTTTTTCAATATCTTTTTAAAAGTTCAGGAAATGTATGACTTGCATTTTCAGAGGCTGCCTTATCAAGTGGTGGGTTAGTTGGAAGTGGGAGCAAAGGTTGAGAGGGATGAGTCAGGAAAAAGGCAGGCCCCAGGAGATGCCCACATCCTAACGCCTAGAACCGTCATCCTACGGAGTCCTTCCTTGCAGATGCGGTCATGTTGAGTAGCTTGAGATGCGGGGTTTTCTTGGGCTATCCAGTGTGTCATAAATGAGATCATTTGTGTCTTTGTGAGTGGAGGCAGAGGGAGGTGTGACAGAGAGACAGGAGAGAAGGCCATGTGACCACGAGTCAGAGGATGGAGTGATTCGGCCCCAAGTCATGGAGCTCCCACAGCACTAGAAGCTGGAAGAGGCAAAGAAAAGATTGCAGGGGGGAGGTTCAAGAAGGAGGGGACACATGCACACACAGACACACACGTACATGCTTATGGCCCATTCACGTTGTATGGCAGAAACCAACGTAACTGTAAAGCAATTCTCCAATTAAAACATTGTTAAAATAGAAAAGATTGTCCCCTCGAGCTCCCAAGGAGCCCACCTTGATTTTGGCCCATTGAAGCTGATTTTAGATTTTTGGGCTCCTAAAACCATGGGAGAATAAATTTCTGTTTTAAATGATCAGATCTGTGACAACGTGTTAAAACAGTCCAGAGAAACTGATAACAAAGGGAAATATTACTAAATGCCTTCATTTTACGGTAGCCACATCTTGGAGCCAGGCATATAAGTGGACCCCCGGAGCCAGCAGAACTAGAGATGCACTGGACACTTTGGGAACTGTGGCCCCAGGGACGGCCTTGCCTTGTGGCCCACCTCTGCTCCCCTGGCCACGCCCACTGAGCGCCCGTACGGGGTCCTCTCCCCTCCCTGGGGGACTCCTCTCAGCTCCAAAATGTGAATCTTTATCATCTAGGCCACAAGGAGAGGAACTGAAATCCATTCACATTAAGCTGTACACTTGTGTTTTTTAAAAACTGGAGAAAAAAAAGACACTGTCTCTCTCCCACACATATTTCTTTTTATTATTTTTGTTGTTCAGTCGGTCAGTCATGTCCTACTCTTTGTGACCCCATGGACTGCAGCATGCCAGACTTTCCTGTCCTTCACTGTCTCCCGGAGTTTGCTCAAACTCATGTCCATTGAGTCAGTGATGCATCCAACCATCTCATCCTCTGTTGCCCCCTTCTCCTCCTGCCCTCAATCTTTCCCAGCATCGGGGTTTTTTCCAGTGAGTTGGCTCTTCACATCAGGTGGCCAAAGTATTGGAGCTTCAGCTTCAGCATCAGTCCTTCCAATGAATATTCAGGACGGATTTCCCTTAAGATTGACTGGTTTGATCTCCTTGCAGTCCAAGGGACTCTCAAGAGTCTTCTCTAGCTCCACAGTGCTCAGCCTTCTTTATAGTCCAACTCTCACATCCATACGTGGCTACTGGAAAAACCATACTTTTGACTGTGCACACATTTGCTGACAAAGTGATGTCTGTGCTTTTTGATATGCTGTCTAGGTTTGTCGTAGCTTTTCTTCCAAGGAGCAAGCGTCTTTGAACTTCATGGCTGCAGTCACCATCTGCAGTGATTTTGGAACCCAAGAAAAATGTGCATGAAACACATACAGACTCTACTTAACAATTCATATAAACTTAAGAGCAAGAGCCAAATTAAAATAAATACAGGTCAGTCAACAAAGTCAATAAAATTCAAATTAAGAAACAGTCATTTTGTGTGGCAGAAGATGAGGTTCCTGAAACTAAATCGCCCCTTAAATGTGTTTAGGGTATTTGTTGTTGTGACACCGATGTTTTGGGTTGGACATTTCATTGGACATGCCTGCTCTTGCCTCACTGGGTAAAGCGTTGCCCTGCCTACCGTTTGTCTGTGGGAGCCACACTCTTTGTTCACAGAGACCCCTGTGCTTCCGAGAAACCAAATTAGCTGACTTGGCGTTGGTGCATCATGAAGATGCACGCTCACTCAGGCAATTAATATGGGTATGAGTGTATTTTTATGATCAGAATATAACTTTATTAATATTTATTGCCCAAATAATATGAATAAACAGAAAAACAAACAATGAAAAGGTATTAACAATTACAATTAAAATAAAAATAATAATACTTTTCTCATACTATCTGTGCTACAACCAGTCCCTAGGGATCATTTACTTTGGACCATTTCTGATTTTAATTCTTCTGGAATTTATTTCTGTCATTTTAATGTTACGCTCATATATCAATATGATTATTGATATATCAGACTGCCTGATATCCAGACTGTCTGTTATACAGACTGCCTCCTATCCAAGTGGAACATTTAACTCACATTTCCTCCCGCTTCCTTTTCTTCACTCTGGGTTGTAGAAACCATCAGGTTATTTTTAGTTCCTCTAGACAGGGGTGCCCAACCTCCAGGCCATGGACCAGTACCTCCTGTCACACCAGCAGCAGCATTAGATTAGGAATAAAGTGCACAATGAATGTGCTGGGCGTGACGCATCCCTAAACCACCCTCCCCCACCCTGCCCTCCCCGATTTGTGGAAATAAATTGCCTTCCATGAAACCCATCCCTGAGGCCAAAAAGGTTGGGGACCGCTGCTCCAGAGATCTCTTTCATAAGTTCCTATGAAATGTCTTTACAAATACATTTCTTGTTCTGCTGACCTTAGCTGGAGTCTCCAGGCTTCTCACCAGACAAGAGAGAGACGTCAGGGCCTGCGCAGTCTCTGCTCCATCCTGACACGGCCCCTCCAGCTCTTCCTCTCAGCTCTCCTTGGTGACATGCGCAGTGTCCCACTTAGTAAAATCTGCCGCCAAACGGTTGATTTTAAAATGGAAAATTCTAACACAACACTGTAAATCACCTGTCCTTACAAAAAAGAACACAGACCTTTAAAACAAAAGCAAAAGCATTTTGCGTCTGTATTGAAAACAATGAATTCATCTAAGTATCAAGAATGGGTTGCAGCTTTACCATTTACTACAAAGTCTATGGATAATCACCTAAAAATATATCAAAAATAAAAGAGAGAAGTTATTCCAAATAAATAAATAGGTAAATAAATTTCTAAAATGGAAAATTTATTTAAAACATTGACAGTGTTTTGCTTAGACATGCATTTCTCTTTAAAACCTGACAATGCAGACAAAGCCATAGAGAGAGAAATTGTAGTACTTTGTGACTAAACAGCTTGTCTAGAGGCATTCAGGTCAAATAGACTCTTCAATAGCTGCAGCTATTTTATTCTTATTTGGACCTTGACTTTAGTAAACAGACCCATTTTCTTAGCAATCCTAATGGATTGTATCTATTTGAAGTTAAAAAGTAAAACTATCTTCATTGCCGACAAATGAAAAAGTTGTATAGATAATGCTAATACATTTAGGGGTAGTTTTAGAAAAAACATGGAATACAAGGTCTATATTCAAATATTAATTGTATTTCTTAGGCACTAGCAGCAAAACTTTGGAAATTGAAATTTCGAAAATTCTAGTTGTATTCTTTGCCTGGGGTGACCTAATATAGCCACGGGGTGGGTTCAAATAACAGAAACATATTTTCTCACGGTTCTCTAGTCTAAGTCCTCGGTTAAGGGCCAGCAGGGTGGTTTCTAGTGTGACCTCTCTTCCTGGCTGGCAGACAGCACCTTGTCACATTGCTTTTTCTCTGCTTGAATGCTCAGGGAGAGAGAGAGAGAGCCCTGTCTCCAGTCCTGCCTCCTCACAAGGATATCAGTGCTGCTGGACCAGAGCCCCACGTTTATGATCTCATTTCACTGCCTCCTTCAAGGCTCTGTCGCCAAATATGGTCACATTGTGGATTAAGGCTTCCACATATGAATTGGAGAGAGAGGAGTTGGTTCAGTCCATAACACCAGTACATCTGGACATCTGATGTGAAGAACTGACTCATTGGAAAGACCCTGATGCTGGGAAAGATTGAGGGCAGGAGGAGAAGGGGACAACAGAGGATGAGATGGTTGGATGGCATCACCGACTCGATGGACATGAGTTTGAGTAAACTCCGGGAGTTGGTGGACAGGGAGACCTGGCATGCTGCAGGCCATGGGGTCACAAAGAGTCGGATATGACTGATCAACATGGACATCTTTGCTGTGTGTTATTTTGTCTACACAATCTGACCTCTGGCCTCCAAAGATTTACATCCATCCCACATACAAAGTATATCCACTCTGTTCTGAGACCCCAGAAGTCTCAAACTATTACAGAATCAATTCAAAGTCCAAAATTTCATCAGCTCAGCAGTCCCAAATGCCATCATCTAAATCATTTCAATGAGTTATAGGTAAGACTCTGGGTATACTCTATCCCAGGGCACAATTCATCACTATTGTGAACCCCTGTGAAACTAAAGAAATAAGTGGTGTCTTCTCCTGAAAGTAATGGTGAGACAGGCATAGGATAACAGTTATAAGTATTTCTGTTCAAAAAAAGGAGAAATTTGAAGGAAAAAAGGGGGTCACCAGTTCCAAATTACTTCTACATTCACTTGGGCATACTCCTGTATGTTTAAAGTACTGGGAATAATGGTCTACAGATTTTAACTTTGTCCTCTGGGGGTCATTTTTGTTCTTCATGAAAGGTAGCATGAGTTTGTAGCTGAGCAGTTTTATCAGCATATTTCTTGTCTGAGGAGGCTGGCGGTGTGCCAGCCTTCTTTGATTTCATAGTTTCTCTGTCCTTTTCAGTCCAAGCTGGCAGAGCTTCTGCAGATATAAAATTCGTAAGAACCTGTGGGTTTCCTATGTATGTCATGGGGATTCATTCCATTAGACCAGAGACCCCTCCATAGGGGTTAGCTAGATACTCCCATCTCTGTGTTTGGCTTCTGCTGAGATGGTTGAGAAGATTATGAGTTACACAGTTAGGCTCTTCAATGAGATTTTTACATGACTGAATACCCTGAGATTTTGATCTTGCAGTCATATTGGCAAAAGTATGTTAAGCCACATCTAGTGAAGTGAATTTCTCAACTTGCACATTTTTTACAGTCTAGATAAGGGAAGATAATTCTCCAAAGAAAGTACAGAAATAGTCAATAAGCACATGAAAAGATGCTCAACACTATTAGATTTGAAACATTATTCACCCATTAAAAGGAATGAAGTGCTGGTACATATTATTATGTATTATCACATGGATGAAACTTGAAAATGAAATATACCAATAAAAAAGACCAAGTTATTGTATGATTCCATATGAATTACTCGTACTAACCAAATGTATAGATACAGAAAACAAATATTTCATTGCTTAGGATTGGGAAGATATGGGTGGAAATGGGGAGTGACTGCCAGTGGTTATGGAATTTTAGAGAAGAATAATGAAAATGTTCTAAACTTAGATCATAGTGTTGTTGCTGTTCTTCTGGTGTTTCAGTTCAGTTCAGTTCAGTTCAGTCGCTCAGTCGTGTCCGACTCTTTGCGAACCCATGAATCGCAGCACGCCAGGCCTCCCTGTCCATCACAAACGCCCGGAGTTTGCTCAGACTCATGCCCATCGAGTCGGTGATGCCATCCAGCCATCTCATCCTCTGTCATCCCCTTCTACTGTCCCCAATCCCTCCCAGCATCAGGGTCTTTTCAAATGAGTCAACTCTTCGCATGAGGTGGCCAAAGTATTGGAGTTTCAGCTTCAGCATCAGTCCTTCCAATGAACACCCAGGACTGATCTCCTTCAGGATGGACTGGTTGGATCTCCTTGCAGTTCAAGGGACTCTCAAAGTCTTCTCCAACACCGCAGTTCAAAAGCATCGATTTTTCGGCACTCAGCTTTCTTCACAGTCCAACTCTCACATCCATACATGACCACTGGAAAAACCAGAGCCTTGACCAGACGGACCTTTGTTGGCAAAGTAATGTCTCTGCTTTTTAATATGCTCTCTAGGTTGGTCATAACTTTCCTTCCAAGGAGTAAGCGTCTTTTAATTTCATGGCTGCAGTCACAATCTGCAGTGATTTTGGAGCCCCCAAAAATAAAGCCTGACACTGTTTCCACTGTCTCCCCATCTATTTCCCATGAGGTGATGGGACCAGATGCCATGATCTTAGTTTTCTGAATGTGAAGCTTTAAGCCAACTTTTTCACTCTCGTCTTTCACTTTCATCAAGAGGCTTTTTAGTTCCTCTTCACTTTCTGCCATAAGGGTGGTGTCATCTGCATATCTGAGGTTATTGATATTTCTCCTGGCAATCTTGATTCCAGCTTGTGCTTCTTCCAGCCCAGTGTTTCTCATGATGTACTCTGCATATAAGTTAAATAAGCAAGGTGACAATATACAGCCTTGATGTACTCCTTTTCCTATTTGGAACCAGTCTGTTGTTCCATGTCCAGTTCTAACTGTTGCTTCCTGACCTGCATACAGGTTTCTCAAAGGCAGGTCAGGTGGTCTGGTATTCCCATCTCCTTCAGAATTTTCCACAGTTAATTGTGATCCACACAGTCGAAGGCTTTGGCATAGTCAATAAAGCAGAAATAGATGTTTTTCTGGATGATCCAGCGGATATTGGCAATTTGATCTCTGGTTCCTCTGCCTTTTCTAAAAGCAGCTTGAACATCTGGAAGTTCTCGGTTCACGTATTGCTGAAGCCTGGCTTGGAGAATTTTAAGCATTACCTTACTAGCGTGTGAGATGAGTGCAATTGTGCGGTAGTTTGAGCATTCTTTGGGATTGCCTTTCTTTGGGATTGGAATGAAAACGGACCTTTTCCAGTCCTGTGGCCACTGCTGACTTTTCCAAATTTGCTGGCATATTGAGTGCAGCACTTCCACAGCATCATCTTTCAGGATTTGAAATAGCTCAACTGGAATTCCATCACCTCCACTAGCTTTGTTTGTAGTGATGCTTTCTAAGGCACACTTGACTTCACATTCCAGGATGTCTGGCTCTAGGTGAGTGATCACACCATTGTGATTATCTGGGTCGTGAAGATCTGTTTTGTCCAGTTCTTCTGTGTATTCTTGCCACCTCTTCTTAATATCTTCTGCTTCTGTTAGGTCCATACCATTTCTGTCCTTTATTGAGCCCATCCTTGCATGAAATGTTCCCCTGGCATCTCTAATTTTCTTGAAGAGATCTCTAGTCTTTCCCATTCTGTTGTTTTCCTCTATTTCTTTGCACTAATCGGTGAGGAAGGCTTTCTTATCTCTCCTTGCCATTCTCTGGAACTCTGCATTCAAATGGGAATATCTTTCCTTTTTTCCGTTGCTTTTCGCTTCTCTTCGTTTCACAGCTATTTGTAAGGCCTCCTCATACAACCATTTTGCCTTTTTGCATTTCTTTTCCATGGGAATGGTCTTGATCCCTGTCTCCTGTACAATGTAACGAACCTCCGTCCATAGTTCATCAGGCACTCTGTCTATCAGATCTAGTCCCTTAAATCTATTTCTCACTTCCAGTTGCTTAGTCATGTCCTATTCTTTGCGACCCGGGAACAACAGCACACTAGGCTTCCCTCTCCTTATCTCTTGGAGGTTCTTCAAACTCATGTCCTCTGAGTTGGTGATGCCATCCAACCATCTCATCCTCTATGGCCGCATTCTCCTCCTGCCCTCAATTTTCACAGCATCAGCGTCTTTTCCAAGGAGTTTGTTCTTCGCATCAGGTGGTCAAAGTATTGGAGCTTTAGCTTCAACATCAGTCCTTCCAATGAATATTCAAGGTTGATTTCCCTTAGGATTGACTGGTTGGATCTTACATTCCAAGGGACTCTCAAGAGTCTTCCCCAGCACAATTCAAAAGCCTCAGTTCTTCAGCACTCAGCCTTCTTTATGATCCACCTCTACTGGAAAAACCACAGCTTTGACTATGTGCACCTTTGTCGACAAAGTGATGTCTCTGCTTTTGACTATGCTGTCTAGGTTTGTCATAGCTTTTCTTCCAAGGGGCAAGCGTCTTTTAATTTAATGGCGGCAGTCACTATTCTCAGTGATTTTGGAGTCCAAGAAAATAAAATTTATCACTGCTTTCACTTTACCCCTTCTGTTTGCCAAGAAGTGATGGGACTGGATGCCATGACCTTAGTTTTTTGAATGATGAGTTTCAAGCCAGCTTTTTTCAATCTCCTCTTGCACCCTCATCAAGAGGCTCTTTAGTTCCTCTTCACCTTCTGCCGTTAGAATGGTATCATCTGCATATCTGAGGTTGCTGATATGTTACCTGGTTTAAATGTCATTGTTCCTAAGCCGTTGATAGTGAAGCAGAACTAAATTTATTCTTTCATTATGATAAGAAGCTACTGAAGAAATATGAGTAGTGTGTACACCAGGCATCATTATTTCTTGTACTTTTTTTATTAAAAGAGAAAAGGAATCTAGTTGGAATTATTGGACCCAACCTCTAACCGTATCTGCACAGAGCACTCATTTAGTCCTGACATGTGGCTGCGGTGAAGGGACATGTTCCCTGTGTGTTCACTGGGCTGTTTCCTTTTCTGCTCAGCTGTGTCAGGATGGTTGTTAATGGAAAAGGCTGCAGCGACTTGCTTCTCAGCAAACTCTGTGTCACTGGAACTTGTGAATTAACAGTGCAGCCACTGGAAAATAAAAAATTAATTTCCACATGTTCTTCTGTAGGTGTTTGTATGGAAACACACACAGATTATCAACTTCTATAGAAATAACACACAAGTTTCCCAGTGACTGATTCTGAGCGTAAGAGTGGTTTCACTCTGAGTCTCAGGTTGGGGTCTGTCTCTCTGTGGATTTATATCTGACCTGCCCCCCACCATCCTTTTCCCCTTCGAGTTTTAAAAGCACTTAGTACTTGACATCAGCCACACTGTTCATAGCAGAGTGACTACTTGCTATGTGCCAGGCATTGTAGGATGCTTTCATTGTTGATCTGATTTGATGGCTAAGTTTTTTCCAATTAAGGAAATGCATGCCTTAAAATGTTTTTCCCGATCTTTTCTTTATTACAGAAAACATTTTTACCTGGAGAGCAGTGTTCTATCAGGATCATCATAAATGCTACCTGCGTTTTCTGATTTTATTAGCTTCCTGGCTCTGGAATATGTTATGAACAAGCCAGATTCTGTGAATAATGTCAATATTTAAATTCTCCTACATATAGGGTTATCGTTACCATCTTTTAAAATTCCATATATATGCATTAGTATACTGTATTGGTGTTTATCTTTCTGGCTTACTTCACTCTGTATAATGGGCTCCAGTTTCATCCATCTCATTAAAACTGGTTCAAATGAATTCTTTTTAACGGCTGAGTAATATTCCATGGTGTATATGTACCACAGCTTCCTTATCCATTCGTCTGCTGATGGGCATCTAGGTTGCTTCCATGTCCTGACTATTATAAACAGTGCTGCAATGAACATTGGGGTGCACGTGTCTCTTTCAGATCTGGTTTCCTTGGTGTGTATGCACAGAAGTGGGATTGCTGGGTCATATGGCAGTTCTATTTCCAGTTTTTTAAGGAATCTCCACACTGTTCTCCGTAGCGGCTGTACTAGTTTTCATTCCCACCAGCAGTGTAAGAGGGTTCCCTTTTCTCCACACCCTCTCCAGCATTTATTGCTTGTAGACTTTTGGATAGCGGCCATCCTGACTGGGGTGTAATGGTACCTCATTGTGGTTTTGATTTGTATTTCTCTGATAATGAGTGATGTTGAGCATCTTTTCATGTGTTTGTTAGCCATCTGTATGTCTTCTTTGGAGAAATGTCTGTTTAGTTCTTTGGCCCGTTTTTTGATTGGGTCATTTATTTTTCTGGAATTGAGCTGCAGGAGTTGCTTGTATATTTTTGAGATTAGTCGTTTGTCTGTTTCTTCGTTTGCTATTATTTTCTCCCATTCTGAAGTACAGACTTTTGGACTCTGTGGGAGAAGGTGAGGGTAGGATGATCTGAGAGAATAGCATTGAAACATGTATATTATCAAGTGTGAAACAGATCGCCAGCTCAGGCTGGATGCATGAGACAAGTGCTCAGGGCTGGTGCACTGGGAAGACCCAAAGGGATGGGATGGGGAGGGAGGTGGGAGGGGGGTTCAGGATGGGGAACACATGTAAATCCATGGCTGATTCATGTCAATGTATGGCAAAAACCACTGCAATATTGTAAAGTAATTAGCCTCCAACTAATAAAAATAAATGAAAAAATAAATAAATAAATTCTCCTGCAAATGTGGTTAATGTTGGCTTTACTGTCCTCCTGCACTTCTTTAGAGAAGCCGCTTAACCTCTCAGGAGCTCAGGTCTACCTTCCATAAAATGGCTTTCCTTCCTCCTCCTTGCAGGATTGAGAGGTAATAACTGTCAGAGTCCTCCAAACACCGCAAAACATTTTAAAGTTGTCACTTTACATCCCAAGGACCCAAAAAGACCATCTAAGCAGTACACCAACTTAACATGCATGAGACCTTGACTCCAAAGACATAGAAATCTATTAGGCACAACAGAAAATGACTGAAAGGTTTTTTTCCAAAATTATCAATTTGATAAAAGAGCTTGTAACCTAAGAGCAGATGATCTTGATTAAGCTAATTAGGCATATTAGGAATTAAAATTAATTGTTTAGAAATTTAAAACAGCAAAATGAAAGAGCTTGACACACTAAAGAAAAAAAATAGACAAAAATTGAGCTGAAGAAATAATGCAAATCCTCCCAGAGACATAAAAATGCAGAAGACCTAAAGGTTCCTGGTGAGGTCCAGTGGGGTCTGGAATGATGGAGAAGCAGTAGTGAATTAGACAGTTACTGATAACATTCCTGATACAGAGAAAGGCAGTTCTTAGACTGTAAATGGTACTAACTGGCGAGCAGGATATTTAAAGAAAAGCCACAACTGGACATTTTTCTAATGGAATTTCAGAATATCAAACATGAGAGAATATGCCTTCATCGCTGGGCATTTTCAGCTCACACTTTCTACTGCACCAATACCAACCCACTCACAGTTTCCTGAAAATACTGCAGTCATCAATGCCTTCATGGCCTTGCAGTCCTCCTAGCTTGAATGTTCTTCCGTCATTTTATCTTGGCTAGCAGGCTCTTTTCTCACAGAGTTCTTTCTGGAACTCCTCCTACTTTTTGTTCCGCAGCCTCCTGCACATCGGGTCCTGTCACTCCTGCAGTGTGGTCATTGTTTCAGCTCTGGCTCCGTTTCTCTGTGAGATTCTGAGAGTCCGAATCGCTTCCAAGGTCTTTCATCTGTGATTCTTTGGGGGCTCAGCCTGACTCTTGAACATGGCGGTCCCTTGTGCTGGTCCCCGCCTCAGAGCACTTTGGAATTCATCAGTCTGTGCGTCAGTAGCTTGGTTAGATAGCACGTGACCACGTGAACGAGCTGTCAAGCTCCAGAGGGGCCAGCAGAGAGTGTCTTGAGGAGGCAGAGCTGACTGTTGACAGAAGCACCTGTCCTGGCTTGAACAGAGCACTCTTTATAGTGTATATAGTAATGCTGCCACCACAGGCTCTCCCTATTTAAGTCATATCAGATTTTAAAGTATTTTTTTTTAAAAACCAAGGAAGTAGTAGTTTTTAAAAAATAAAACACGTTTTCGGTGGTCCAGTGGTTAAGACTCCACGCTTCCAACGCAGAGGGCATGAGTTCGATCCCTGGTCAGGGAAGTTCTGCATGCCATGCAGTGTGGCAGAAAGAAACAACCAACTTTTTGTTTTGATGAATAGAACCATCGTTTGTGAAAAGAAAAATTTTCAGAAAGTGAGTGGATCGACTTTTCCTGTTTGACCCAAAGTTTGATTAAATGGCAGTCTGTCGTTCTTATTGGGCTTCCTATGGATTCCAAAATGTGGAGCTGGAACCATCCCTGAAGAGAAGTGTTTACTTAGATAAAATTTAAGTTCTAATATGATGAGTTATTTTCTGACCATGTATTTGAGTGTCTGACGTACTTACTTTTGTCTTGTTTTATTTATCGCATTTTAATTGAAATGTATTTGACACTGTTTAAGTTTAGGGCTTCCCAGGTGGCACTGGTGGTAAGGAACATGCCCGCCAGGGCCAGAGACGTGAAAGAGGCGGGCTCGATCCCCGGGCCGGGAAGGTCCCCGGGAGGAGGGCGTGGCCACCCACTCCAGGGTTCTCGCCTGGAGAATCCCATGGACAGAGGAGCCTGGCGGGCCACAGCCCATGGGCTCGCAGGGTCGGACGTGACTGAGTACAGCATGTTGATTTGATGCAGTTATATGTTGCAGTATGATTGCCTTTGTAGGATTAGCTAACACCCTCTGTAAGGCCACGTGATTATCTTCTTTTTTGGGGTGGGAAAAATTAAGATCTAGTCTCTTACCAAGTTTGATGTTTATGGTACAGTTTTGTTGCCTCTAATCACTAAATGTGCATGAGAGCTCCAGAACTCATTTATCAACGAGTTGCAAATATATTTCTTAATTACTAGTTCACAGTTTAACTTTATTAGATTGATGTCTAGTAATCTTTAAATTTTTCATGTATTGACTGTTTTCCATACTGAAATGCATCATGTTTGAAGCTGTGTATATTTTTCCAAGACTGCTTCAGAGACAGATGATAAAGTCCCAGAGGGAAGAACTAGGCTTGGTTTTAACGTGCTTTGATTAGCATCTGGGAGAGCTCCACATACCATCAGGTCTAACAGGAAGGCCACCTCAAGCCTCATCATCTGTACATTTCAAAAGACTTTTACATGCACTAATCCTATTTGATATGCAAGATACAAGTCAGTGTGCAACGTTCCTGCGAATTTCAGTAATCTTTCATGCCCAGGGAGGCCACAAAAAAGAAACCATAGGAGATGTAACAAAATCTATACATACGCTAGAATCCTAGAAGCTTTGAGGATTTCATTCAGAGATTATCATTTTTTCATTATGTAAGATAAAAATGTTTTTTTTGTTTCCCCAACCTGCCACAGATTTTGAAACAGAAAATTGAAAGAGGCAAAGTTGTTGTTGAGGGCAAGCACTGAGACAGCCCAAGAAGTGAAGGCTGTCTCAACAGCTGGAACTGAAAAGAGAAACAGACCCAACAACCAAACATCCCCGTGTAAAAATGCAGTGATCTGAAACCACCTCACGCAGGGTGCACACAGACCTACATGCCCTGATTAACACTCATGGTAACCCCACGCAGCAGCCCGACACAGAACAGAGGAAATGAGAACCTGACTCTTCAGGAAAAGGGCAGCTAAAGAGGCATCTTTTATTTCAGAGGGCCGGGTCGTAAATAAACATCCTACGTAAATGATGGACGTCGGACAAAGTTAAGATAGAGTGTCTTGTTAGTACAACAGAAGTGAGGGTGCTTTGAGGTCCTGTCCGGGTGGGGTTTTTGGGGGAGAGGTATAGCTGCTTTACAACGTCGTGTTAGTTTCTGCTATTCAGCAGTGTGACTCAGCTGTAAGTATACACACGTCCCCTCCCTCTGGAGCCTGCCTCCCGCCTCCCCCAGCCGACCCCTCTCTGTCCTCAGAGAGAGAGCCTCCCCAAGCCAAGCTCCTTGCTTAATCCAGCAGCTTCCACTCGCTGTCTGTGCACGATGGTGCGTCTGTATCAATCCCGGTCTCCCGGTCATCTCCTCTCCTGCCCCCGCCACGTCCACACGTTCTGCTCCCTGCATTTGTGTCTCTGCTCCTGCCTGGCTTTAATCTGCTTAGACTCACAGGTCAGAAGGTGGACAGCCTATTGTCTTGTCAAAGCAGATGAATGAATTTTTGTGCCTGTAATGAGAGAACCTCTCTGAGGCAGATCTAAATCCCCAGAAGCTTCGGCCTTAGGAAGTAGGATAAAAGCTTCCAGGTTCCTAAAGTCTGCCCGCTGGTGTCATTACCTGAATACCTCCTCTTGGGATGGATGTTCAAGTCTTATCCCGGGTGCTTACTCCCAGGCCTGGTGATCCAAGTGAGGCGGGGAGGTCAGAAGCTAGTAGTTTGCACACAGAATTTGGGGTCTGTCTCTTTTCTGGAGGAGTAATCCCCAACCTGAAGGCAGCCAGGAATGAGTGAGGCATATGGGGAATAAGGACCTAAGGAATGTGCTACTTGTTTTTGGATTTCAGGTACCCAACATGTTGTTTGCTGTTGGCATTTTGAATGCTTAATGAATTATTGGTTACATAATACAGTTGTGATCCCTTTTATTTTTATTTATTTTTTTTTTACTATTTCCACCTTATTGCTCATCAGTCAGTTTTTCAAGTTATTTACCTTCATATCTAAGATGGTCATTTATGTTTTACAGGTAGAGAGGCCATAATGATGCCATTTTACTGTACTGTGATTCCCCTTAACAATAGTTTTTGATAGCTTTGTTGTGATTGTTTAGTCCCTCAGACACGTCCGACTCTTTTATGACCCCGTGGACTGTAGCCCACCCACCAAGCTCCTCTGTCCGTGGAGTTTCCCAGGCAAGAATATCGGAGTGGGTTGCCATTTCCTTCTCCTGGGGATCAAACTGGAATCTCCCGCATTGGCAGGCAGATTTTTTTTTTTACCACTAAGCCACCTGGTAGCTAAGCTATTGATAAAAGCAAAAAGCATGGCTGGCTTTTATTCAGCACTATGTATAGCAATTATGTTTAACCCTGTATACTATTTCTGGGTGGCAATCAGAATGTTTTAGGGTCCTCTCTTTTTTAACCAAGAAATAAAAATTTTTGTCTCTGTGCTCCTTGCTCTTTTCTAGCGGAAGATAACAGTCTGTCTCAAAAGAAGAAGGTGACTGTGGAAGACCTCTTCAGTGAAGATTTCAAAATCCACGACCCCGAGGCTAAGTGGATAAGTGGTGAGTCCTGAGTGCATTTGGGGATTCACTCTCGTACTCTCCGCCACTTTCTGAGAGCCTGGGTTTTGTAATTTGCCTTTCACCTCCCTTCTCTGGCTGTAGAAGTGGTTCCACAGAGCTCTTTGCTGTGATCGTCATCTTACTATCATTCTAAGAAAACGTGTATCTGGTCAAATCAAGCTGCTCCTTCATGAGTAATGGGTGTTCGGGGTCGCCTCCCTGAATCATTACTTCTCAGACCCAGGCGTGAGATGTTGCTAAGCAACAGGACAGGGAGAGACAGCCGAGCCTTCCTCCCTTCTCCACATTGCTTTATTCCCTTTTGTACTCCTCTTGCTTTCACTCCCAGCTGGGTCCAGGCGCCAAAAGGAACTGAAAGGATTCTTCTAGGATGCTGCCTAGTGAAGGAAACAGTAGAGTCCAGTGCCCACATGCGGAGAAGTTAATCTTCCTCTCGAACTTCAGTCTGGATGAAATCTTGTTTTCTTGTTTGGGGGATTTTTTTTAAACCACAAAGCAACATAGAACTGGAGGTGAAAGGCAGTATGTTTATAATACATTCATTGGTTCAAAATAGTCTGTTTCCTTTAGTTGGGTCTGAAATAATTCTAGAGTGCAGTCCTGGGGAAAAAAGATAAGTGACTGCTCCCCATCCTCTGCAGGCTTCTCTGCATCCCTCTTGCAGTCTGGTCCTAGAACCTCTCCGGTTATCTCCACAGATACTGTTTTCATTTCGTTTTAGCCTCCATGGGATGCACTTGAAAACTGATCCTCGGGGCAGAGAATCTTTGTAGTGGAATACTGGAGGTCTCGTTCACAGCCTGGCTTTTATAGTAAATGAGGCCGAGAGAGGTTAAGCGACTTATCTGAGGTCACAGAGCTAGTTAGTGACACCGCTGAAGCTGGAAGCCTGCCTCCTAACTTCCTTCCCATTTTGTGTGCTTTCCATGAATACTTTGTTGAATGACACTGTGTCATATTTTCTTGCTGTCCAGTTCCTCTGAACTGCCATTAATGCTTCACGAACTGTCGAAAATCAACCAGGAATGACTCTTTGCCTTCCGTCTCCCACTGGGCAGTAGCTTCTCCTTTGTCCTTCACTGTGGCTTCCATATTAATTTCTGGTCCTTAGATTTGCTTATTTAAAAATGAAAGGAGTAGCTGAATCTCAGAGGGAATGTATTTTATAAGAGGGAATTGGGGATAAATGAGAGCAGCGTACTGTGAATACCAGTAGGAGACACACACAGAAATCCAAATCATTGATAGAGCCAAGGTCTTTGTTGCTTGAGGAAATAATTTTACCTTTGGTCCTGAGGGGACGCAGCATCTGCTTCCTGTTTGTGTGTACCCATCGCAGAGAGAGGGTTGAGCACTGATCGCATGCTCTGGGCCAGATCTTGGGAATAAAAGATGATGACTGTCTTCTTAAGGAGCACAGCATCTTTCAGGAGACAAAACAGGGAGTGACCGGTGGTAGCCAGACACATAGCGCAGGAAGGATGTGATTTTCTCCTTCTTCCCGAGAAGGAGTTTCAAAGATGGTGCATACACTCGGTCTCAAAGGTACCGGGTTCAGAGGCAGCCAAAGGGGGCCCTGCAAAGACCCCGTGCGTGCTCAAATAATACAGGCAAGCCTTTGGATTAGAGTATCCATGGCCTCCGGCTTGGCCTGCCTCTGCTCCCTATGCAGACAATGTACAAAGTGTAGGCAGAGATCTGGAGGCTCCAGGGCACCCAAGTTTCTACAGGAACCGGTGTTGGTTGCTATTATAAGGTGTTGGTCTTCCATGAACTAACTTATGCTGCAAAGGCATGGAGCTGGTCCTGAGATGTGCTGGCTTTCTGGCCAGAATTTCATTCTGTCCCCAAAGTTGGGAGTTAATAAGAAGTGGCCTTGTGCCCGGCAGAAAATGCCCAGCAGGTTAAATCTACTCGTAAGATGACCTGTGGTTCACAGAAACATGCCTCTGATGTCCAGGAGCTTTTGTAAGAGGAGTCTTTCCTTGTAATTGTAGGCACAGTGTGAAGTTTTGTTGCATGTTAACCAAGTGGTCAGGTCTCTGCAGAGACCAGGCACCGTCAGAAATCTAAGGGAACATAACTCCCCCCACCACCCTGTTTTCTAGCTGCCCCCTCCTCCTCTCACTGATTCCTTTTCCTCATCAGCCCCTTTCTTCCTGCTCCTTGAAGATGCAGTAGCTTAAAGTGAATGAGGTGACTTTGTGGTGACTAATTGTGCCTTACAATGTGAGTTTTACAAATACCATAAAGAATTCATTCATTTTTTAACCTTACAAGTCTAAATGTGAAAACCCAGGGAAAGAATCCTACATTTCATAGGATTGTTGATTGTTGTGGAGCTGAGATGAGCTTTAGAAATGATCAGAACATTAATTCATTTAATTAGTGTTTATTGAGTGTCTACACTGTAGACAGGCAAGTTGCTGGACCCCAAAAAAGACATCATTTTTCCCATGAAACAGTTTCCCTCTGGTTGACTTGGAGTTACCACCACCGCCATAGCCATCTACCACAATCATCACTACAACAGCCTCATTCTTCTCTTCTTCCTCCTTTCCCCTCTGTCTGCACCGCCTCTCCTTCTTCTTCCTTGCTATCAACATCACCACCACCAGCACCACCATCACCACCACTGCCACCATCATCATCAACACCATCATCATCACATCAGTATCATTACCATCATCACCACCACCATTGTCATCACCATCATCATCATCACATCACCACCACCACCACCATCATCACCACCACCATCATCACCATCATCACCACCATTGCCATCTCATCTTCACCACCACCACAACCATCACCACCACCACCATCACCATCATCACATCACCACCACCATCACCACCACCATCATCATCATCACCACCATCATCATCACATCACCACCTCCACCATCATCACCACCACCATCATCATCATCATATTACCACCATCATCACCATCATCCACTGGGGGGTCCCACATCTTAAGTTCTGGGCTAAGTGCTTTGCACACTTTAAATCAATTAATTCTCACAATTACCATTATTCACTTGGCCTTCCCAGGTAGTGCTAGTGGTAAGGAACCCACATGCCAATGCAGGAGACTTAAGAGATGTGGATTCGATCCCTGGGTCTGGAAGGTCCCTTGGAGGAGGGCATGGCAACCCACTCCAGTATTCTTGCCTGGAGAATCCCATGGACAGAAGATCCTGGCAGGCTATAATCCATGGCGCCACAAAGAGCTAGACACGACTGAAGTGACTTGGCACACACACACCATTATTCACATTTTACAGATGAGGAAGCTGAGCCAAGGGTGTTTAAATGACTTGATCAATATCATACAGTTAATAAGTAGCAAAATTCAGATTCAAACCTATAAACAGCTGCACTGGTGTCTATAAATAGCTACATTGTATGGAAGCAAAGTCTCCAGCCAATTTCTTCAACCTTACTGGCTACATTGTGTGTTTAAGCAAGACTGTAGGTTATGAGTATGTCAGAATTATTGCCATTTCTTAACTTCTCTATTTTAGGACTCCTTATTCCCTTGGTGCCTATGTTGAATTAACAGAACACAAGTGATCAAGAAAAATGGTGCTATTCCCCAAGAAAGAGACTTGACTTTTTTAGTGAACATTAACCATTAAAGTTTGGAGAAGGAAATGGCAGCCCACTCCAGTATTCTTGCCTGGAGAATCCCATGGATGGAGGAGCCTGGTGGGTTACAGTCTACAGGGTCGCAAAGAGTCAGACACGACTGAGTGACCTAACTAACTAACTAACTAACCATTAAAGTTAACAAATGTATTATCTTTGGTTTAATGTTGGAGTTAATCGTGTAGAACTAATACATTTTATTTATCAGGGAAAAAAATGGATTGGGGTTAAATTTCTCCTCACCCATTTTCATCCTGGGGACACATTTTTGATCTACCTTTTCTGAAATGATTGGTGTAACAGCCTTCGAATTCTTTCATGTCCTAAAGCCCTGATAGACTTCCCTCGGTATTTGTTGCAGTTAGCCGATTGATATGCATTGAGCAGTATAACTGGCAATCTCTGAGTTCACTCAAACTCCCACCTGCAAGGGAAAAGGTCTATGCTTCCTGAAATTACCCAGGGTGTGGTCTCACCCCATATTAGCTTAGTTGAATAAATTCTTCTGTAGTAAGTGACCGCATTGAACTTCTCAAGCTTTTGTATCTCTTAGTGTGCTGTGCTGGGATGCTGTGATATGAGGTGGCCTCTGTGATAAGTCTTAGGTTACTTCAGATGTTTAAGTCTGTTTACTTCCATGGATCAATCTTCCTGAGCTCTCTTTGTCTACTCTTTCTTTCCAGCTCCTAGATGATAAATCGTTTCAGACCTTCTCCTCTCTCCTTAACCCTTCAAACCTTCTTCCCATTCTACTTCCCATCCAAACCTACCAGGAGAAAGAAAAAGAATACCCCTACCATCTCATCTCCTCACCCACCAGCCTCTGCACCTGCCATGCGCTCTGCGCCTCCCCCGGCCTGAAACCGCAGTGTGACCTGTCTGTGCTCAGCCTCCAGAAGTTAGGGGTGAACGTGCCTCACTTAGTTGAGGAATAATTGCAGCACATATCTGCTTTCTTTTCTCAATGTCAGTGTTTAATCTCTGTGTTAGAGTATTCCCATCCTCAAGCAGATATGCTGCTGCTTGGGTCTCCAGAAACACCCAAAAGACTCAGCTGGGCTCCACCTTCCCCGCCAGGCACTGCCCGATGTCTTGTTCCTCTTCGCAGCTTGAAACAGGTGGCCCTGTGCTGTCTCCAGATACTCTTCAGCTTTTGCTAAGCCTACTCTGGCTAGGCTTTCACCCGTAGGACTCCCTGATTCTTCTCTTGTCGAGGTCACCAGGAACCTCCAGGGTGCTAAATTCCACGGCCAATCCCAGACCTCTTCTTAGTCTGACCGCCAGCAGCATCTGACACAATCCATCCCTCCCTCCACCTGCACCAACTTCCTCACCTGACCTCTATGTCATCGTGTTCTCTTGGTTTTGTCTCTACCTCCTGAGCTGCTGTCTCTGACGTCTGTTGGTGGGCCTGGGTCTCGGTCTTCCCCTTCTCTCTTGGTGTCCACACTCACTCCCTCCGTGTTTTCATCTGGTCTCATGACATAAAATATTCTCCGCCTACCAATGACCCCTAACTTATTCTACAGACCAGACCACTCCCCTGAAGTTCTCAGATGTCTCACAGACATACAACCCTGACTTGAATATCACCAAATATGAGTCCACCCCCTTCTTGCAAAAAAAAAAAAAAAAGCCCCCACACCATCCAGGTGCTAAGTGGCTTCAGTCCTGTCCAACTCCATGCAACCCCATGCATTGTAGCCCGC
This sequence comes from Cervus canadensis, assembly GCF_019320065.1. Classification (NCBI taxonomy): domain Eukaryota; kingdom Metazoa; phylum Chordata; class Mammalia; order Artiodactyla; family Cervidae; genus Cervus; species Cervus canadensis. The sequence goes on from NC_057388.1 coordinate 108,177,979, forward strand.
CAGTCTCCTCTGTCCATGTCTCCAGGCAAGAATACTGGAGCGGGTTGCCATTCCCTCCTTCAGGGGATCTTCCCAACCCGGGGATGGAGCCCACGTCTCTTATGCCTCCTACATTGGCAGCCGGCTTCTTTACCACTGACGCCACCTGGGAAGTCCCATGCACAGCCACTCCCAAATCAGCTGATGAGAAATTTGTTCTTCTGGCAGAACAGGCTGAAAGACTTGGAGTCGTCTTTGACCCCACTCTTTTTCTCTTTCTTCATATCTAATCCATCAGGAACTTCTGCCAGCTCTGCCTTCAGAATACGCAGTGTCCGCCTTATCCTCAGTCGGACTGTCCTGGCTGACCGTGGCCGTTTTGTCCTCAGTTCACGTAAGGGATGCAGGACTGGAGGCAGGCGCAGCAGCAGGCAGGGCCAGGCGCCGGGCTCCGCAGTGGCCCCTCAGGTCATGGCTCTGGTTCAAGGAGGGAATCATTACGTGACCGGGTGGAGTGCCTTTGTTTCTGCCTTTCAGTGTCTGGAATCTTTAGCAAAGTACCCAGTCTGTGGCCACCTGCTGGCCTTCTGGAACACTTCCCCGTTTGCGGCTTAAACAGCTGACTTTTAAAGATAAGGAAGCTTATGGACCTGCTACTTTCTTCATCTTTCGGATGAAGTTGGTTTAAGCAGACATCTGATGGTGGGACCCCTTTGGGTAAGCTCCCTGGGGGAGAGGGTCCCCATGTCCCATGTGGAACAGCAGCCACAGAGGCCCTGGAGCAGAGCCCGACCTGGGATGCCCATCAGCAGTGTGCAGCCACAGGGGAAAGCCATCCACGAGCCCAGCGGGGAACGGCGTTGGACCAGGTGATGCGGGCTCTTGGGAGAGGGCGGTGGCCAGTGAGAAAGGGCTTGATTCAGAGAAACAGAGGGCATGAGTGTGATCTGTTGGAACTGAAGGGTAGAGAGCAGTGAAACAGCACCCTGAGAGCTTAGGTGTGTGTCGTATCAAAATCTTTATTATACCTGAGTTACATACTTATTGTACTAAAGTAGAAAACAGAGAATGCTATTTTAAAGGGTAAAAATAAATCCCCTGTAATAAAATTACATTTTCATGTTTATCCTTTTAGATATAATTTGTGGGACAATGCTGACCATATTTATTACATGGGGGAAAGTTTATAGCACATTATCATAAACGCATTTCAATATAAATAAATGTCTATTTCCATGATCATGTTAATGTCTCAGTACATCAGTTCAGTTCAGTTCAGTCCCTCAGTCGTGTCCAACTCTTTGCAACCCCATGGACTGCAGCACGCCAGGCCTCCCTGTCCATCACCAACTCCCAGAGTTTAATCAAACTCATGTCCATTGAGTCGGTGATGCCATCCAACCATCTCATCCTCTGTCGTCCCCTTCTCCTCCTGCCTTCAATCTTTCCCAGCATCAAGGTCTTTTCCAATGAGTTGGTTCTTCCCATCAAGTGGCCAAAATATTGTAGCTTCAGCATCAGTCATTCCAATGAATATTCAGGACAGATTTCCTTTAAGATTGACTGGTTTGATCTACTTGCTGTCCAAGGGACTCTCAAGAGTCTTCTCCAACACCACCATTCAAAAGCATCAATTCTTCAGCGCTCAGCTTTCTTTATAGTACAACTCTCACATCCATACATGATTTCTGGAAAAACCATATCTTTGACTAGACGGACCTTTGTTGGTAAAGTAATGTCTCTTCTTTTTAATATGCTGTCTAGGTTGCTCATAGCTTTTCTTCCAAGGAGCAAGCGTCTTTTAATTTCATGGCTGCAATCACCATCTGCAGTGATTTTGGACCCCCCCCCCACCTCCAAAAAAATAAATAAAGTCACTGTTTCCTTTGTTTCCCCATCTATTTGCCATGAAGTGATGGGACCAGATGCCATGATCTTGTTTTCTGCCTGTTGAGTTTTAAGCCATCTATTTCACTGTCCTCTTTCACTTTCATCAAGAGGTTCTTTAGTTCTTCTTTGCTTTCTGCCATAAGGGTCGTGTCATCTGCATATCTGAGGTTACAAACCCTGTTTCAGACTGTATTGGGGGGAAGGCTAATTCCCAAAACAGGGTGTGATATTTGTATTTGCTGCTGTTATCCAGTCATTAAGTCATGTTCAACCCTTTGCGACCCCGTGGACTATAGCACACCAGGCTCCTCTGTCCCCCACTGTTTCCTAGAGTTTGCTCAGATTCATGTCCATTGAGTCAGTGATGCGAAGCCTTTTTCTTTCTGTTCATCACACTTGCCAACAACAGGAAAACAGTCTCCCTCTGTATTTGTGGGGTCGGCCACTC